>NW_026068092.1:1107816-1110981 GCF_014885135.2 Alexandromys fortis | reverse complement strand
GGCCCCCCCCCCCCCCCCCCGCCCTCACCCCCACCTCTCCTGTTACTGGGCTCTGCCTAGAGGGTTGTCTGATAGATATGGATTCCATTAAAACTGAACAGACTCTTTTCTCCTGGTCCCCGTGGAGTCAATCTTTTTCAGAGATGTCGACAGATGTCAGTAGCCTCAGGTAAGTCCCCAAGATGGTCATACTCTAATGACTGAGCAGCCTGGACTTTTGGCTAATGATGTTCCCTAACATTTGGGAATTGGAGCCCTGAGGCCTAAAGCACCAGGCTGGTAAGGGTCCGGGGAGGCCCACTTAGGGGACCACATGTTTAGGGCTGAAGCCACTTTCTGGGTGAGGCTTTGTTCCCTTGCTAGTCTTGGTTGTCCCTGAGCTGTGTGTCTAGCCATCTTGGAGAATGCCAAGGACAATAGAGACACTGTCTGATGATGCCTCAAGTGGACTTCCTCCAGAAACTGGGAAGTGTGCAGGGCCTGGGACACAGTCTCCTCTGTATGTACATAAAGGAATTTAGAAGCAGCTGCAGAAGGGACCTGGAGGACAGTTTATTGACATCACGGGGAGAGAGAATGTGCACTTAATGGCAGTGCAGACAAGCTTGTGCTCCTGGAAAATGCTAGAACAGTGATTCTCAACCCGTGGGTCATAATCCCTTGGGGGATTGTACAACCCTTTCACAGGGGTCGCTTAAGACCATTGGAAAATAGATGTTTACATTACAATTCATATTACAGGTATGTAGCAAAATTACAGTTATGAAGTAGCAACAAAATAACTTTGTGGTTGTGGTCAAACATGAGGAACGGTATTAAAGGGTCGCAGCCGTGAGAAGGCTGACAACCACTGAGCCAGAAGAACTAAGGGGTCCAGATGCAACTGCATCAGCTTGGGGGAGTGCTTTGGCTGCATTTCTTCTCAAGGGGGCAGTGAGTCTGCCATTGTGCTATTTTGTCTTCAGGTGTCCTGTGTTTCTTTCCACCTTTGGCACAGGCTAGACTTGTTTAGGTTGCGCAATATGGTTTTCCTTTTGAATTCAGGAAGGCTCTTGCCTTGAAGGAGGCCAACTTACCCAGTCACGCCACTCTTGTTTCTGTTATGCTAGAAACAGTGAGCCCAAGGTATGGTGGTTAACATATTTATAAGACTGGAATAGATTTTAAAAATGAATGGACTGTGTGTTTTTTGACAGTTTTGTACTGTCAAAATATTACAGTGTGTTCTGATTATTTTCATCCTCTCCTGTCTCCCTCATCAACACCCAGTCCCTTTCATGTCTTTTCATTTTTTAATTTTAATTTTTTTTTTATTTTCGAGACAGGGTTTCTCCATAGCTTTTTTTGGTTCCTGTCCTGGAACTAGCTCTTGTATACCAGGCTGGCCTCGAACTCATAGAGATCCACCTGCCTCTGCCCCCTGAGTGCTGGGATTAAAGGCGTGCGCCACCACCACCCGGCTTAATTTTAATTTTTAAAACTATCTTATTTTACATGCCAATCCCTCCCGTCCTCCCACTCCTCCCACCTTCTCCCCACCCTACCCCATCCATTCCTCAGAGAGGATGAGGCCTCCCATGGGGAGTCAACAAAGTCTGTCACATCACTTGAGGCAGGACCATGGATGGCCCTCCCCCGCTGTATCTAAACTGAGCAAGGCATCCCTCCTTAGAGAATGGGCTACAAAGAGACAGTTCGCGCACTAGGGATAAATACTGGTTCCACTGGTGGTGGTCCCACCAACTGCCCATGTCACACCACTGTCGCCCTCATTCAAGGGCCTAGTTCAGTCTTATGCTGTATCCTCAGCTGTCAGTCTGGGGTCAGCGAGCTCCCACTAGCTCGAGTCAGCTGTTTCTGTGAGTTTTCATTTTGTTTTGTGATCTGAGTTTAACCAGGGTCATCTGTGTGACCATGGGTCTATAACTATCAAATGGGGCTCGAAGGTCACCATCATGTACATGATTATATACAAAGTTTTAATAAAGAATATATCCTGTGGAATTGGGTATGGAAGCACACAGCTTTAATCCCAGCACTCAGGAGGCAGACGCATGTGGATCTCTTTGAGTTTGAGGCCAACCTGGTCTACAGAGTGAGTTTCTGGACAGTGAGTTTCTACACAGAGAAACTCTGTCTCAAACAAACAAACAAACAAAAAGAATATACACTGTGGAAAAGACAGAAACACAGGAAAAAATTAGAGAGAGAGAGAGGGAGGAGAGAGAGAGACAGTCAAAGAGAGAGAGAGTGACAGAGAGAGAGAATATGAGTAATAATGCCCCCCATGAGATGATGGAGTACTTTTATAATAATTAAGTTACTTGGTTGTGTCTCTGGGGTCATTTGAGGTAAGACATAGGGGTTAGTAGGAGTAATTATTTATTTATGCCACTACCAACCAGCAGGCCTGGTCCAGACAGTAAGGATCTGATTGTTAGTGGGAGAATTTTGATTTTTTTAACCTTGGCTTTTTTTATTTTTGGTATTTAATTTTATGTGTATGAATGATTGGCCTGCTTGTATTCATGTGCACCGTGTGTGCCTGGTGCCTGCAGAGATCGGAAGAGGACATCAGATCTTTAGTTCTGGAATTGCTTAGCACCACTACATGGGTGCGTGGAATTGAACCCGGGTCCTCTGCAAGAGCCATGGGATATTCCAGAAGAAATGTGGGTATATATCAGTAAACCAGCCCCAAAGAGAGGGCATTTGGGCCACAGGCTGCCCAGCTAGATGTGCAGGACTAGCTCAGCCCCTGGGAACCCAGAAGATTCGTTTTGAGTTCCAGATGCCAGACATGATGTTACAGGTTTGTTTGCTTCCCTTGGTGCCACCTTCTGGTGGCAGCCCATGTAAAAGGACATAGAAGAAGGAAGCATTTGCTTTTTGTCTGTTTGCTGTCCCTCTCACTGGCAAGTTCATCTATCCTGATACATTCATCAGCATTCCTTTGCTGATATTAGAACCACTAGCACAATTTATAACAGAAGCACTGTTTTAAATTCTAGACCAGTGCTGCCAAATAAAATTGACTATGATGTTGGGATTATTTTTTTTTTCAAATTTTTGTTTGTTTTTATTTTATTTTTTTTAATTTATTTATTAAATATTTCTGTCTCTTCCCCACCTCCGCCTCCCCTTTCCCTCCCCCCCCCCCCCTGC
>NW_026068092.1:1044117-1102735 GCF_014885135.2 Alexandromys fortis | reverse complement strand
CCATCTCCTCCTTTCAATGCTATCTAATTGGTCTTTTAAAATCGGATCAGGTTTCTCTGCTGGCCAGAGGCTTCTCTTACTAATTGCCCTTGCTCTGTTTCCTGGCTCCTGCCGGGGGCCAAGAACCCTCTCACCCCTAAGAAGGGTTTTCCGGAACAGGTCCCGGCTCCCTGTTTGCCAGGGCCCTCGCCAACCAAAGGCCTACCTCTTTGATTTAATTGTATTGGGGCGATGTGCTCTCGGTGTTGCGTGCTGGTCCCTGCCGCCTGCGACCTCTGCCACCGCGCCAGTCCCCTCCAGTCCGTCGTTGCCTGCCTGGCCTGCGCCTCCCAGCTCCGTCTGCCGGCGCCTCTGATGTTGGGATTATTACCACGTTCAATGACATTGCAAGACATGCACAGACCAAGGCAGTTCATAATCACAAAGTCAACATTCCAGGAGATACTTGAAGGATGCTACATACAGAGGAGGCAAGGCGTAGTCACAAGAGCACAGGGCAGATGCATTCCATGAGAGGAAGTGTGGAACAAAGGAAAGAGGAAGCAGTCCTTCATGCCCAACACAGTAAACCAGCAAACTCCATGCTAATAGGGGATAAAGTAAAGAACAAAGAAGCCTACCAGAACAACCACCAACAAAATTACAGGAACTTGTAAGCATCTCTCAAGAAGAACTTTCAAAGTATATAATCTCAACACACCAATGAAGACAGAGACTTACCTACTGGCTTAGAAACTGTATCTAGCTATCTGTTGTTACTAAGAAACACATCTTATTGCTAAAGATTCCTATAGATGAAGAGTCAATAAATGGAAAAGAGTCTAATACATGAATGGGAACTGAAAACAAGCTGTTATAGCTATTCTGACATCTGATAAATGAGACTTCAAGTCAAAATTAATCAGAAGAGACAAATGCCATTATTTATTAATAAAGAGAATGATTTATCAAGAAGACACACAGGGGTTGGAGAAATAGCTCAGTGGTCAAGAGCACTGGCTACTCTTGCAAAGCACCTGGGTTCAGTTCCCAGCACCCACATGGTGGTTGAGAACTATCTGTAACTCCAGTCCCAGGGCATCCAACTCCTTTTTCTGAACTCTGCAGGCACTAGACACATACATGGTGCACAGACATGCATGTAGGCAAAATACCCATATACATGCAATAAAATAATGGTATTAATAGAAAGTAGATATAACGACTGTAAATGTATTTGCATCAAATGTTTGGTTTCCCAACAAACAATATGGGCCTAAAGGTCATACAGGTCTTGGTACTATACTAGTGGGTAACCTTAATAACGAACTCTCACCTCTAGATAGTCACCTGACCAAAAAACCAATAAAGAAACCTGAGTTAAACTACACCATAGATCAAATGGACTCAATAGATATGTTGGAATATCTAATATTTTAATTTTTATCATAATATTTTAAATAATATCATAATTAATTAATATCATAATTGGAAACAGAATACACATTCTTCCCCACAGCCCATGGGAAGCATCTCTAAGATAAACCACATGCTAAGCCACAAATCAACCCTTACTGAAACCAAAGAGCTGAGATATCACCATGCCTACATATACTAAACCGTTCAAAGTGGACCAAAGGTTTGAAGACCCACAACTTTGAAACTACTATAGGAAAACAGATAAAAATACTTCAAGGTGCAGGCACAGATGAGGGTTTTCTGAAAAGGGACTCCACAAGTGCAGGGAATGGGATCATATTAAAATTAAAAAGTTCTGTACATCAGACTAACTCTCCAGAGCATGAGGAGACAGCTTCAGAATAGGAGAAAACCTTTGCCAACTACGCATCATGGAGGAATTTTAATCTAGAATATATAAAGAGATAAAAGTTAATCAACAAAACTCCAAACTACCCAATCAATAAATGGACTGATTAATTAAATAGAGAGTTCTCAAAAGAATAAATACAAATGGCCAGCAAATACTTGAAAAGTGTTCAACACCAATGTTAGCCATCAATGGAATGCAAATTAAAACCTCTTTGGGATTCCATTAAACCAATCAGAGTGGCTATCATCAAGAAAACTAATGATCCTGTGAGTATAGAAGAATATCATTAGGAATCATTTCATTGGCTTTTTTTTTTTTTAATCAGCTATGTTTGTTTCTATCTATGACTCTGAGCCATTCAGCTTCCAGATCCCAGCCATTCAGACAGTGTCACCTGACCACTGGGCTCTGTGGTAGTTTCAATGTCATTGGCCCCCATAAGTACATAGGGAGTGGTACTATTAGGAGCTATAGCTTTGTTGGAGTAACTATGTCTTTGTTGGAGGAAGTGTGCCACTGTGGGAGTGGGCTTTGAAGTCTCATATATGCTCAAGTCATGCCTAGTGTCTCAGACCACTTCCTTTTGCCTGGGGGTTAAAGATGTAACTCCTTCTCCACGACCATGTCTGCCTGCATGCTGCCATGTCCCGTCATGATGATAATGAACTAAACCTCTGATCCTGTAAGGTCCAGTGAAATGTTTTCCTTTATAAGAGTTGCGTGGTCATGGTGTCTCTTCACAGCATATCAACCTTAACTAGGACAGGTTCCCTCTGGTGGCATGAACCTCAAATTAGATCAGTCATTGGTTGCCAATACCTGAGGTTGGAGGCTGCTGGTTCATTTCCCTACCACCTGGCAGCTCAGGGCCAAAATAACCACACAGATACTGTATTAATTAAATCACTGCTTGGCCCATTAGCTCTAGCTTCTTTTTGGCTAATTCTTACATCTGTATTTAACCCATTTCTATTAATCTGTGTATCACCACTTGGCTGTGGCTTACCAGGTAAAGTTCTGTCTGGTGTCTGTCTCTGGCTTCTCTGACTCTGCCTTCTTTCTCTGAGCATTCAGTTTAATTTTCCCTGCCTACCTCTGTACTGCCCTGCTCAGGCCTGAAACAGTTTCTTTATTAACCAATGGTATTCAGATACAGAGGGAAACCCCACAGCAAATACCCACAATCTCTGAGCCACCATTGATTGCCCTAGCACATCTTGCAGACCGGATAGATTGTAGGTCATAGTTTTTGTGACTGGGTTGGTTTTCCAGACGCACCACTGGGAGTCTAGCCTGATTACAGAAGACACCCGTTCAGACTCCTAATCCTCCATTACTAGGCATCCTCAGTAGGTCAGCCTCAGAGGTTCCATATCACCCCTAAATGCCCATCTATTCTAATTGTCTCTCCCTCTGTTCCCTCCCTGCCCCCTGTAACCCCTCCTGTTCCCATACCCACCCACACCCAGTCCGCCAGTCAGAAAGGCTTCCTCCAACAGCTGATGGGAGAAGATGCAGATACACAGAGTCAAACATTAGGTAGAGCATGTAGAACTTTGCAGAAGAGGGGAAGATGGATTATAGGAGCCAGAGGGGTCACGGACACCGTGAGAACATGGCCCACAGAGTCAACTAAGCAGGGCTCCTAAGTACTCACAGAGACTGAAATGGCAGCCATAGAGCCCGCATGGGTCTGTCTGTGCTAGGTCCTTATATGTATTACTGTTGTTTAGCTTGGGTTTTTTGTTAGACTCCTCACAGTGGGACTGGGAGTCTCTGACCTTTTCGCCTGCTCATGGGACTCTTTTCCTCTTACTTGGTTGTCTCATCCAGCCTGCATATGAGGCTTATGCCCAGTCTTATTGCATCTTGTTAAGCTGAGTTCAGTTGATATCACTGGGAGGCCTGATCCTTTCCGAGGGGAAACAGAGGAGCAGTGGATCTAGAGAAGAAGGAAGGTGAAGAGAGGATGAGGAGGAAGGGAGGGAGGAGAGGTTGTAGTCAGGATGTGTTGTGTGAGAGAAGAAGAAATTATAAAATAAAATAATGAATAAATAAGAAAGCAAATGATAGCAAATGCTGGCGAGCATGTGAGTAAAGCAGAATCTGTATCCACTGGCTTTCATACTGACGTGCCTTACTAAACAGGAAACAACACGATAGCAAAGACCAACTATAGATACTGATTTATTGATTCACTTGGTGATTTACTTAAAGCATTGCTTGCACTGTTTACTGCCAAGCTTAACACTTCATGATCTGGAAAAGAATGACCCCGACAGGGGCCAAGGCAATTGAAAAGTCCCAGCCCCAAGGTAGTCTTTGCCCTTAGCAACCTGACCACAAAAGCTTACACTTATCAACTATAGCGTCTGCTGTTGGGGAATATTATTGTAAGGTGTGTGACTTCTGTTTGCGCTGCATTTGTTTAGCTCTTGTGAAGCTGTGGTTCTTTGCCTGCCTAAAACACACCTGATGGTCTAATAAAGTGAATGGCCAATAGTGAGACAGGAGCAAGGATAGGTGGAACTGGCAGGCAGAGGGGATAAATAGGAGAAATCTGGAAGAGAGGGAAGAGCACAGAGGATAAGGGGAGGAAGACGTCAGGGACCTGCCACCCAGCCACCCAGCCAGCCGCAGAGTAAGAAGAAAAAGAAGATAATACAAAAGTAAGCAAAGGAAAAATCCCAGAGGCAAAAGGTAGTCAGGATAATTTAAGTTAAGAAAAGCTGGCAAGAAACAAGCCAAGATAAGGTCAGGCATTATAAGCCTCCATGTGTGATTATTTGGGAGCTGGGTGGTGAGCCCACAAAAGAACCAAAAGAGTAAAGAGTAAAAATCACTAACAACAATTTGCCTTTGAAAAGCAAAAAAGCTAACTGCCATGTATGTTTCTGGAAAAAGTCCTGCTTGTGCACTTGCTCGCCGCACCTTGTGGTTTTAGAGCATAAAATGAATATACAGACTGGATCTGGGACTGAAGCCTTTCAGGAACTGTCCTGGTGTGTGGTTTGAAAGAAAATGGCCCCCAAAGTGAGTGGCACTCTTAAGAAGTGTGGCTTTGTTGGAGGAAGTGTGACACTGTGGGTGCAGGCTTTGAGTTCTCCTATGCTTGTCTGAGACTGCTCCATTAAATCAACCCTGGTACCTGGAGGTAGCATGAGCCTAAGGAAATGTCAGATTGAAAGAAACTGAGACAGAAACACAGGATAGATTCAGGACTGCCAGTAAATAGTGCACAGCTCCGAGTTTATTTCTCACCCAGCATGTATGCTAATTACAGGCAAAAAGCAGCCCAAAGAACAGCACAATCAGTTAACCACCTCCCTGCACTGTCCTTGAGAGAAAGAAGCCAGTAGCAGTGGCCTCATTATCTATCACGCAAATCCTGCTAGCAGCAGTTTCTTTTTCTATCTGGATGTGCCTTTGGCTGGCATTTACCAGCCTGTGTCTTTGTAGATGATGTGATATTTCTCATGAGCAAAATGCTCTTTCCCATGGGCTTAATCAGAACATTCTCACAGCTCTTAATGATACTGGAGCAGGTAGAGCAGGCAAGCTTGAACTCAAGTCAGAATAAACTCCAGATGGAAACTGAGTCACTTTGGGGATATCCCTTATGCTCAAGCTATTTCCAGTGTCACAGTCTGATTCCTTCTGATCAAGATGTAGCCAGAACCATGTCTGCCTGCATGCTGCCATGATCCACACCATGAGATAATGGACCGAACCTCTGAACTGTAAGCCGCCACCTCAATTAAATGTTTTCTTCATAAGAGTTGCTGTGGTCATGGCCTCTATTTCCTTCTATGTAAAAACACAACATTCTTCCCCTAGAGAGGGACAGAATCCTAGAGACTGGGCCTGACAGGCACAAGCATGCTGGCATCAGGAGCCTGCATTTCATAGATTCCAGAACTGTGGAAAATACCTTCCTAGTCTCACCTAGGTTTGGGGCCTGTCTGAGACAGCAGACTAAGACAGGCTGTCATTAGAAAGGTGAAGAGCAAGCTACAAACCGAGAGGAAACACGTTCGTCACATAGCTGGCTCATGTTCAGAATATATAAAGAACTTACATCTTAATGATTTTTCCCCAACATATTATTTTTATTAATTATTTGGGAATTTCATACAATTCATCCTGATCACACTCACCTTCCATTCCTCCAAGATCTACCCTTGGACCCTCCCCAAAAGCCCCACCAGGTCCAATTTGTGATGTTCATACACTCGCTAGAATGCGGTCAGAACTCCCTGTGCCAACCCTTAAAGATAACTGAGTCCCCACCCCTTGCCGGAGGCCATCAACTGTGAAGAGCTACACTTCTGCATCTTTATCATGGCTTTTAAGGACTCTCTTCAATAGCTTCCTTTCTTGGTGCAGGGGAAAGGTTGTCACAGAACCCTACAATGTGTCTCATTATCAGTTATGAGTTTGCAGTCGTTGATACCACTGCCAAAGAAGCTTTCTTGCCTGTAGCAGCTGGAGGCAGCAGGGATCACAGATATCAGCATGGTCTCCAGTGGCAACGCGGACCATGGACATCAACATGGTCTCCTGCAGCAGCCTGGACCATGGACGTCAGTGTGGCTTCCAACAGCAGCATGGGTCACAGACATCAACATAGCTTCTAACAGCAGCATATATCACAGACACTAACATGGCCTCCGGCCGCAGTACGGACCACAGAAGTCCCTCAGAGGAGACTCAGTCCAGAAAATGAAGCACTCTTCTTAGACATCCTGCTGCCACTCAAAGTCAGGGTGACCACGAGGCTGTGCAGCATGTCAGGGCCAGGACTGCGAGAGCTCCAGGCTGCTGTGCCACTTGCCCTTGGCTCTGGCAAAGCCATCATGTTTGCAGCCCCCAGTTGGCTGTACCAGAGCCCACACTGACCTCCCCCCAGCAGCACGAGCAGCGCAAGCAGCAGCGTGGAGGCTCCATGTAGTGAGCAGGACCTGTGGTTGGAACAGGTCGAGGTGGGTGTGGTGGTACGGGAGCCTCCCAGTGGCCCGAGGCCCCACTCAGCAAGAACATGCTCCTTTGCCTTCTGCAGCCGGGCTCCCACACTTGTCGTGGTCATGTACTGTTCCACCCTGCCATCCTTTTTCCAATTCCATGAAACCACTTTTTAAAAATTTATTTCATTTATTTATTTACTTACTTATTTTTGATTTTTCAAGACAGCTTTGGAGTCTGTCCTGGAACTCGCTCTATAGACCAGGCTGGCCTCGAACTCATAGAGATCCACCTTCCTCTGTCTCTCAAGTGCTGGGATTAAAGGCATTTATTCACCACCACCGTCCAGCCCCATGAAACCACTTTTTAAAAGCATCTTCACATAAGACCTGCTGGTTTTTTTTTTTTTTTTTTTTTTTTTTAGTTGGAGACACCACGTGTCTGTAGGCTCATCCTTCAACACCTCATCTCCCCACAAAGTTCCTGCGTGTCTCTCAGGTGCCTCTGCTGCCTTGAATCTCTGATATTTTAATTATTTAACAAACAGCACAATTAAGAAATGGTCTAGTGCCCTGGGTGGGATACCTCCTCTCAAGGTATTGATCCGGGTATCCTGGAGCTCCCCCAAACAGCACAGGCTATTGGCATTGCTCTTCGCTTTCCACTAGGATTTGAAGGTAAGAGCCTATTGCTGACCAGCATACTTTGGTCACAGACCATGGAGAAACCCAGCTGGTACTGACTGGGAAGCTTCCTTTCTCATGGCTAGTGCATTGGTTAATATCTTTGTCAACTTGACATAAGCTAGAGTCATAAGGCCAAAGAGTTGTGTCTATCAGCCTGGCCGACAGGCAATTCTGGGGAGCATTTTCTTGATTTATGATTGATGTGGGAGGTCCCAGCTCTTGGGCAAGTGGTCCTGAGAAATATGAACATGAGCTTAAGGAGCAGGCCGCTAAGCAGCATTCCTCCATGGCCTCTGCTCCCGTTCTTGCCTCCAGGCCTTCTGAGTTCCTGCCCTTACTTCCCTGCATGAACTGTGACATGAACATGTAAGCCAAACAAATTCTTTCCTGTCCATGTTGGTTTTGGTCAGAATTTTATCACAACAAAAAGCAAACGAAGTCAGTTAGCTTTTTTATTACTAGGAGGCTAGGGGATAAAACTCACCAACAATTGTATCCAACTTTGAACCTTGTGAGTTCATAATAACAGTAATGATGCCAAGATATGTACATGGATACTGAAGTGTAATCCTGATTAGTCTCTACAAATCCTCAGACTGAATGGGCCTGTCTCTACTTGCCTAGTGCTAGGATTAAAGGCATGAGCCTTCCAAGTACTGAGATCAAAGACTTGAGATCCCAAGTGCTGGGATCAAACGCATGAGCCACCACCATCTGGCCCTGTTTCTCTTTTAGACTGGTTCAATTTCTTATAACCCAGGGTGGCCTTGAACTCCCAATTTTCCTGCTTCCTCCTCCCAGGTGCTGGGATGAAAGGTGTGTGCCACCGCTTCTGGCTTCTATAGTTAACCAGTGGCTAGCTCTGCCCTCTGATCTCCAGATAGGCTTTATTTGTCAGAACACAAACCAAATATCACACAACAGGATATAATAGTGGTACAAGTGTTATGGGGGTTACCAACTGCTTTCTGATCCAATTTAGGAAGAAAATGCATGCTTGACACTGAAAATCTGGCCAAGAACTCATGGATGGAGAGCTCTTAGATCCCAAGGATGAAACTAATGCTATTACTTAGCTAAATGGGCAGAAGCCTAAGCTGTACACGGAGTTCCTACCTCTATATCCACTTTAGACCTCATTAGAGGGGTTTACTTGTAGAGTGGATGGCAGTTAATGCAGAAACTCACAGTTGGCCAAGGAACAGAGAATAAAAGACCATGTAGTGCTCAGCCATACTGGGGCATCTATATCACATATCTTTTCCCACAAGGCTCAGGTACTGTTGTAGAAAGGGGGCCAGAAAGCTGATAGGAACCCGAAATCAGGGAGAGTCATTGGCTATGACAGGAGCGCCACTGTGCTTGCCCCCACAAGACAAAGTCAGCCAGCTGTCCAGAACTCTGACTGGGGTTGGGGAGTTATTGACAGCTGATGGATGCTGGGGAAGGGGAACAAGTTTTCTTTAACGGTGTGGCCCTCGGTAGGCTAACCATGCTTTAGTGAATAGCTTCACATCCATGAGTATATGGATAGCTCAGACTGGTTCTGGGGAGAGTGGGGGATGAATATGATCAAAATACATTGTATACACATATGAAATACTCAAATAATTGGTGAAATATTATACATTTTAAAAGCAAAAAAGTTTTAAGAAGAGAAATAGGCTAATGGGCTGGGGAGATGGTTTAGTGGGTAAAAGCCACTCAAATTGATCTGAATTCAATTTCCCATGTAAAATAGTGGGCATGTCCTTAAATGTCTGTAAACCCACAGCAGGGCTGTGGAGACGCAAGGATACCCACAGGTCATTGGCCACTCATTCTAGCAGAAACCTTAAGTTCCAGGGTCAGTGAGAGACCCTGCCTCAGAGAATAAGGCACAGAGTACTTATGAGCATACCTGTGCTCATGACACACAGACCTGTCCATACAGGAATACATAGGATCACATATACACACACACTCACATGAATACACACAAATAAACAATGTCTTAAAAAATGAATCCAAAACTAGCATTCTGGGCTGGAGAGATGGCTCAGTGGTTAAGAGCTCTGCCTGCTCTTCCAAAGGTCCTGAGTTCAATTCCTAGAAACCACATGGTGGCTCACAACCATCTGTAATGAGATTTGGTGCCCTCTTCTGGCCTGCAGGGATTAAAAAAAAAACTAGCATTCTGGATGTCACTCTCTTTGCCCTGCCTTTCTGTACGAGCTGGTCGTTGGAGAATTCTCTAAGCTACTTCTGAAAGAGATCATTACCCTGACAGGCACCTGCCCTCTATCAACAGGCAGTGTCAGGGGTCCCCAGTATCTGCCATTAGGCCACCCTGTGCAGCAAAGGAAGCATCCTCGAATGAAGCCGCTCACACACCAGCTGCCTCAGAGCTGCCCCTGTGTGACCACAAAGCAGCTGCTTAGCAGAAGTGCAGTTTCTTCCCAGGAGCATCTGAGCTGGACTCAGGAAGTCCTGGAGCTCTTTGCCAGAGCGAGGACCTAGTCCAAAGCTGGAACCCAGCCTGCAGAAGAAAAGACCAAGGTGTCAAGACACAGTGAGTATGCAGCTCAGACTCAAGGCAGAGTTGCATGTGCTGATAGCTTAGTGTTGGGAAGATTCTTACTTCTTGCTTGCTTTAAATCCAGTTGCATGTAGTGTTGGGGACTCCATTGTTTTGTTTTGTTTCCCTGTAAGACCTCACACTATTTTTAGGTTTCAGTGTATAAGTTTTTTTTTTTATCAATTACTCTTTTTTTAAAAAAAAGTTTCTTGTCTCAATATTACTGTGTTTCTGTTCCTTTAGTTATTTATGTATGTATATGGTGTGTATGTGTGTGTGTGTGTGTGTGTGTGAATTAAGGCGTGTGTGTATTATAACCCCACCAGGCAGTCAGGATGGGCCCCAGCAACCCTGGAGGTTTCTTCTGTTGAGCCAACAGCTTGGGGACTGCTTCTGAAGATATTTTGATTCCTAGAAAAACCACAGAAACAGGCTGACAGTAAGCTTCACAGCCTTCCCATGGAGGCCCAAACTCTTTGCAAAGCCCCCTTTCAACTGCCAAACAAAAAGCTAGAGAATGTCATTCACCTTTGAGACCCTTTCTGGGTGACTGGGTCTCAGTGACTGGGGCCAGAGGGACCGGATCGGGTGGGAAGGTCTTGCTGAGAATCGAGCTGCGGGAAGAATGAGCTACCATTTGGGACCTTTTGGGACTTTGCAGTCCACCTGCTGCCACCACCACTGACCACACACATGATCACAGGCAGAACCAGAAGGCCGCTCTGACATTCAGAGTTCAGCTATCGTTGTTTGAAACTGCAGTGTCTTGGGTGGCCACGAAACAGTAGGTAATCGTTGTGTGAGACTATTTCTGGGGAGACCTGAACAAATGTTTACTCACCCAGACAAAGAGCCACATCAGTCCAAAGCAAAGATACCACGAAAGTTCAACTTTGTAGAGCAGTGAGTTTTATTGGGGTTGCATACAGGAAGAGAAATGACTCAAAGGCAGTTGCTTCACCAAAGCCCACTTCAACATGGGTGACAGTTTTTGTTATGGGTCTGAGGCTGCTCAGATATTCACCACGACAATGACCTAAAAGACATCTAAATCTCTGCAAAACCAAGTCCAATGACCAAGGGGAGGGACCAGAATGAGGTGGAAAATTCTGAGCCTTGGCTATCAAAGCAGCGGTGGCAAAGAGGACAATGACTACAATGACAGTGTTTCTCCCGGCCCCAGTCAGGTCGCGGTTTTCCGAGAGTGCCAAGCAGAACTGGTGTGGTCCAGAGAAATCTGTTTACAATTATACAAAGCAACATGAAGGCTCCCAGCAAGGCCGTGGCTAGTCTTAGATTTGGAGACGAGTGAGGCAGGGTTGGGGGTTACTGTACCTATGGAGGTGGTAAGCGGGGTGGGCAGGTGTGGGGGTGTGTGGTGCGGGCAGCAGCCAGAGTTCTGGTCCTGGCTATAGACAGAGGAACAGTGGAGGAAGCAGAGAGGAGTACTAGCAAGGAGCTGCCCCAGCTGTGCCCATGCCCTCATTCTGTCCTCTTGGTTGGTGTGGAAGCCTTAAAGGGGGCACAGAAACACATTTCAAGGGATTGGACAGCAAAAATGAAACCTACAACCATAGAACACAGATTGGTGCTGTTTTCTGAATTGAAGATTCTGACCAATTGTTTTAAAATTATTTTCAAAGCCAAGAAACAACGTAACAAATAATCCATACAACATAAAACAGACAGAACTATGATTTGGGGCCACCTCCTATTTCCAGAACCATTGCTTTCCAACAGAAACAAAGACCCTTCTGCGTTCTGAGGGTCCCTCTGATTCAGGAAGTAACACTGTGTTCAGCCTTCCCATGATTCCCACAGATGCGCTGCAGACAGAGAGGACACCTCCAGAGGCTTTCGGCTGCCTGTTTCTCAGCCAGGCTGTTGAGGACCTTGGTGAGGATCTGTAGGTGGTCTCCAACAAACTGGGTCCATCAGAGGTCTCGGCTCCCCCATGCCGGAAGCCTTCAGGTTCTCAAGGCCTCTGTGTGGATAATAAGGGTTGGGACTGGGGGCTCTCTTCAAATGCTGGTCCTGTCTGATTTCTCATTTCCCAGTTTGCTGGAGCCTCTTATGACTAATCTTGCAAGAACAACAAGTCTTTCAAGATAAGTAAATTTTGAGAATAGTCTTCAACATCTGGAAGAAGAAGGCTGACAGGGTACAGCCTATACAAACTAGGGGTTCATTTTTATCTATACCTATCTATCCATTTATATATCTATCTTAAGTATAGTAATTAAATCTTAAATGTAATGTTGACCACCACAACTCATGAGAGCTGGCCACCTGGAGCTCATTGTGCAGCTTTCAGGCAGCCCAGCAGAGTGGACAGTGTCCTTTCTACTGCCTAGAGGTTCTGTAGACCTCGAAGTCTGGACTGTATTGATAACCTTGTTTTGGTCTAAAGAAGAGTTGTGTATAGCCTGGGAGAAGGATAGGATATATCAGCTCCATCAAGCTGTCGTACTTGACCATAAATGAGTCTAGTGGTTGCGTGAGGGCATGGTTGGGGGTAAGGTTGCAGGAACAAGAGATTGCATCAGTCAACAGTGTGTGGATATGCTTCTAACCCCAAATGTTCCAGGGGCCAGAGACATTTCCTGTAGGGCCTAGGAGTCTGCAGACACTTCCTCCCACACATGGTATCCACTTGAAACCAATCTTTTCAGGTGGGTGGTGTGAGGGTGTTTTAAGGTTTTCTATTGCTGTGGAGAGCCACCATGACCATGGCAACTCTTATAAAGGAAAACATGTAATTGAAGTGGCTCACAGTTCAGAGGTTCAGTTCATCATAGGGAGACATGGCAGCTGGAGACACGGTGCTGGAGAAATAGCCGAGAGTTCTTCATCTTGCATCAGGAAGTGGTCTGTCTCACTGGGTGTAGCTTGAGCATATGTGAGACCTCAAAGCCCTCCTGCACAGTGACACGCTTCCTCAAACGAGACCACATCTCCTAATAGTGCCACACCCTTTGGGGACCATTTTCTTTCAAACCACCACATTCAACTCCCTGCCCCCCCGAAACCCGAAAGCTTATAGCCATATCACAATGCAAAAATACATTCAGTCCAACTTCAAAAGCCTCATAGTCTTTAACAGTCTCAAACATATTTAAAAGTCTAAAGTTCAAAGTATCATCTGAGATTCATGCAATCTCTTAACTGTAATTCCCTATAAAATCAAAATAAAAAAAACAGATCGCATAATTCCAACGTAATGGCACAGAATATTTATAACCATTGCAAAACATAAGGAAGGAAGCATAGTGAGGAAATACTGGATGAAAGCAAGAACGAAACCCAGCTGGGCAAACGCCACACTCTGCGTCTCCATGTCTGAGGTCAAAGGCTCTTCAGATCTCCAGTCCTTCCAGCTTTGTTGGCTGCAGCGCACTTCCTTCTCTTGGATTTGTCCCACCCCTTGTCAGCAGCTCTCCTTGACTTGGATCCCACTGCTCTGGCATCTCCAACATCTTGGGGTCTCCAAGGCAGTCAAGACTTCACCTCCATGGCTTCACACAATGGCCTCTTCCTCCTCCACTCAGGAACACCCCCTGACACATGCCTGGCCTCAGCAGTTTTTCTTAGTCTCAGGGGCAAATTTCATAGCTCCTTTCTTCCACCCTCAACTCCAGAACCATGTGGCCGAAGCTGCTAGGTTCTGCTGCTTGTCAGGATTTGAACATGCCCCCCTCCTTCGATTATATCTTCACCAGCTTCTTTCCTTCACTGCCTAACCTTGGCTGTTCTGACCTGGATCTGAAGACCAGGCTAGGCTCAAATTCAGAGACCCACCAGCCTCTGCCTAGGATCCTAGAGGAACGAAGTTAAGTCTGCAGAAACAAAGTTGGGACTAGGAAATCTCTGTGGCTGAATGTGATTCTCGGCTCCAATACTGTCCCAACAACAAGGACAACCATATGTCCTTTGTGAGAATCACCAGGGATAAGAAAGCTCCAATCGTGTTAGTGATGAGAGGGGCCCACAGGGCTGGTTGCAGTGTTGATGTTCACAAGTGGGACCGTCTCCAGTTCTGAGTCTTAAGACCGAAGTTCTTTGTGGGAGCCAGGCAATAAGAGAACCTTTTACGAACACAGGCCGAGCACATGAGTGGCTACTCCTGCAGGACTGTGTGAACAAACACACGAGCGGACAAAGTTTCCCTCTCACTCTGGGTCTGAGCACCCAGTGCTTCATCCCCTGCCCCCCGGCGTCTGAGAGCAGGGAGGAGCCATAACAACAGGTTCTGGACAAGGCTACAGCCATGACTGGACAAGGCTATTCAAGTGTGTCCACAGAGGCCTGCCCAACACCCCTTTAGCAGAGGATGATGTTGGCAAATGCGGTGGCAGGAAGAGAAGGTTCCAGTCCCCACCCAGATGATTAGGATGGATCAAGTTGTTCTGCATCAGGGAGAGAAGTGACATAGGCTCATTTAAGATATGGGTGTCTGCTGTCATATGTGACTTACTTGCAGACAAGGTGACTTGTTCTATGTTACCCGGTGCATGGGATTCAAGAGACAGGAAAGTCTAGCTTTTTGTACAAGAATGAGCATATGGGAGAGGCCCTTAGGCCACTCTGGAGTTCATTTTGGCTATAGTTTGAATGCGTGGGTCACCTAGCATTCACAGGCTGAGATACTAACCCCCAGGGTGACGTGGGGAGGTGGGGGTCTTTAGGGATTATGAGGTCTTATGAAAAAGCTCCCCAGAGCTCCGTTTCCCCTTTGCCGTGTGAGGTCAGAAGGAAAAGGCCCCTCTGTGAGCCAGGAAACAAGCCTTCAGCAGGCAGAACTGAATGGAGCTCTTGGACCTTGCTGCTTTGGGATGTGTAAAATATGAGTTTCTGTTTTTAGACACCCAGAGGATGGCCTCTTGTTACTGTAGCCCACACAGACTGAGACGCTTCTGTATTCATTTCCTAAGGTTGCAGGGGATAAGGTCCTGCACGCTGAGTGGCTTAAATAACCGAAACTTGTTCTCTCCTGTCTCAGAAGGTTGAAACTCCAAAGACAGGCTGTCAGCAGGTTCTTCCTAAGGAGGTTCTAGAAGGGTGATCTGACCAGATGCCTTGGCATAGAGATGGAGGCCTTCTCTTAACACCCCTCATCCACAGCGTCTGCTCAGTTTTTCCATTTTTATAAGGATGCCAATTTGTTGGCTCAGGGTCCCATCGGTGGTCTCCTAATAGCCCCTATCTGGGCATAGAAGCCTATTGGTGAGCATGGCTTCGGTGTATGAACGAGGTGCAGTTTACTCTGTAGCAGACACATGTGTAGTGAATGGAAGGCAGGGAGGGCAGAAAGATATGGCCCCTGCTGCTTTTTCTTTCTAAAGTCACTTTGTTCTAGGAGGGTTGATGGCTCTTCAGAGTTTGGAAGCAGTCAGAGCACCCCTCTCCTAGGACCCCCGATTTCCTGCTGTGTGAAGAGGTGCTTTTCCTGTCTGAGAATGCATCCTCTCGTCCAAGTTCACCAGGCATTTACACATGAACAAGAAATCTGTTTCTGCAGGGCTCAGCTTCTCAGGGGCAGTTGAGGCCACCCTCCCTCAGGGAGATGAGCCCACCAGCCAGCTCCTGGGTTCCGGTCACAGAGCTTCTAGCAGGTGCTTCCTCCCAGCACACTTCCACGGGACCAAGGCAGAGCCACAAAGGCTGCCGTCTCACCATTCTGGTAAGGGACGCTCCAGAAAGCTCGGGAGGGTGGTGAACAGGAACCAGGGTGCAATGCCCCTCTTCTCAAAGCAGGGAGGAGAGTGTTTCCCAGCCGGCAAGGGCCCCAGGAGCAGTGGCTGTGGGAAGCAGACTGCTGCAGGTCGCAAGCCATGGCCTGGACTTCTGTCCTGATCATGCTGCTGGCCCACCTCACAGGTAAGGGAATTCCTGGGGTCTAGAGCCTCCTTGCCCCTCCTCTTGCCTTGCTCTGCCCGGGTGATGGGCATGCTTCTGTCTTCCCAGGTGGTGGCCCTCAGCCCGTGTTGCATCAACCTCCATCTGCCTCTTCTTCGCTTGGAACCACCATTCGTCTCACCTGCGCCCTGAGCAGCAACTATAACATCGACATTTACAGCATTTACTGGTTCCAGATGAGGCCAGGTCACCCTCCCAGGTTCCTGCTGGGACATTTCTCACACTGGGACAAGCTCCTGGGTCACAAGATACCGGCTCGCTTCTCCGGATCCAAAGACGTGGCCAGGAACCTGGGGTATCTGAGCATCTCTGAACTGCAGCCTGAGGACGAGGCTGTGTATTACTGCGCCATGGGGCCCCGGAGCCAGGAAAGGGAGAAGTGGATGGAGAGGGAGAGAGGAGGAGAAAAGTAGTTCCAGATTCGGGATCCCAGGCTCTAGAGACATTCAGACCCTGAACTTTAGGTGCAGTTTGCTTTGCTCGGCTAGGCTGGCAGAGGGAGGAGGGGTAGAGCAGGGGGCTTCGCAGAGCCAAGGAGATGGAGCCATTCAGCTTTCCCTTGTCTTGCAGTGTTGCTGTGGGCCCCACTGGAGGCTGGATTATAGAATTAAAGCTGTTTCTCTGAGTTTGGCTTGACTGGTTTGTGATCTCAGAACCAATGTAAGTCCCTGGAACCTGACTAGTGGTTCTCAGCTTGGCCAGGCACCATGAACAACAAACTCATTATGATCACGGGACAAGTGGGTGACAGAAACATCCTGGAGGGGGACCTCCTTGCCAGGGGTAGGGTCTTCTATTGTCGCCTTCGTAGTCACAGAGTGAAGGGGCTTAGGAAACACCATCACTGGCCCTCTACTTTGGGGTACAGCAGGTTCCTCTCCTTGGTACCTAGTGATGCTTTGGGATGAGGCTGCTTCGTCATAGGGCTGCCTGTGCATTGTGGGTGCTGAGCAGCTTCTCTGGCCTCTACTACCAGATGCAGTGCACAGCACATGTCCCCACTGTAAGTGATGACAACCCCAGATGGCTCCAGATAGCAGTAAAGGTCCCCAGGGTGAGAGAGACACATCTCCCTTCTGTGCAAGGGAGTGATGGGGCCAGCCGGCATTTTCCCAAAGGCCAGATTGTTCTCAGCCTTGTCGTTGTGAACCATCTGACTGTTGAGATACCCAGTTCTGTCTTTAGAGCAAAGCAGCAGCCACAGGCAATGGGTGAGTGACCAGTGCAGCTGCCGGCAAAGCTAACTTCAAGGAATAGGCCAGGCGGGGCAGGATGTGGCCCTCGCCACAAATGACTGCCCTTGCTCTGGAGAAAAATGTCACACTCCTGTTTCAACAATCCCTACTTGGGGTGTCATCAGGGGCCTTCTCAACTTTTCTTGTCTAAGGGCCTCAGGTTCTGAGCGATGGCCTGTGGAAAGACCTTCAGATATGAGGTGTGTGGTCCACTGAGGCCAAACTAGGCTTGTTGGCTGCAGGGATGGAAGAGTTCCCAGAGTCCTGGCCACAGCTTGGTGCCTGGATCTCCAGGGAGGCGGTGCAGAAAGTGCCCCTAAAAGTGGGAGTTTGTGTCG
Organism: Alexandromys fortis; assembly: GCF_014885135.2. Taxonomy (NCBI): domain Eukaryota; kingdom Metazoa; phylum Chordata; class Mammalia; order Rodentia; family Cricetidae; genus Alexandromys; species Alexandromys fortis. Next base: position 1,085,231 of record NW_026068092.1, on the reverse strand, counting down.
TATGGACATGCTTCACCTCAGGGAGGTGCCAGGCAATATGTCGTCCTTTGTGCACTCAGATGTGACTGAGAACACCTGCTTACCACTGTTTACCCCAAGGGTCCCCTCCTGAGTAGTGGATACACGCCAGTGTCATTCTTTGGCCGATGACTCTCTGTAAAACAGTGTCCTCAGCTTCTGCCCTGCTCTGCCCCTCTGGCTCCCATCTCCTCGGCTTACCAAGTTATTTGCTTTTGGCCTTCGCCCTGTGGGAAGGGTTCTGGGAGCATAATTTCCAAGGAGAGTTAGTGTTTTTACTCTTACACGCCCCTCTTCTGTTCTGTCTTTTACCAGCTGAGGTAACCCCATGCTGTAACAAGGAGTCCAGGAAGCAGTGAGGCAGTGGGGGCTCGGCCTCCTCCACCATCTGGTTCCTCCTATCTCCCCAGCTCAGAGGAAGATGAGCTTAGACTTGGCCTGCCAGAGCAAAGACCGCCCTATGTCTGGCCTGAAGTCCAATGGTTTTTTTTATATGAAAAGGGGATAGTAATAACATTGACTAACATTTTAATTACTTAGTAGTTTATTTATCGTGTGTGTGTGTGTGTGTGTGTGTGTGTGTGTGTGTGGATGCTCATGCACCATGGCACACGTGTGGAGTTCAGAGGACAACTTGAGCGTGTAATTTTTGTCTTTCCATTGTGCGAGCCTTAGCAGTCAAACTCAGGTCCTAACACGCAGCAAGCACCTTTACCCACTGAGCTGAGTCATCTTGTTGGCCAAACACTGACTAATTTATATGAAATGCGTACCTGAGACTCATCTGTTACGGGTGTGGCCTGTTCTTCCTTTGTGCCAGTTCCTTCCCTTTTGTCCAAGTTGTTTCTCACCCGTGAGGTCTCTCTCTCTCCCTGCTGGACCCTGGACTTGTCCCCTATCCTTACTGTCCCTTACCTGCCTTCATTCTACCGCAGACTGTTTTCCTGTATTCTAAGGCATGGGGGCAAGACACATGCAAGGTCCCCAACTCTCCAGCGGCCGCATTCAGACAAAGTGACTGTGCATGCCGGCACGAACCTGTGGTCCCCGCTACTTGGTAGCTTGCGGCAGAAGACTGCTTGAGTTCAGGGTTTTTAGCCTGGGAAACAAAGTGAGACCTCTCATCTCTAAAAATAAGTTTTAAAAAATAATAATAAAAAAGAAACAGGTGAAATAGTGTCTAAGATATATTTTATTTAACACAGTTTATCTCCAGTATATTCATTTTAATGAGAAACCAGTATAATAGGCATATATGAGGATTAATTACTTCTTTGGTATTCCAGTGTGTTTTTACAGTTGTGGCGTATTTCAGCTCAGAACCACAACAACTGTGTATGGTGTATGAAAAGACTGAAGGGACAGAATTCAGATTGCTCACCATCCAGCCTTTCCTGTGCTGGAACTCCTGTCTTGTCCCATCTATTTCTGCCGCTTTCCCCTAACTGCCATTGATCAGGTGCCTGGTTCGCTTGGTCGCCTCCAAACCTTCCCTCAAGCTGTCCCTGGACTGTGTCTGCCCTCTGCACGGATGCAAGGCTCCACAGTGATCTCTCCTCCCCCTCCTTGGGCAACCGTTTCCTGGCTGCTCTTCAGTTGTTACCTCCCTCCAGTGGGCAGACAGCCTGTTTTCCTAATTACAGTTAGCACCTGCCTCGCAGCTCTGGTTTTATTTAGCTAGCCTGCAAATTCCCAGCTGGCTGGAGGCTCTGCGTGTGATAAACACTCTAGGTGGTGAGACAGGCGGGGGAGCGAGGGAATTCTAGGCTACTCTCATTAGGATCTCATTGGGACCCCACAGTGGCTGGGTTCACTGCGATTCCGGGAGACTGGGAAGAAGCCCAGGTTCACATTCACATTTGTGACTGGCTACACTTTCTCACTGTCTGTACCTATGTCTCTCTGTGGCTTCCCTCTGTCGCATTACCATCCTCTGATGTCTGACTAATGAAACAAGTGACTGAATGCTGTAACCAAGAAGGGCCCGGAAAGGGAAAGCTTGAAGGAGGCGAAGGCACTGAAGGAACGCAGGGAACCTTCTGAGCCTGAGTCAGAGAGCGAGTGGAGGGGTGGGTCCCAGTGTCAGGACCCTCTACCTAGTACTGCAAAGACTCCGCTTAGGGAATCGAGAGGACTCCTGACAGTCGTGTGGAACTGTGGGGTTCCGAGGACGGTGACCTGTGCACACGGCTTCCAAATGCAGCAGGAAACAACCAGCTGAACTGGACGTGTTGACAGCGACCCAAACATTCTGACCTGAGAAAGATCCTGAGTCCCCGAGGGAGGGGATCTGAGGGGTTCCTGGATGTTGTGTTGGTATTTTACTCTTTTTGCTCTTTGCTCTTTTTGGCTCTTTTGGGGGGCCCACTTCCCAGTTCCCAAATAAATCACACACAGAGGCTTATTCTTTCTCATAATTGCCCAGCCTTAGCTTGGCTTGTTTCTGACTACCTTTTCTCTCTGGGCTTTTATCTTTCTTCTGTATATCTTACTTTCCTTCTTACTCCATGGCTGACTGGCCCCTGATGCCCTCCTCTTCTTGTTCTCTTGCTCTCTCTTTTCCCTGTTTTTCTATTTGTACTCTCCGGCTGCCAGACCTGCCTATCCTTGTTTCTGCTGTTGGACTCTATTGGGACCATCAGGCATTTTAGACAGGCAAAGAATCACAACTTCACAGAACAAACAAAAGTCACACCATAAAATAATATTTTCCAACACACACAAGAAAGTAATGCTTTTATACTATTTAATATGACTTTTCTGTAATTATATATCAGAATTCTTCTGCTTCTCAAGAAGCTCAAGCCACACAGTGGTGGCTCTGGAAGCAGCAAAGCTAAAAATACAAAGTATGGTTTCCACAATGTGTGTGGCTTTCTACCATCACAATGTAAAGGAACAAACAAAACCCTTAACCTGTGGGGCAATATTATACAGGCCACATATTTCTACATTGTATCAGCAGTTAGCCTCTCAAGTCACAATAGCAGCAGAGATGCTGAAAGCGTTTTCAGACGGCTGCTGCTGCTCTGGAGCTCAGGATATGCTGCTCCTTGCTTTGTAATTATGTAGATCGCCTGAGAAGAGGGGTCAATTCCAGGCTAGTGACAGAGGACATGACTTTAGTCCTGATACCCCCCAAACAGAATGCTAATGAACTTCCCCCTCAGTTTACCTTGGGGGATAAAAGGTGTTTGGAGAATAAATGCAGGTGATCTTCAGGATTTGAATGAACCCTGAGACTCCCTCCCAATATTGCTGTGTGAACTAAGCCTCAATTATTCTCGTACCTCCACACTGGTCCAGAGAGAAAGATAGTTTATGCTGGGACATTGGACCCTGACGCTAACCCTATCTAACCAGTGTAGTGATGTGGGAGTGATTTCTTATTAATAAAGAAACTGCCTAGGCCCATTTGATAGGCCAACCCTTAGGTAGGCGGAGAAAACAGAACAGGACGCTGGGAAAAAGAAGCTGAGTGAGGAGTCGCCATGATTCTCCCATTCCAGACAGATGCAGGTTAAGATCCTCCCTGGTAAGCCAGCTCGTGGGCTACATAGAATATTAGAAATGGGTTAGAACAATATGTAAGAGCTAGCCAATAAGAAACTGGAACTAGCCAGGCCAGGCAGTGTTTGAAAGAATACAGTTTCCGTGTAATTATTTCTGGGCATAAACTAGCCATGTGGGCGGCCAGGTGCCGGGGATGCAGCCCTGCCACTCCTATATCAACAGTGTAGGTTTGTTGAGGTAGGGATGGAGATCCGAGGACCTCCAATTATAACATACATATTCTAGCACATAGCACATACATATACATTATATGTGTTTATGTGTGAGTGTGTCTCCTGCAGGTCTTTGAGCAAGTGTATGTAGGTAGGCATCAGAAGGCCTAGGTTCAGGACAAGCTCACATGAACTACTGGAACTTTCCCTAGTGTTAGCAGTGATGTGGCCATGTCTGAAATCTAACAACTACAGTGGACATTTCTGGAATGACCACTGTTCTTCCTCTTCCACACGTGAAATCTCAGAAGGCAGGGACATGCTTATCTGTATATAACCATATTCGTTAAAAATATGATACATGGCTACTGTTGATTCAGGCAGTTAGAGATGTTTATTCATATTTCTAAACAGATGCCCATGTTCTGCTCTACCCTGGCATCAGGGACGCTGACACTCAGGGCATTTCTAGCGCCCTTTAGAAAATCCTTTGGAAAGAATTCGCTCTTGGAACCCTGACACCTGGAACCGATCTGGGGAGCGGGGAGAGGGGCTGACCAGCAGAGGATGCTAAACTTCTACTCTCGTCAGAGCCCGTGAGCATCACAGACTGTGGGCACTGGCATGTCAGACTTTCCCACCTTATTTGTTCATGGATTCTGGGTGGCTCTGCTTTCACTAGTGTGCAAATGCAGGGTTATTTCACTCAATTATGTCTTTAAAGAAAACCATGAAACTTATCTACTTCTACTTTTCTCCTGAGTCTGTTGCTAAGGAGAGGAAAATGACTCAGCCATTTCCTTATCAGGTCCAAAAGAAACGTGAGTGAGCCTGGGGCCAGCAGGTGCTGGGTATGCTAATAGGCACCAGGGATTGCCAGTGGTCCTAAGTGCTGGTGGCTCCTCTCAGCTTTTCTCATCCCACCCCTACCCCAATCTTCTCCAGCTCATGGGCTTCTCATTCCCTTTTAATCCAGTTACTTCGGCCATGCTCTCTCTTCTGTCTCCCTCTCTTCCCCCTCACTGTTGGTCTCCTTTGCCCTCGCTCTCTTTTTCTCCAGCAATGACCCGGTCCTGTTTGCTGGCCATTCTCAATCTACTGCCTTCCCTCTCTGCTCTGGGCTCTTCAGATGCCTCTGCCTGGACTCTCCCTCCAGTCTCCAGTAAAAGCTTTCTCTTCAGCCATACTTGGAGCAGTCACATCCTCAGCTCATGTGCTCGCGGCCCTTTATACTGATGATTGACAGACGAGCAGGAGGAGAACTCAATGTTTATCCTGCCTCTGCTATTCAAATAGTCCCTCAGAAGGCTAAGTTATGGGTGAGTTATGTTGTTTTCTTTGAGACGGGTCTCACACTGTGTAGCCCAGGTTGGGCTTGGATTCCTGCCTCATTCTCCAGGTAGCTGGGGTTGCAACAGTATGCTGCCATGCTCTCGGTATGGAGGAGGTTCTTTTTTTGATTCTGTTTTTCTTCGTGTGTTTATGATGCATATATATTATGTGTGTGCATCCATGTGTGTATGAACAAGCCCGTTTGTGTGTGTGAGTGTGGGTGTGCCTCTGACACTCTGTATGCACAGGGAGGCCAAACGTTGGCTCTTCATCTCTTTTTTGCTTGCTGCTTCAGGTGCCAGGCTAGCTGGCCTGAAACGTCTAAGGATTCTCCTGTCTGGACCTCCCAACTCCCATAGGATAGGCACCTAGGATTACAGATGCAAGGCACTGTGCCCAGCTTTTACATGGGTTCCAGGGGTTCAAACTCAGGTCCTCAGGCTTGTACAAAAAGTGCCTTAGCCAGTTAGCTATCTTCCTAGCCCTGGGAGGTTCTTTATAGCCTTGTTGTTTTAGTTGACAAGTGAAAGGAGAACGCTAAAATGGAAATCTGCTAAAATGGAATCCCAGCACTTGGGAGGCAGAGGCAGGCGGATCTCTGTGAGTTTGAGGCCAGCCTGGTCTACAAGAGCTAGTTCCAGGATGGGCTCCAAAGCTACACAGAGAAACCTTGTCTCAAAATAAAATAAAATATTTAACACATACACAGGCATGCGAGAGAGAGAGAGAGAGAGAGAGAGAGAGAGAGAGAGAGAGAGAGAGAGTGTGTAGATCAATGGCACAAAAGGAAAGGAAAGAAAAACAATGAAAATTAGCGCAGCCTCAGAGATGCGGCAGCACCAGGTGTGAGCATCCGTACTATGGGAACACCTGAAGGAGTGAAGGAAGTTGATGAACGCAAGAATGAATGGAAATTTCACAGATTCATGAAGCACATAGCAAAGAAGATAATCTTAAATCAGGGGAAGTGGCCAGCTATATGGAAGAGATTTCCAAATTTAGGGACTATTCTGGCTAGTTTTTTGTCAGCTTTAAGTCATTCAAATAATGCATCAACAGACTCGTAAGGAAATGCCCCCAGCAGATTGCCGGCAGGCAAGACTGCAGACCATTTTCCTGGTCAGTGATGGATGGGGTGAGCCTGGTCCACTGTGGGTGATGCCACCCTTGGGCAGGTCGTTCTGGCAAAATGAGCGGGTCAAGAGGCAAACCAGTACACAGCATTTCTCCATCAACCCTCCTTCAGTTTCTGATTTCACATCCCACCTTGAGCTCTGGCCCTAGTTCCCTCAGTGATGGAATATGACCTGGGAGTGGTAAAAGGAAATAAACCCTTTCTTCTCTAAGTTTCTTTTGGGACAGTCATAGAAAGCACACTAGGACAAGGTCTGTGGCTTCTCATCCAGCACTGTACAGCAGGAGAGACTGGGAAAATTTGCAGTACTCACAGAAAGCAGCAGCCAGGGCTGTCGTATGTAGCAGAGATGTATTCCAAGATTGGTAGTGAGATAAGAACAATCACAAAGACAATAATAGTGAAAGAGTAGAAAGAAAATTTGCCACCACATTTCCTATAAGAGATGGCTAAGTGGTTAAGAGCATTGCCTGTTCTTCCAAAGGTCCTGAGTTCAATTCCCAGCAACCACATGGTGGCTCACAACCATCTGTAATGAGATCTGGTGCCCTCTTCTGGCCTGAAGGCAGACACAATACTGTATACATAATAAATAAATAAATCTTTAAAAAAAAACACACATGACGAAGAGAAAAGGATTTATTTAAAAAAAAAAATATAGGCACAGAGCTTCTTCAGACTGAAGTGGAGTTTCAGGGGGAGCTATGGAATTCTGAGATAAAGCAATGGTAAATAGGCCTGAGGATGCAGCTCAGTGGTAGAGATCTTGTTTCACCCCAACATTGGAATCCCAGAACCCTGCCTATTGAGGAAGATGGGAGAGTTTGAGGCCAACCTGAGCTGGGCTATATCACCAGATTTTGCCAAAAGATAAAAGAGCAACAGAAATGGTATTTGGATAGATGTGATAGGCTCTTCCTCTCTTAGATTCTTTTATGTAAGGCCTTTGAGTGCAGAACTTTATAGCAAAGTCTTATAGGGCAATTATAAAGAATAGAGATTAAACTATGTACATGACTTCTACATTTTATTTTACTGGTAAATGTGGCCTCTAATTAGTGCTCAGTGCTTAGGATACAGACTATTGTTCCTAGGACTATAAGCATTGCAGCTCAGATGGAAAGGGATCCTGGCAGTTGGGAGTCAAGGAATACCACAAAGCCACCATAACCCCAGGCGCCTACAGCTCTACTCCAGGGAAAGTTTTCTCCAAAGCAAGTGTAACAACTCTGCTCTTGAGCAGATAGTTTACCCAGCAAAGTTGTTACAGCTCTGCTCAGGTCTGCTCTGCTCTGCTCTGCTTGGGAGAAGTGTTACAGCTCTCCTCCACTAGGGGAAAGCTTCCCCAGTGACAGTGTTATGCTCCACTCCGGCTCCCGTGAATGTGGTTACAGCTGGGCTTGCTCTGATGAAAATGTCACACCACACAACAAACCTTACTCAAGAGATTTATTGGGAAAAAATCCAGGGGGTTGGCTTCCTTTAGGATGAGAAGCAGCAGCAAACTGAACAGGGTACAGAGTTTACATAGGGCTTTTTATGGGTGGGACAGAGATTTCCAGGGTGACTTGGGATTGGTTGTAGTTGACTGGTGTTGGGTCCCTAGAGGACAGGCCTTCGCACCCCCACTTGATCTGTTTTGCACTATTGAGGTTGGTTGAAAACAGGAACAAAAACAGGAACAATCTGTTGTTTTCAGCAATGTTTCTAAGGATGTTTATCCCTAAGCCATTGAGTTATGATGATGAGCTTCCTGCTATTGCTGATTTGGCCTCCCCTGCTGAGGGCTATATACACTTGTGAAAAAGTGGAATAAAGGGCTTGTCTGCAGAACCTGAAGTTGTATTGCGTGTTAATCCCGACGTCCCTCGCTCAGAAGAACCACAGTTGCCGTGCTGGCGCGGCAGGCTGGTTTTTACTCTTTTGGCTCTTTGGCTCTTTGGGGGCCCTGCCACCCATCTCCCAAATAAATACACATGGAGACATGTTCTTATGAATGTCCAGTCTTAGGTTGGCTTATTTCTATTCAACTTTTCTTAAATTAGTCCATTTACCTTTTGCCTATGGGCTTTTACCTGTTTCTATTTCTGTATATCTTTTCTTTTTGTGTCTTGCTGTGTATCTGTGTGACTGTGTGACTGGGTGGCTGGCCCCTGATGTCCTCCTCTCTTTCTTTATTCTCACTCCTTGATCTCTCTCTCCCCAGTTTTCTCCTATTTATTTTCTCTTTCTGCCAGTCACACCTACCTTTCTCCTGCCTTGCTATTGGCTGTTCAGCTCCATTAGATCAATCAGGTATTTTAGATAAAGTAATACAGCATCACAGAATTAAACAAATCCATTATAAAAGAATGCAACACATCTTTGCATCATTAAACAAACGTCCCACAGCAGAAACAAATGTAACACACCTTAAAACAATATTCCACAAAAATTGGTAGATTTTTGTGGTCTGATTCTGGGGAAACTCAGGGATTGGTGGGATTTCCTGCTCAGAGATTGGTAGATTTTGTGCTCAGGGACCTCAGGGATTGGTGGGATTCTACGCTCAGCAATTGATGGGATTCGGCAGCCTGATTCTGGAGCAAGCTCAGTGATTGGTGGGATTTCAAGCCCTGGTCCTGGGGTCAAGTCAAGGTCAGGGTTTTTTCCTTGGCCCTTTCCACTCTATATTCCTCCCGTTTTTGTTTATTAATAAGCAATGGGGGTTGGAAAGAGGGCAACATTATCATTAGACTACTTCCTGCTGATTAGGACCATTGAGGTTCTTGGGGGGCAATCCCGTTATAAATTGTCAGGATGTAATTGGGTACTACAGGCCTCTGGCTCCATAGCTAGGGGCTGATAATTTTGTAACAGTAACTGGTTAAACATTTTGTTAGAAATCTTTTGGATCTGTTGAAAAAATTTTGACAAAAAGTTTATAAGGCAGGGTGCAGCTAGTAGGATTAAGAAAAGAGAAGAGGGTCAAGAAGGGTAGCATCCAGTTCCATAATTGAGCTTTCAATGATCCACTAGCCAGCATCATCAAGCTGTTTCTTTCATTTTTGAAGATCCATCTAGAGTTGCTGAATCTTACCTTTTATTATAGCTAATTGGTTAACATAGAAGCAACATTCCTCCCCAAGGAAGAGATAAGACCACTTCTCTCTGCTATTAGAAAATCTAATCCTCTATAATTTTGTAGTATGATGCAGCTGGTAAGTCCTTTTGGCTCAGAAGGGTTAGGAAGGTCTGAGTTGTTGGGGACTGTGAACCCCCAGACCCTGAATTTCTTATAAATAACTTGTCTTTCTGTGTTTGCAGCTGCTCTGAGCATGAGACAGGGGAGCTGGTTCTGGTTGCTGCAGTTGAAAGATCCCAAGAGCTGGGGCAGGGCCAGAGCACTATGTAAGCTGCCCCTGAACACAATAAAGGGGGAAATTCTTGTTTCAAGGATGAGCCGTGTCCCCATGTCTCTCTGTGTATATGTTTAAACATCCAGCCCCTTTCCTGGCTCGCAAATAGTCCCATAGTGCAGACAGTAGGCTGCAGGCTTAGTACCATAGTATATGCAGTGGCTCTGAATGGTGTAAGTGGAGGCTCTCAGTGAGATGGGAACCCAGGAAACTCTGAGAGATCACCGTCGGGAATGGTGAGAGTGGATTGAAGATGGGTATCTGTCTTTGTTTGTGTGTTTGTTCATCCCCAGGCTCTTGCCTGATAGTGGTGCTTGGGCATGCAGGTGTCACAGCAGGAGGCACTGTGGAGACCAGGAACTAGAGATTCTCTCTGAGGAACACCCTCCAGGAAGCTGGCCAGCAGGAAAGTAATAAAGAGGAAGTGAGAGGGTGAATTGAAAGCCTCATCAAAAAATGGAAGACAAAGAGTAAGTTTTTGGGTCAACTCCATGGGAGCAGGAACAGATCCAGACCAAGGACATTTGCAGAAGCAGGACTGGGCCAGTGACCTAGGCTGGAACAAGCCTGAGGCAGCGAATTCCACAGGAGTAGAAATGAGCCAGAGACCTGGGCTGGAGCAGGTCTGGGATGGTGAACTCTATGGGAGCAGGAGCAGATCCTGACCAGGGACATTTGTGGACACAGGACTGAGCCAGTGACCTGGGCCAGAGCAGACCTGAGACAGCAAAATTCACAGGAGCAGGTACAGGGGAACAATTGCTGAGTGAGTGGGCCAGAGCCAGAGACTGCTGCAGATCCAGGCATGAATCTGGGACCTTCAAGGGAGTAGACCTGAGCCAGGAGCTCTGTGGGTCTGGGCGTGAGTCTGGAACCTCTGAGGGAGTAGGCCTGAGCCAGAACCTCTACAGGTCTGGGCACACCCAAGTCTGGGACCTCTGAGGGAGAAGATCAGAGCCAGACACCTTTGCAATTCCACCCGCAAGCCAGGGACCTCTGCAGGAGTAGATCTAGACCAGGGACATCTACAGAAACAGGTCTGAGCAGGCAAACTAGGCCAGAGCAGGCCTGAGACAGCAAACTCCATGGGAGTGGAGCAAACGCTGAGCAACCTTCAGGAACATAGAGTGACCAACGGGTTAATTAGAACTGTGGCACTGACTGTACCACAAGGAACAACCATCTGAGCCTTGGATCTACTGGAACCTAAAAGATTAATCACCAGAGTCACAGACAGCCCCAACCACATCAATTAAGGAAAAGATGAGTAGACAAGGTAAGAACAGATGCAACACCACAAAGAGCAACATGACACCAGAAATCTAGAGGCCCTATAACAGCAAGACTTGAACAATCAAATATAGATGAAGCAGAAGGAAATGACCTCGAAAGTAACTACAGGAGAATGTTTTGAGACTTTTAAAGAGGAAATGAGAAATTCCCTCAAAAAATGTAGGAAAAGACAAACAAAAAATTGGAAGACATCAGCAAATCCCTTAAAGAAAACCAAGAAAAAACAACCAAACATATGAAATAAACTATTCAAGTCTTGAAAACTGAAATAGATACAATAAAAAAAAACACAAGCCAATTTTAGAATTACAGAAGCAAAAATCATGAAAAAATTATCAGAAACCACAAATGCAAACATAAACAGCAGAATACAAGAGATGGAAGAGAGAATCTCAAATGCTGAAGATACAATAGAGGAAATAGAATCACCAGTCAAAGAAAACACTAAATCTAACAAAAGCTTAATACAAAATATCCAGGAAATATGGGACACCATGAAAAGGTCAAACCTAAGAATAATAGGTATAGAAGAAGAACAAGAAGTTTAATTCAAAAAGCACAGAAAAGATATTTAGCAAAATCATAGAAGACTTTTCCAACCTAAGAAAAGATATGCCTACAAAGATACAAGAAGCATACAGAACACCAAATAGACTGGATTAAAAAAAAGACCCCTCAACCCCTAATAATCAAAACACTAAACAAACAGAATAAAGAAAGAATATTAAGATCTGCAAAGGAAAAGGCCAAGTAACATATAAAGGCAGACCTATCTGACTTCTCATTGGTGACAATGAAAATGAGAAGGTCATGGTCAAGCGTTATGAAGACATTAAAAGATCACAGATGCCAGCCCAGACTACTATACCCAGTAAAACTTTCAATCACCATAGAAGGACAAGACAAGACATTCCATGACAAAACCAGATTTTACCAATACCTAGCCACAATACCCAGCCCTACACAAAGTACTAGAAGGAAAACTTCAACCCAAGGAAGTTGGCTACATCAACAAAAACATAGACAGCAAAATCCACAGGAGCAGGTACAGGGGAACAATTGCTGAGTGAGTGGGCCAGAGCCAGAGACTCACAGAAGCAAATCCCAAAGAAGGGAAAAACACACAAATTAACATCACCAACAACAAAAACTAAATTAACAGGAGATAGCAATCACTGGTCATTAATATAAATGGACTCAACTCACCTATAAAAAGACACAGGCTAACAGATTGTATACAAAAACACAATCTATCCTTCTATTGCATACAAGAAACACACCTCAACCTCAAAGACAGACATCACCTCAGAGTAAAGGGTTGGGAAAAAAATTCCAATTAAATGGACCTAAGAAACAAGCTGGTGTAGCTATCCTAATATCTAACAAGATAGACTTCAAACTAAAATCAATCAAAAGAGACAAAGAAGGACATTTCATATTAGTCACAGGAAAAATACATCAAGAGGAAATCTCAATTCTGAACACCTATGCCCCAAATACAAGGGCACCCTCATATATAAAAGAAACACTTCTAAAGCTTAAATTATAATCCCCACACACTAATAGTGCGAGAGTTCAACACTCCATTCTCACCACTGGACAGCTCAGTTAGACAAAAAATTGACAGAGAAATAAGGGAACTAACAGATGTTATGACTCAAACGGACTTAACAGACATCTATAGAATATTCCATCCAAACATAAAAGAATATACCTTCTTCTCAGCTTCTCATGGAACCGTCTAAAAAACTGACCACATACTTGGTTACAAAACAAAACTCGGCTGGGCCGTGGTGATGCACGCCTTTAATCCCAGCACTTGGGAGGCAGAGGCATGCAGATCATTGTGAGTTCGAGGCCAGCCTGGTCTACAAGAGCTAGTTCCAGGATGGGCTCCAAAGCTACAGAGAAAAAAAAACCTAACAGATAAAAAAAAATGGAATAACCCCATGTATCTTATCAGATCACCATGACTTAAAACTAGAATCCAACAGCAATACTCAGTCCAGAAAGCCCACAAACACATGGAAATTAAACAATGCTCATCTAAATCTTCAATGGGTCAAGGAAGAAATAAAGGGAGAAATTAAAGACTTCTTAAAATTCAATGAAAATGACCACACAACATAGCAAATTTATGGGACATAATGAAAGCAGTGTTAAGAGGAAAGTTCATAGTACTAAATATCTACATAAAGAAGCTGAAAAAAATTTCACACTAGTGAATTAACTTTTTTTTTGAAAACTTTAGAACAAAAAGAAGCAAACTCACCCAAGAGAACTAGACAGCAGGAAATAATCAAATTGAGAGCTGAAATCAACAAAACAGAAATAAAGAAAGCAATATAAAAATCAATGAGAAAGAGAGTTGGTTCTTTAAGAAAATCAACAAAATAGACTAAAGAAAAGTCAGAAGAAACAGAAGACAAGATAGAATTGGGAGGTCTCTCTGGTCATGCTGAAGTAGCCATAAAGCCCAGAGTTTATTTCAGGACTTGCTTATATACAGAAACAGAACAAAGCACAGCACATATGGTCAGTCAGTATCTAACCACAAGACCATTCCTGTCCTTGAGTGAGCAGCCTCCTCTCCAACATGTGCTTGCTGCTCAGAAGGAGCCTTACTTTCTATCTTGATGTTCCTGAGGTTTGTCATCAGCAGTATACTGTCTACTAGAGAGTGTTCTTTTCTTACAGGCTAAATCAGAAGTCTCTCATAGCCCTTAAGGTTATAAGAAAAAGTAGAGAAGGCAAGCTTGAACTCAAATGACGTCTCTAAGTCAGAAATGACTCCAGCTGGAAAGTGAGTCACAAGTGGGCTTCCACATATGATAGTCTACATATGCAACCCCAAAAATTCTACCAAGGAACTTCTACAACTCATAAACACTTTCAGGATACAAGATTAACTTAAAAAATGAGTAGCCCTCCTGTACACAGATGATAAATGGGCTGAGAAAGAAATCAGAGAATCATCATCATTCACAATAGCCACATATAGCATAAAATATCTCAGAGAAGCTCTAACCAAACATGTGGAAGACCTGTGCCATGCTGCTGGCATGGCTTAGATGCCAAGACTGGTGGAGGGTGCCAGGATTGAGACACGGAGGCTTCTTTTCAAGTGGAAGAACAGCAACCTTTATTTTTTCCTGAGCTAAAGCCTTTTATAGCTTTGCTGTTTATGTGGAAAACCACTGGCCAGAAAGAACACAATATCCTTGTCAATTGCAGACCACAAGGAAGTTCAGCTGTTGGTCAGGGGGAGTGAGGGCAGCTAGATCACAACAACCTGTATGACAAGAACTTTAAATCTTTGAACAAAGAAATTGAAGATGACACCAGAAAGTGGGAAGATCTTTGATGTTCTTGGGTAGGTAAAAGTAACATAATAAAAATGGCAATCTTACCAGAAGCAATCTACAAATTCAATGCAATGCCCAGCAAAATCTTTCACAGACCTTGAAAAAATGGTACACAATTTCATATGGAAAAGCAAAAAAAAAAAAAAAAAAAAAACAAAAACAAAAAAACAAAAACAAAACAAAACAAAACCACCAGAATAGCCAAAACAATCATGTACAATAAAAGAATTTCTGCAGGAGTCACAATCCCTGACATCAAACTCCACTACATAGCTACAGTACTGAAAACAACCTGGCATTGGCATCAAACAGACAGGAGAACCATTGGAACCAAACCAAAGACTTGGATATTAATTCACACACTTTTGAACACCTGATTTTTTTTTTTTTTGGTTTTTCGAGAAGGGTTTTTCTGTGGTTTGGAGCCTGTCCTGGAACTAGCTCTTGTAGACCAGGCTGGTCTCGAACTCACAGAGATCTGCCTGCCTCTGCCTCCCAAGTGCTGGGATTAAAGGCATGCACCACCATCGCCCGGCTGAACACCTGATTTTTGACAAAGAAGCAAAAAATATAAAACTAAGAAAAGAAAGCATATTTAACAAATGGTGTTGGCATAACTGGTTATCAACATGTAGAAGAAAGAAAATAGATCCATATCTATCACCATGCACAAAACTCAAGTCCAAATGGATCAAAGACTGCAACATAAAGCCAGCCACACTGAACCTCATAGTAGAGAAAGTAGGAAGTACACTTTAACACACTGGCACAGGAGACCACTTCCTAAATATAACCCTAGTAGCACAGACACTGAGAGAAACAATTAATAAATGGGACCTCCTGAAACCGAAAAGCTTCTCTAAAGCAAAGGACATGGACAACAAGATAAAATGACAGCCTACAGACTAGGAAAAGATCCTCACTAGCCCCACATCAGACAGAGGTCTGATCTCCAAAATATACAAAGAACTCAAGAAATTGGACATCAAAAGAACAAATAATCCAATAAAAAATGGAGTACAGACCTAAATAGAGAACTCTCAATAGAGAAATCTAAAATGGTTGAAAGATACTTATGGAAATGCTCAATGTCCCTAGTCATCAGAGAAATGCAAATCAAAACAACTCTGAGATTCTATCTTACACCTGTAAGAATGGCCAAGATCAAAAACACTTATAACAACTTATGCTGGAGAGGATGTGGGGTAAAGGGAACACTCCTCCATTGCTGGTGGAAGGGCAAACTGGTACAGCCCCTTTGGATGTCAGTGTGGCAATTTTTTCCAGAAAATTAGAAAAAAAAACTTCCTCAAGATCCAGCAATACCACTTTTGGGTATATATCCAAAGGTTGCTTAACTGTGCCACAAGGACATGTGCTCAACTATGTTCATAGCCACATTGTTTGTCATAGCCAGAACCTGGAAACAACCTAAATGCCCCTTGACTAAAGGATAGGTTAGAAAAATGTGGTACATTCATACAATGGAGTACTACACAGCAGAAAAAAATAACATCTTGAAATTTTCAGGCAAATGGATGGAGCTAGAAAAGATCATTTTGAGTAAGGTAACCCAGCCCTAGAAAGACAATTATTATATTTGCTCACTTATAAGTGGTTTTTAAACAGAAAGTAAAAAGGAAAAAAAAAACAGCCTACAAATCACAATCCCAGAGAACCTAGACAACAATGAAGAATCTAAGAAAGACATACATGGATCTAATCTACATGGGAAGTAGAAAAACACAAGATATCCTGAGTAACTTGGGAGCATGGGAACCTTGGGAGAGGGTTGAAGGGGAGGAGAGAGGCGAGGGGAGCAGAGAAAAATGTATAGCTCAGTAAAAATCAACATATATATGTATATATAAATTTAAAAAGAGTAAGTTTTTAAAGAGAGTATAGACAGTCAGATTAAAAGGAGTAAAGAAATAATAAGCCACCTAAAGATGGAATGTGCACAGAGAGTCTGGATTATGTATATTGTGTTTTCTTTGAATTTTTTGACTGTAAAGGAGCTAAGTAATTGGCATTATGTTCTAAGGATATCATGACTTCCAAATTTGGGTCTAAGGCTATGTTGCTTTGGAAAAGGGGTTCTGCTTTTGTTTTCACAGAGGATGAGGACCTGTGGATTCATTCCAGGCTAATGTGGTTTGATGCATCAAGACCCCCTGAAATGTCACTGTGAATATTCCCAAAGACTCCTCACCCAATAAACAGCAGGAAGTAGTTGAGAGAACAATGCCCAAATTCCCTAAATGATTGTTTATGGAGGAAGTGGGGCTCTGGAGCCTGTCTGACATTGTGTGCCTGAGAAGCAGAGATGAGCAAGGTGCAGGCAGTGAGCTCAGGACCCTTCAGCGATTCCCAAGTGCAAGGCTACATCCTGGAGTCCCCTTGAGCAGCAGTGGCTGGAGCAGAGCTTTGCAAGGGAGGCAGCCAACTGCTATGAGTGCTTGTGGAGAGGCCCAGAAGGTGGCAGTGGGGCAAGGAGGCTGCAGTGGTCCTTGGCTCTGTGTGGCCAAGGCCCCACGAGCGCTGGGCTTTCCTACAACTGCTGAGCCGCCCCAGCAGGAAGAGACTTTGGGATCACTGCAGTTTGTAGTGGCTGCTTCTGCTGTGACCTTCGTGGTAGCTGGAATTGCTACCAGATGGCTGCTATGACCATCTTGTAGCCAGCACCAACATTTCATTTCTTGTTGCGGGTAAAATGAGCATGTTTGCTAGAGCAGTTGGTGCATGTGATTAGGTGCTCTCCTTCCTTCCATCATATTTGTGCCATGCCCAGAGCCAGTCTAGAACCTTGTTCTAATTATATAGACAAAGGGGAGCTGTAGGGGGTTGTGGACCCCCAGACCCCAAATTTCTTGTAAACAACTTGCTTGCAGCTGCTCTGAGCAAAACAACTTGTTTTTCTGTGTTTGCAGCTGCTCTGATCATGAGATGGGGATTGGGTTCTGGTTGCTACAACTCAAAGATCCCAAGAGCTGGGGCATAGCTAGAGCACTATATAAGCTGCCCTTGAACACAATAAAGGGGGCATTCTTCTTTCAAGGATGAGCCGTGTCCCCGTGTCTCTGTGTGCATGTGCTTTTAAACCTCCAGCCTAGTTCCCGGCTCACACTCAGTCAGTCACCCATGGAAGATCCTAGATGAACTATGAGGAAAGCTGACGGCAAATAGCTAAGGAGGTCGTTGGATCCCCCACTATGGTGGTGACACTGGTGGTTATGAATGAGCAGAACAAACTCCATTTTGAGAAAGAACTTCATTTTAGACAGGGCCTAAGTAAGGGGAGTGTATGCAGCCCAGCAAAGTTATAAACATTTCCAAGAAACTGTGTCTATCCTGGCCAAAGTGACCCCACCAGGGTGTCCAAACAGCACTTGTTTACATCTGCTTGCTTCAAACATCCTTGTAGGTATACGGTTAACTGTTGTTTTGAAGTTATTGTCTGCGGACAGTCACTGTTTTTGAAATCTCCTATACCCCAACCAACAAATTCAAAGATTGTATACCCATACCTAATCCCAAAATGCCAAGATTTTTACCACCTTGCTTGCTGTTTTTCCTTGATATAGAGCAATTTCCAGGCCCCATTAGGATGGGCTGTTGATTAGAGGTGCGAGGGGGTCTTTTGGACAGTGAACATCCATATGTAAGAGCTATTCCAGATGTGTAGATCAGAAGAAATAGAGGAGAAATTAAGTTTAAATATAAAAGACTTTTGGGTCATTTGGCTGTGCAATGGCAGAAGTTGTCATAAGTGAAAATTGAGCATGCCAATTTTGGTCATTTGAACTCTACAGAGTTTGTGGAGGAAGAGGAGGAAGGTCACAAAATAACTCAGCTGGAGGGAGCTTCTATAAGCTCTAAATGGGGTCTGAGAGACAGGAGGAACAAGGCTGCAGAGGCCCGGATAGGCTTAAGGAGGCTGCTAGGGCTTAGCAGGCAGCTCCTACGGGAGGAGGTCAGAATAGAGAGGATTCTAATAGATAGGAGCAAGTATGAAGGTTAAAATTAAACTAAACTAAGACCACCCATCTTATGCCCTCTCTATGATCCCATGTTCCCAGAATGCCTTGAAATTTACCCTGGGCATGACTGCTGACAGCTACTAACCACATGCCTTAACCATGCCTGATGTATTTTTAACAACCGTACTCCTCAATTCTGTGCTTCCATGCTTGCCACAACTAAGCAGGTTAAATGTCAACTACCCCAAGACATTCTGGGTAATGCCAACCCTGTTTGTGGTTTTTAACCTTTATAAACCTTCATAAACTCTACCTAAATGCTCAGAACCACTCTCGGTCTCCCGAGTGCTGCCCAGGTCTGGACCTGCTTCAATAAACCCCTTTGTGTTTGCATTGGATACTGCTTCTGTGGTGGTCTTGTTTGGGGGTCTTATGACATGGCCACAACATTTGGGGGCTTGTCTGGGTTCCCCCAAAATCCCCAGACCCTGGCCCAAGAGGTTTCTGAGCGGATAGTAATCTCTTGGTTGCTCTTTGTCTCTGTCTTTGTGTTTGCACTCCCGTTTTCTGAAGCACGCAGAGTATGTGTAGAGGGCTGGTAAAGGTCGAGGTCAGAGGCTAAGAGGTTAGAGTCCCACAGGGTTGCTGAGACCGCCAGCAGACACACTAGAGGGCCAGGACCACAAGAATCCGGAAGATGTTTCAAACCCTGAGGAGGGAGATTGTGGGTTTGAGTCCCACCTCCCTGTGGAGGAGTACCCCAAGGTCTGCTTGATCAAGGATGGAAAGTCTCGTGTCTGGACAGTTTTTGGTGTGATTGAGCCTAGAGGGTTGCTCCCTCCTGAGAAGACCAAGCTGTTGCTATATTTGAAACTTTGTTGGTTGACTCGTTGGGACAAAATCTTTTTGTGTGCCCTTAGTTTTGTATGTTATCTGTGTTTGGCACCTTTGTGTATTTGACTGAGGTAGAAATGATGGGACTGTCCCCTCCTCACCCTTTAATTTATGTTTAGCTCATTGGAAGGATATAACAGCCATGACTCATAAACAAGGCATGAAAATTCCTAAGGGAAAGTGTGTTACTCTTTGCAGCACAGAATGGCCCACATTTAATGTCAACTGGCTTCTGAAGGGAACCTTTGGTGCTGGTCTGATTAGGGTCATAGAGGACATTGTGTTCAGACCTCGAGCTGGACACCCAAGCCAGATACCTTACATTGTAACCTGGAGAAGTTTGATAGAAGACCCTCCCTCTTGGGTTAAAGCTTTTATTCCCCATCAGGTCAAGATACTGGCAACAGAGAAGAAATATCTACCTGGCAGTCCCCCCTGCACCCTGGTCTTTCAGGAGGGAAACACTACAGAAGACTTCTTTCCTCCCCCTCCTTATACTCACACCCCTAGACCTCAGCCAGCATCAGTGCAGCCCAGGAGAAGCCTCCTGAGCTTTCTGCAGGTTCCGTGCAGGCAGAAGAATCAGGGCTGGCCAGAGGCACCAGGAGACAGAAAAAGGGAACTCTTAATTCCACCGTGGCTCTCCCCCTGAGGGCCACTGAACCACCTGGCCAAGATGGGAATCAACCTTTCCATTGTTGGCCCTTTGCCACCAGTGAGCTCTATACTTGGAAGTTCCAAAATGTCCCTTTCTCTGAGAATCCCTGAGACTAGATTAACCTCCTTGAAACCATTCTTTTCATATATCAGTCAAGTTGGGATGATTGCCTACAGCTCCTGCACGTCTTGTTCACCATGCAAGAGAGGGATCAGATCCAGGTGGAAACCTGGAAATTGGTTTCAGGACCCGCTGGGGTATCTACAACCAACCAGGCTCTCATAGATGCTGCATTCCCTCTAACCCACCCTGAGTGATATTACAACAGAGCAGAAGGTAAGGGGAATCTCCTAGCCTACTGCCAGGATCTGTTGGTGGGTTTCAAAGCAACCTCAAGACAGCCTGCAATTTTGAGTGTGGTCTATGATGTCAGGCAGGAATCAGATAAGAGCCCAGCAGCATTCAGGAGGCTTTCAGAAGATATTCACCATTTGGTCCAGAGTCACAAGAAGTGTAGTAGCTTTGACATTAGCATTCAGGCAGCTCCAGCTGAGAAAGAAATCAGAGAAACACCACCCTTCATAATAGTCACAATAGCATAAAATATCTCAGAGTAACTCTAACCAAACAAGTGGAAGATCTGTATGACAAGAACTTTAAGTCTTTGAAGAAAGAAATTGAAGAAGACACCAGAAAATGGAAAGATCTCCCATGCTCTTGGGTAGGCAGAATTAACATAGTAAAAAAATGGATCTAATCTACATGGGAAGTAGAAAAAGACAAGATCTCCTGAGTAAATTGGGAGCATGGGAACCATGGGAGAGGATTGAAGGGGAAGGGAGAGGAAGGGAGGGGGGAGCAGATAAAAATATATAGCTCAATAAAAACAATAAAAAAAATCCAGGCAGCTCCAGATATCAAGAGGAAAATACAAAGGCTAGAACACTTAGGAGACAGGAGTATTCAAGAGTGTGTTGCAGTGGCTGAGAAAGTGTCTGTGGAAGGGAGAGTGCAGAAGAGAAGGCAATGAAAGGAAATGGCGCAAGGACCAGCATCTCCCTGGCATCCTAGAGCTGCTACAGCAGGACGAGAGAAACACAGGAGGTGACTGTGACACCTGGCTGCTGCTACAGCAGGACCAGAGGAATGCAGAAGGTGACTGAGACACCTGGCTGCTGGAGAAGAGGAAGAGACACCAAGAGGTAACAAAGAAAGGCCCCTGGCCCCTGCTGGGAAAGACTCAATGTGCATACTGTAAGGAACTAGGGCATTGGGCTAGAGACTGCCCAAAGTGCCCAAAGAAGAGGACCAAGGAAAATGCCAAAGTCCTTAGCCTAGAGCTGGGCAGTGATTAGGGGAGATGGGTTTGGTTCTCCTTCCTGAACCCAGAGTAATCCTGAGAGTGGAGGGGGAAAACGTTAATTTCATGGTAGATACAAGAGTTCAAAATTCAATACTCAAAGGCTGATGGACCCATGGCCAACAAAAAGACTTGGATCCAAGGGGCCTCAGGGGCAAAGCTCTGTTCATGGACTACCAGAAGAATGGTGGGCTTAGGAACGGCACATGGGTAACCCACTTCTTTCTGGTAATTCCAGAATGTCCCTATCCCCTATTGGGCCAAGATCTATTGACAAAAATGAAAGCCCAGACACATTTTTCTGATAAAGGAGTTAAGAAGCTCCATGAAGACAGAAAGCCTGTTAGTAGTGACTAATAGCTTGATTGAAGACTATAGGCTGCATCAAGTGGCCATTGAGTCTGAACCCTAATTGGAAAAATGGCTCCAAAAGTTTCCATTGGCATAGACTGAAACTGGGGATATGGGATTGGCAGCTCACCTTCCCCCTGTTTATGTAGAGATCAAATCGGGGGCAGATCCAGTCAAAGTCTGCCAATATCCCACGTCTCCAGAGGCCAAGAAGGACATCACCTCACATATCAGGCTACTATTAGTCTTGGGAGTCCTCCGTCCTATGCAATTGACCTGGAACACACCTTTGCTGCCTGTTAAGAAACCACACACCAATGACTATAAATCAGCTCATGACCTGAAAGAGGTTAATAAAAGGGTGTTGAGACCCTCAGGAATTAAAACCAGAGATGGACCACAGAAAATCATAAACCTTGTCTCTAAATGTAAAGCCCATCAACTAACCAATGCTGTTGCTGATCCTAAAGGTCCTGGAACCCGACTCAGAGGAAAGAGGTCTGGTGCATATTGGGAGGCAGATTTCACTGAAGTTAAACCTGGAAAATATGGATATAAATATCTGTTAGTGTTTACAGACACCGTTTTGGGTTGGACAGAAGCATTCCCCACCAAACATGAGACAGCACAGGTTATGGCAAATGGGCTCCTAGAAGACATCCTTCCCAGGAAAGGAAACTATGACAAGATCAGACAATGAACCAGCTTCTGTGTCCCAGGTAAGTCAGAGTTTAGCACTGGGGAGCGAATGGAAATTACATTGTGCTTATAGACCCTAGAGTTCAGGACATACCAACCACAGTTCCTTCCCCCTCCTCTCCTCCTGCTCTCCCCAAGACCTCCTTCAACCCACCCCTAAGAAAGGGTAAGGCCTCCCAAGGGGAGTCAAAAAGGCCTGGCACATTCAGTTGAGGTAGGACCAACACCTCTCCCCTCCTCAAGGCTGAGAAAGACATCCCACCATATGGAATGAGCTTCAGAAAGCCAGCTCATGTACCAAGGGTAGATCCTGGTACCATCGCCAGGAGCCCACAAACAGACAAGGCTACAAAACTGTCAACCACATACAGAGGGTCTAGTTCAGTCCCATGCAGGCTCCCCAGATCTCAGTCTAGAGTTTGTGAACTCCCACAAGTTCGTGTGTCTCTGTGGGTTTGGAGAAACCCATGGAGGAAACCTTTTTTTTTTTTAAATATTCTTATTGAATTATGCATTTCCCCCCACTCCTCTTCCTTGGAGGAAACCTTTTAAACAAGCATGCTTGGGTCTAGAGGAAGAGGAGCTATACCCCAACTGCAGAGTCAACTTTCAGTTGAGGTGGGACAGCATAAAACAATGGTCTAATACCACTCATACATAAAAGATACCTGAATTCCTGTAAAAGTGAGTCCAGTAAGCTGGGAACAAAGAAAGCTTAAATATAGGAAAGATTTGAGCACTAGCCATAGATAAAAGGAAGAAGCTGAGAGATGCACCAGCCAGGGAGGAGTGTGTGCCAGGGATGCACATACTGCAGCTGGCCTACTCCTTTGCTTTCTACCCTCACTGGGTCTGGCTTCCAGGTCCTACTTTGCAACAAGCTTATTGCCTATCAAAGGTAGCTTGAAAAGACATGACATTTACACAATGTGGGGGTGGGGAGATCAGACAAAAAGAACTGAGCTTGGAGTGAAGAAAAGAGAAAGCTTGAATATAGAGAATGGATGAATCTCTTTCCATTTCCCCAATCACTCACAGTATTTGTAAAGCTCTCAAATATTAGAGTCTAAGGTTCTATTAGGTGCCCATTTGGATTGATTATTTAAGAGGTATTGAAGCCAAACCTAATTGCAAAAGTGAGTAAGTTTAGAGCCCTTCAAGTCAGGTGCCAGGTGTACCAAAGAGGTGCCAGACACTTGATGGTTACTTCCTTAAACACAGGGAAACGTTTACACTGACCAAAGGGGAAGCTTACCCATTTGGTGCTGGTGGATGGAGTGCTGAGTTATTGGTTTTGGGTGGACTGGAGGTGAGGGATAGTGTCCCAGTGCAGCTCACTCAGACCAAGAGGGAGAAGCACAGGCACTGTGTGAGTCTATCTGAGTCATGACACCAAATGTATGCATTGCAGATTGAATGGAAAGGGATCCTGGAGCACAGGCACTGTGTGAGTCTATCTGAGTCACAACATCAAATGTAAGCATTGCAGCTCAAATGGAAAGGGATCCTGGCAGTCAGGAGCCAAGGAATACCACAAAGTCCCCATAAGCCTAGCAGTTTACAGCCCTGCTCCAGGGAAAGATTCCCCAATGCAAGTGTAGCAACTGTGCTCTGACAAGGGAGGTTGTTACAGATCTGCTCAGTTCTGCTGGAGAGAAGTGTTACAGCTCTGCTGGGGAGAAGTGTTACAGATCTGCTCAGTTCTGCTCGGAAGAACTGTTACAGCTCTGCTGGAGAGAAGTGTTACAGCTCTGCTGGAGAGAAGTGTTACAGCTCTGCTGGGGAGAAGTGTTACAGCTCTGCTCAGTTCTGCTGGAGAGAAGTGTTACAGCTCTGCTCAGTTCTGCTGAGGAGAAGTGTTACAGTTCTGCTCAGTTCTGCCGGAGAGAAGTGTTACAGCTCTGCTCAGCCTTCCTGGGGAGAAGTGTTACAGCTCTGCTCAGCTCCCCAAAGTGTTATGGCTCCAGTGAAAGTGTTATAACTTGGCTTTGATCCCCCAGAGTGAATAACTCTGCTCTACTATGGAAAAGTGTTACAGTTCTGCTCTGCTTCACTCTGGCAAAAATTGTTACAGAGTCTGCTCTGGCAAAACTGTCACATGGCACAACAAACCTCACTCAATTTTTTTGGGAAGGAAGAATGCAGAAGGGTGATTGCCTCTAAAGTGAGAAGCAGCAGCAAACTGAACAGGGTATAGAGTTTATATAGGGTTTTTTGGGGTGGGGCAGAGATTTCTAGGGTGCCTTGAGATTGGTGGGTTTTGTGGTCTGATTCTGGGGCAAGCTCAGGAATTGAAATTTCAAACCCTAGTCCTGAGGTTGAGTCAAGGTCAGGGTGTTTTTCCTTGACCTTTTTCACCCTACAAGGACAATACTAAGTAACAGAACATAAAATATAGCAAGACAGGATGACCTCAGTAGCTAGAAGACACAAATAGAGCAAAATAGAGCTGGAGAATGTTTACATGCAGGTTTTGTGAGCACAGGAGCTCAATGCTTCCTTGTCAAACACCAAAGGCTAGGGCCGTTGATCTGGGACAAGCATATGTCTGATGCCTGCCTTGTCCCAAGCCTCAGCTGCCACCCTCACAGCCTCCAGGCCGCCCACACCTGTTCTTCAGTACATCTCCTTCAGCACTGGATGGCTAGGAGTACACATAGTTACTGATCCCACAGCTACCACTTAGTAAGGAAAACCTGCTCCCCAGCAGCAACACAGGATGGAGATCCCTGACAATGGCCAACCTACTGGTTCTGGGAGCTGGAGGTGGGTAGTGGGAGGTGGGGTCCACTGACTCTTGAGCTCTGCTTGTGGCTCTTGCTCCGTGTCTCTCTGGGGTTCATTTTGGCTGGCTGCACCCCAATCTTCTCTGCTTACCCCATATTGAACTTGACCTGTGCAACACCTGCAAAGCCTAGGGGGATGCTTGGCTGCTCCTCACTGATACTTGGGGCTCACAATGGGTTTAGCCCCTTTCTAGCACAATGATTTCATAGCATGTTGATAGGTATGGTGGCCTCAAGTGTGGGTGTAGGAGCCTACTCCCACAAAGTCATCTAAGGTTTTTGGATTTGGAGGTTGTTAAGGCTAAGAAAATATCATATGAAAGAAACTGAGACAGAAAACACAGGATAGAATCAGGAAGTCTCTTTGGTTTTGCCAAAACAGCCAAACAGCCTAGAGTTTACTTCAGAACTTGCTTTTATACAGAATAATGGCAGAAGGTGGAACAAAGAGCACTACAGTCTGTTAACCACCTCCCTGTGCTGTCCTTGGCAGGACATGCAAGCAGATTCACTTTCTCTCACATGAATCCTGCAAGCAGCAAGTAGTTTCTATTTCTAACTGGATGTGCCCTCAGTTGGCATTTGCCAGCCTGAATCTTTGTAGATAATGTGTTCTTTCTCATGGGCACAAATGCTCTTTCCCATGGGCTTAATCAGAACTGTCTCTCAGGCAAGCTTGAACTCAAATGACTTTTAAGTCTGAATCAACTCAGTTCTGGAAATTGAGTCACACATGGCCTCCAACATGTGGACTGTGGAAAAGAATGGGAAGCTGTGGAGAAGCCAGTCGACTGCCTACCTTCTATAGGGCAGGAGGAGCTGTGTCACATGCATGTGCAGGGTTTCCCTTCTTTTAAACCATTCCACGCTGCTTAGCTGCCTTTAGCTGGACAGACAAAGACGTTGGCCTGTTTGACTCACTTCTCTGCCTTCCATGCTTACCCTGCGTCCGCATAAATGAGCTTTGCCCCTCCTTCACCAGAGATGAGCACATACTAATCACCCTAGCCACAAACCTGAAGTTTTATAGAACATCAGACACAGGGAAGGGACGTGGACTAACCCCCTGTGCAGCCCTGGTGGCTTTTAGTTTCACCATGAGTTACAATTCCATCTAGGGCATCTCCAGAGCCATATTAACAAAAAAGTAAGGATGGGGTAAGGCCTCTTAGGAATATTTTAGAAGGTAAACAGAGTCATTGAAATGGTATATATGGCTGATATTACGACAATCAATCACCCACTTCCTCTTGGCTAAGTCCACACCCACCACACTTGGGTGTATTTTACTCTCTGCTAGTTGTTCTTTGAAAAGTCCACACTCACACAGTCAGTGTATGGGTGATGGAGGTTTCTGTTCCACCCAGTCCCAAAGAAACACACAGAGGCTTACATTAATTATAATTAATATAAATATATATAAATAAATTATAATATAAAAATATTAATTATAAACTGGTTGGCCTATTAGTTCAGGTTTCTTATTAACTAATTATTACATCTTAATTTAACCCATAATTCTTGTCTGTGTTAGCCACGTGGCTTAGTACATTTTATCAGTGAGGCATTCTCATCTTGCTTCCTCTGTGTCTGGGTATTGACTGTAGACTGAGCCTTTTCTCTTCCTAGAATTCTCCTATTCTGGCCACTCTGCCCATACTTCCTGCCTGGCTACTGGCCAATCACAGTTTTATTAACCAATACAAGTAACAAATCTTTATAGGGTACAAGACCATTGTCCCACAGTAAGTGTGTCTTACTTTCTTCTGGATGATTCTTTCTCATGCTTCTTATAATATAGCTTAAGACTATGTCTTAGTTAGGGTTTCTAGTGTTGTGAAGAGACACGATAACCATGACAACTCTTATAAAGAAAACATTTAATTGGGGAGGCTCACTTATAGTTCAGAGGTTCAGTGCATTGTCATCATGGCAGGACATGGTATCCTGCAGGCAGATGTGATGCTGACTATGTCTTGATCAGAAAACAACAGGAAGTGGACTCAGACACTGGGCAGTATCTTGAGCACAGGAAACCTCAAAGCCTGCTCCCACAGTGGCACACTCCCTCCAACAAGGCCACACCTCCTAAAAGTGCCATTCCCTATGAGCTTATCCACCACAGCCTGTATTAGAAGATCTTTTCTAGAACCCCAGCTGTGCTTCACCATACCACTCTTCTCTATGATACTCTTGAAATTCTTTTCAACATCAAATCCACAAATCCAAGTTTGGCCTGAGTTGGGGGTCCCTAAGGTAGGAAACTCCCATTTTCCCAGGGTGGCTCTGTCCTGCTCCCCTCACCACCGACGTTTCCTTCTTTTTTCAAAATACTAAGGTGTGATAATATGAATGTATGTAATATAGGTGAAAGGCAATTTCTTGGGCAGTAGAAATTGAAAAGAGAAGCTTGCCATGTGAGATCTGATTCGAACTAGAATCTTTACAGACTGTGAGAGCAGGTATTTCCCTTGGCAGCGTGTTTTTCTTCTTTCCACTTGAAGATACATTTTGAAATTGCCCAACAAAATGGCCTGAGAAATTTCTGCCATAAAGAACTTGTGTCACTTGGTATTGGTAAGTAATTATTTGTTCTGTTCTTGTCTTTGAGTTCCATTTATTTGATTGCTATTTCTTGACACCAGAATAGAGCATTCTGATTTCTCCTGTGTAACAAGGAAGGACACCAGAGACACAGAGGATGGTGTGGCTGGGGAATCCTTCACTGGCCCCTGATACACAACTGTCTCGGTGGCTTTGGCCATGATTCTAGCTTCCTGCTGTAAATGAGGATTGGGGTAGAGGTAGAAATTCAGGTTCCAGATAAAGATCTGTGGCCATAGTCAGTAGTCTCTGCAATCTACTGTGTTCAGTGTTGCCAGTGTGAGGATGTGAACATGGAATGGGGACCGTGTTTGCATCCACAAAGCTTGATTTTGAGTGTACCTGTATAAGACGTTTTGTCTGTTTTTGTATTCATTAGATAAAGAATCCCTTAGATTCCAGCATTACTTTTTTCTACTTTTATTAATGTGGTATTGGGAACTAATGCCATGCTATGTGAGAACTCTACCACCAAAGTACTCTCTCGGACTTTTGTATATAATTAATATATATTATAAACATTTGTAGATATTTATGTTTCTATATATATTTTAAACTCTGTGTGTGTGTGTGTGTGTGTGTGTGTGTGTGTGTTTGTACAGGTGCCAGCAAAAGCCAGAAGGGGTCATTGCTTCCCTGAACTCCTAGTGATTGTGAGTCTTTTGATATAGGTAGGTGCTGGAAACTGAACTCAGGTCCTCTGAAAGAGCAGCAAAGAGCTCTTCACTGCTGAGCTATCTCTTCGGCACATCTTTTTCAGGAACTTATTTTTTTTATGCATACATGTTTGTCTGCATGTATGTATATATAGCTTATGTGTGGCGGTTGCCTGTGTAGGCCAGAAGAGAGCATCCGATCCTCTAGAACTGTCTTGGAATTAGATACTCGGGTGCTTAGAATCAAACTCAGGTCCTCTGCAAGTCCTGCAAGTGCTTTTAATCTTTGAGACATCTTTTCATCCCTTAATGCCATCATTCTTAAAGCAAAACAATCGCAGGCTGTCAAGGAGGGTTCAGTGGGTAAGGGGGCCTGCTGCTAAGCCTGATAGCCTAAGTTCAAAATCCTGGAACTCCCATGGTGGAAGGAGAGAACTAACTCCTCGCAAGCTGTCCTCTGACCTTGACAAGCATGGTCTGATATGTGCACACACACAAGAAATAAACGTTAATGTAAAGGAATCAATACTCCACACCATTGCAGAACGACTAAAGGTGCTCATAAAAATCAAATTCCAAACAACATGAGGTAGCCTCATCAACAGCCAGACAGTGTTCTCCGGGTTCTGGAGGCCAAAGCTGCGTTCCGCCTTTCCCAGTGAGAGGCCAGGCCAGGAGAATCCCTCCACACAGCACCCCTCCACACAGCACCCCTCCACACAGCACCCATCACCTCTCTGCAGTCTACAGAGTTCTTCCCACACCACCAGTGACACTTCTGAGACTTTCCTCAGGACCCACCTCCCTGAGCCTATTTTCAGCTGGGCTACTGGGCGGGCCTGCCTTTGCAGTGAGGCCATACCCAATTCTGGCAGGGTTTGGAGACTGTTCCCCAGGGAGGTCGCTGTTGGCCCTAAGATGGTGTTCCTGGGAGTATGAAATGCTGTGCTGATGTGGAAAACCTGTCTCCCACTTCGGAGGCTGGCTTCCAGGGAACACCACAAAAGGAGCCCTGAGGCCAGATGTATCCTTGGGAGGGACCAGGGAGAGTGTGTGGCTTCTTCCTAGGAAGATGAAGGGTAGGCATCAGTCTGCAATCCAGGGACTCAGGATGGGAGACTGTAATGTTGCACTCTATCTGAACTGTTCTAACAGATTCTGGCTTCTACTGCAGGTCTTTTTGAATAGACAGGTCAATATAATCCCTTTATGTCTAAGTGATAATAAATAGAGCCAAACTATGCTGTGAAAGTCTTGGTTTACTTTATCTCTAAGGCAGAGCCTCATGTAGCCTGGGCTGGTCTTGAACTCACTATGTAGCCAAGGATAAAGCCTTGAACGTGTGGTCCTCCTTGGAGGCCTCTACCTCCCACCTTCTGGGAGTATAGGTATGGACTACCATTCCATTTATGTGCTGTTAGGTGTGGAAGCCAGGGCTTTGTGGAAGGTAGTCAGACTCTCACCACTGAACTGCACCCCAGGTAGGGTTTCAAAGGGCAAGCCCTCACCACTGACACGAACCTCTTCAATCTTTAAGTATTCTTCTGGAAGAAGCTTTCTATGGAAACGCACTATGCTGTAGTGACATTTAATTGTACTTTGGTATATTTTTCCCACAAAAGAAAAAGAGTTCTAGGCTTAAACATGTCGCTCTGTACCCTAGAAACTGCACTTGAGATGCAATTGTACCAGAAAGTCTTGATCCCCAGGTTACAGTTTTCCAGGGGTTCTGAGGAGACCCTGTGTGTTGGATAGTTTTATGTCCACTTGATACAGCTAAAGTCATATGAGAGGAGGGGACCTCAATTGAGAAAATGCCTTTATAAAATCGGGCTGTAGGCAAGCCTGGAGAGCTTTTTCTTAACTAGTACTCCATGAGGGAGGGCCCACCCCCCACCCCATTGTGGATGAGGACACCCCTCGATAGATAGTCCTGGGTTCTATAAGAAAGCAGACTGAGCAAGCCATGGGGAGCAAGCCAGTCACCAACAAACCTCCATGGCCTCTGCATCAGCTCCTGCCTCCAGGTTCCAGCCCTCTTTGAGCTCCTGTCCTGACTTCCTTCAATGAGGAACAGCAATAAGGAAGTGTAAGCCAAAAAAACCCATTCCTTTCCGAGTTGCTTCGTAATGGTGTTTCATGACAGCAAGAGTGACCCTCACTAAGACAACCTGTTTCATCTGGTTAGAAACTGAACCCAACCCTTCTAACAGAGGCCAGCAACCCACGGATGGAAGGTTAGTAGCTCCAGAGAGACAGCATTTCTTTTGTTTTCTGTTTTCATAAACCTAACAATTTGAAGATGTCAAAATGATTACAATAGGACCACTAAATCATACATTGTATGGCATGAAGTTATCCCCAAAGCAAATCTTTTATGACCGTCATCCCACACGGAAGCCTTTGTTTTGGCTCAGAGGTAAACTGTAACATTCATTTTGTCCAACTCACTCTTTTTGCTATTTGCACAGGAGCAAATAGGAACAGTATTTCTAGTGGCAGAAGGAATGCAGGACTGGCACCCAACAAGGGGAGGAGCCAGACCTGAAGTCAGCAGAAATGTCACCATCTTCCAGGGTGAGTCAAGCATACTTGGTTCCCTCCTGAGTGAGAATGAGCAGACCGCACCCGTGTGGTGGGCAGCAGCATGGCTGTCTTCCTAAAGCCTGAAGGAGTGAGCTTCCTGCATGTCCATGCCTTCACCTCCCTGAGTCTTCCTAAAGCCTGAAGGAGTGAGCTTCCTGCATGTCCATGCCTTCACCTCCCTGAGTCTTCCTAAAGCCTGAAGGAGTGAGCTTCCTGCATGTCCATGCCTTCACCTCCCTGAGTCTTCCTAAAGCCTGAAGGAGTGAGCTTCCTGCATGTCCATGCCTTCACCTCCCTGAGCAACAGTCACGACTGATGACGGCAGCTATGTGAGCTCCAGTTGGTAGCAGACGGGCGGAGGTTGGGGGGCAATGGTTCTCTTCTTCAGTTCGGAATGGAGACCAGCTGCCCAGACCTTAGCAGAGCTGGAATCAGGATCAGTTTCTACTCATAGCCAGTCCTAGAAGTTCCCTGGCAGCTGCCACTGGCATAGGCGCTGCTGACAGTTGTTTGCCATGAGGAAGCTGGAGGGAGGTGCACACGTATGCTCTAGGTGCAGGGCAGGGATATGAAGGGCCGTGGGAAGCTCTGCACAGTGGGAGGGGGATGCTGATCCTGTCTCAGTGGTCCCCACTTCTCCAAGTGGCTGGAGAGATAGTGCTGAGGAGCTTCTCTGATTCACCTCAGTATCATCAGTACAAAATGCTGTCTGTCTTCTCACTCAAGGATAGAGGAGCCCTAGTCTGGCAAGCCACTGTCATGGCATCCCCTCTACACTGTTGTAGAGTCCTGCTGGTTATGTCTGTAGACACCTAGACCAGACCCAACAGTGGAGCTTCTAGGAAACATGGCTTCCTGCCACAGTGGTCCAGCCAGACCTTGCGCTGGCCCAAACCCTCACCATGACCCTGACTTGTTATGTGCCTTTCTTCCCATTTGGTACAAACATTGGTGGGTCCTGATGATTTTTACATGGCCGTAAGACCATCCTGTGTAGGTTTTACATGCATACTAGCATCTATGTATAAATGACTCCATGGCTAACATACTATCATCTCTAGCCAGCTATGCCAGTGCCGAGAAGACCCACTGTTTCCCAATTCCCAAGACATCCCAGGCTCAGGAAATTCTCCTGCCATGTGGATTACTTCTAAATTCTCTCCCACAGGGCACAACACCACCCTAAGCATACGGGTTCTCATGGCTTGGGTGGACAGTTTATAATTAGCTCATGGCTTAGGTAGGGGGGCTGACAGCGTGGCCTCGATCTTCCAGCCAGTGTCTTCAAAGGAAGACCATGGTGCTGGAGGCTGCTAAGGAGAAAGGAGGTGGCTAGGAGGAAGGAGGAAGGAAAAGACAGTCAACTTGAGGAAGGGGTGTGGCAGGAGGTCGGTACAAGATAAGAGGAGACATTAATACTGAGGCTGTCTCTCAGAAGAACGAGAAGAATTAGGGCTTCTTCAGTCCAGGGAAGGAATCTGGGCTGGAAAAGAGCCCCGGAGAGCCTACACCCTTTCCTCCGCAGAGGTGAGCGATGAGGCCCTGAGACAGAAGAGGAGTAGGAGTTGAGCTCCAGGGGCCAGGACACCCAGCAGCAGCAGCAGCAACAGCAGGACCTGCAGCACACGACACCCGTCTACACTCTATGCGCCACCATACAGTTCGTGAACCGGGCAAGGGGCTGGAGATTGAAACACACAAAGACTCACAGAGACAGAGACACAGGTCATTCATTCTTGATGCCAGACTGCCCCAAGAATGCCCCCTTTATTGTGTTCAGGGGCAGATTATATAGGGATAGCCACGCCCCAGCCAAACCCACCAGAAACCATTTTCCTGCCATCAGGAACTCCTGAGGGTCTCATGCTCCGAGCAGCTGCAGGCACTCAGATCAGGAGAAAACAAGTTGTTTACAAGAAATTCAGGATCTGGGGATTCACAGCTCCCAACAATGACCCACGCTCCCCTCTAAATTTTTAAGTCCATCCCTGTCCCAGGCCATGTTGTCACCCACCACCCCCTTGTACATGGAGAAGCCTGTCTTATAGAGTCTAAGGATTAGGACCAGCAAGGAACTCTGTGTGTCTTTCACACTCAGTTTCTTCCCGGCGAGCCACTTGCAGCTCTCCCCTCACCCTCTTTCACACTCCCGCCTCTGTGAGTCACTCCTGCCCCAACTCTGAGAGCCCCCAATAGCCTTATACCTGGGCGAGAGCTTCAGACTCCTGCACAGCCTTCTGTGGGGACAGTGGCCCGGGATTCGGGAACTCAAGGGTACTTACACACCAGGTCAAATGTCAGAAGTCGCCCAAGGCCTCTGCCTGTGCTCAGCAGTATTGGGTAATGTTGCAATTGCACCAAGGCAGCTTCTGCCCTGGGGACGCCTTGCTCTGTGTTCAGTGTTGGACGTTTGCACTCTGAAGAAGTTCCAGTGTCCCTTTCATCTTTTGCCAATTCCCAGAGGAAAATCCAGGGGAGGTGGCAGATGCCATAGTAGGACAGAAGGAGGAAGTGGGTGTGCATCACAGTTCGAGGCGGCAAAGGTACAAGATTCCTCTGTTTGCCAAATGGGCGAGGGGGCCCTGCCATGCTGCCTCCACCCCGGAGCTGTGTGGTTACCATCCAGCACAGCACCAAGGCAGGGAAAGACAGGTGGATTTCAGAGCATCAAGAGTACATTAGGGGTGAGTCTAAGGCCACAGCACTGCAGTGACACCCAGTCCTTCTGCTCTATCCAAGGGGTGGCTTCTCCACCTGCTGCCTCCAAAGGTTAGCCAAAGAGCAGAAGAGATGCAGAAGGAAGCTCTAGACATGAAGTCTCCTGGCACCCACTCTAGAGGCTGCTTCAGGGTGCTCTGTGTCTGAGACAAACATAGGTCCCCTGCCCCGGCTTCCCTCTCAGAGCTGCTTCTCTCTCCTAGCCCTTGGTCCCACCACCTCACCGACACTTATCAAGAGAGAGAGGCAGCTTGCATTCCCTGCACAGGGACAACTCTGCTCTTGCTTGTTCCTTACTTAGCCCTTCTTGTCAAAGCCATATGGGGGCCTCAGGATGAGGAAGAGGAGGAATCAGGCTCTGCATCCCAGAGCCTCAGCTGCCACAGCAGCCGCAGGTACCAGATTTGCCTCCCCAAAGCCTTCAAAACAGAGTCCTCAGTTCCCGTGTGAGGGAACCTTTCCTCTCAGACGACTCCTTTCTCTTGGAATATTGGTGTCCGTCTCCCCTCCTGCCAATCACTGCCTCTGCCCTGAGTTCCAGTCCATTGATCAGTATATCTGTAGACCTGGCTTACTCCCCAGTCGGCATATGAAGTTGGCATCCCCTAGTGAACCTCGGCTGTCTTCCCAGTCTCTCCTCCTGGGGTTTCCTGCAGACTCCAGCTCCTTTCGTCCTGTCCAGTCCCTCTAATCCATACATACACTGTGGCAGCCTGACTTCAGGCATGACTGTCTTCCCACTGCCTGCAGGTGTTTATACCACTCCATACCAACTGTGAAGTTTCTCCTTAGCCCTGGAGACACAACCAAGTCCACAAGTGGGATCCTAACAGAAAGCTGCCTGACGCTCCACCTCCAACGGGCTCTTTAGCTTGGGACCTGGCAGTTCTCACTCCTGCTCTCGCCTTGCCTCTACCCCAAGAGGCACATCCGGAATTTGGCACTCATACTTGCCCCCTCAGCCACCCATGGCAGCACCCAGCTACTCTTTGCTAGCTTCCTTCCAGCGACCCCATACCCATTGCTTCTGGGTCTGCAGCTGCCAACTGCATGCTCGGTATCTGGCCCAGCCATGGTCAGGGTGGATGAACACTGCCCAAGGTAGGCCTGGCCGCCTTGAGGTTGGCAGTTTTAGCAGTACCAGTGAGCTTGGTTGGAGAGGGATGACCCTCAAACTGGCACCTTTTAGTTATACTACTTTAGTCATGATAAGGGGATTCCCCCAAAAAATAACTTTGTGTTTGGAGCCAATGTTGCCCCATCTTTTAATTCTCGAGCCCCTCCCCCAGAGAAACCTCTATTCTCTATTCCAAGGCACAGATCATAGCAAGCAAAGCTACTTTCAGGCGCAAGTCCATGCAGACCTCCTGGGTGAGCACAGAGACCCTTGTCCAGAACACGGCTGTCCACAGAGACTCTCTTCCTCTGGGTCAGGACCTACTCCTGCAGAAGGCATGAAGAGTGTGCCGGACTAAGAGAAAAGCATCCTGGGGCAAGTTGCTACTCTGCCCTTCTTCCCAGCTTTGGACCTCATATGTGAACATGAGAATTGCCCTGCTTTTGCCACCCTGGTACAGACAAGAGGCAGAGAGTCCCAGCTCGGCACAATGGGCCCCAAGGCTGCTGCTCTGACCCCCGCCAGGCCATGGCAGAAGTGGGAACACATGGTGGGGAGGACAACCAGCTGTTGAAGTGGAGATTCAATCCTTTCAGCCACCTCTGCTGCTCCTGTGTGATGGGGAAGCTCTGTTAACCAATCACACCTAGTTAAGGCATGGCTACCTAGAGCCCAGGAAGAAAAACTGGGACAGACCAGGTGTGCATTCTCTCTCTCTGGGTGATTCCCGCCAGACACAGAGGAACTCGGACTTCCCATTCTTGTGGCGTGAGTTTTCCCCTTATAACAATCAAAACTATAATTGTTTATCTTTAAGCTGGCCTGGTTATTTTCCAAATCGAGCTAGCCCCAACACCTGTGTGCCCAGAACCGAGCAAGGCCCTGGGAGTGAGGTAGAGGAGGGACACTTTCTTGCACCCAAAGAGTTTCTTGAGAATCACAGAAACCCACATGCCCAGAGAACTTCATCACACACGGGATCACCCTTAACTCCCATCACAATCAGGTATTCCGTGCTTTTATTACCACAAAGCCATGCTATGACCACTGAGGGGCAGTCACACAGCTAGTCACGTCGGGACTGAGAACCGTGGTATTTTCCTTTGAAATTTACCACCAGAGACAACTTTCTGAGGACAAAATGGTGTGTTTTGTCTGCAAGCGTGTTCAGCCTGCTGCGTAGACATACATGAGCTTCATGGCCACTCCTCTCCACTGCTTTGTCACGACGGCCAGCGTTTACTGAGACATCTATGTGTCTTCTAGGCAAGCTTCAGTTTTTGACTCATGCCAAATCCATTGTAATTTTGTACAAGCACCCTTCTGTTTGCAGTTGTTACGGCTCTAGTTCCCGCTCTTTGTCCTTCCCCCTCCTTCTGTGGACGGCCTCACTATGGACATCCTTTGTACTGGGGTAGCGGAGAACTTACACACACCGCCATTTGTCTTACTCTTAAACCATAACTTAACATGGACAACCTTGCTCATGCCTTACTGCAGAGGGAGGACATGGCCTGGTTAGGCCTGCTCTCCCTAAAGCCTCTGTCTGCTTCCGACACCCTTGCTTGGCTTGCCTCCTGTTTATGGGCAGTGCGGTCTTATCTGGCATCTACTTTCCTAGTGTCTCCCTCCGCACTGCACTGGCTCTGATGGACCCAAACCCATCCTTCCTCCTTTCCTTTACCTGCCTACTTTCCTCTGACATCCTTATTTTCTTTGCTTGCTGTCATTCAAAATCTAAGATGTCCACCAAAGGCCCTTGTGTCGAAGGTTTGGTCCCCCAGACTGTTGCTGCTGCTGGGGAGTTTAGAGAGGGACCCAGAAAAGGGTGGGTCTTTCCTTCCTGTCTCTGCTGCCCAGCTGTCCCAAGGTAGCAGCTTTGATCTGCTGCTTTGTCACAGTCCTGAAGGCATGGGCCAGGCTGTCACTGACCACACTGACGTCAACATCTTCAGGGAACTGTCATTGTGATGGGAACCTAACCCTTTTGTTTTGAATAAAAACAGACGTTACTATATACACATTCTGTCTTGGACATGAAGGGTATTGTCTCAGTTTCTTTGGATCAAGAGTATTTCTTTATTCTTATAACTTTCCATTTGGTTTTCTTGAGGTCTGTGTGCCTCCATGAATCTGCAACCACACTCTTAGGTTTATAATTCGTGGCTTTTATCTTGTCTCATAAAGCTGGGGGATCTCTTCTCTAACCTAACAAATGCTCAGATTGTTTTTTATTTGGTTGCTTTTAAGGGTTTTTTTTGTTTGGTTTGATTAATTTTTGTTTTTAGTTTTTAGTTTTGTTTTGTTTTTGTTTTTCAAGACAGAGTTTCTCTGGCTGTCCTGGGAACTTGCTCTGCAGACCAGGCTGCCTCAAACTCAGAGATACTCCTGCCTCTGATCATGTTTTTGATTCCACATTTAGCAGGATCTGTGGTATTATTAAAATACTTTGAATATTATGACAGTTATATTACCCCAAACCCTTGGGAGACTGCTTTAAAGCATGAACATACAAGGGTTTCTAAGGATCTCACTCCTACGGTGTGCGTTTCACACAGAATCACACAGGAATCAAGCGCAGGGCCGGGGATGTGGCTCCGTGCCAGTGTGGTTGTCTGTTTTCTTCCGGAACACCTCTGGGTGCCTCTCTCTGCTGTGTTGTCCTACCGGGGTAGGACAGAATCTCAATGTAGCTTCAATTTGCTAGTGAGATTGAACATTTTTTCATGTTTATTGGCCATTTGTATCTCTTTGTTTCTAAACTGTTCATTTCATTAACCAAGTTACTGCCTAGGCTGTTTGATCTCATTGTTTAGATTTATTCTATGAGTGTTTTTCCTGAATGTATGCATGTGCTTCACAGGACCACCTGGTGCCCAGAGCTCAAGAGAGGGTGTCAGATCCCAAAGTGGGTGTTAGATTTTCTGGAACTGAAACATGGATGATTGTATACATAAAGTAAGTGCTAGGAACCTAACCCAAGTCCTCTGCAAGAGCAACAAACACTCTTAGCCATCTCTCCAGTCATGGTTCTTCACTGTTCTGAGTTCTTTGATTACTGTGGATTCTAGATAGTAACCCTCTGTCAGAGGTTCAGCTTGCAAAACTTTTCTCCCATTCTGTAGGCCACCTCTTCATTGCATGGCTCCCTTTGCTGAACAGGTGTCTTTTAATTTTATAAGAACCACTTATCAGCTGCTGGCTTCTTTCTGAGCAGCTTAAGTCCTGGTGAAAAGTCGTTTTCTGAATCTATTTCTTCAAGTATTTTCTCTATGTTTTCCTATATCAGTTTTAGGGTGTCAAAATTTACATTAAGGTCTTTGTTTCATCTGGAGTAGATTTTGCATACAGTGAGAAATATATGTGTATGTGTGTATATATGTATATCTGTTGTTGTTGGTGTTTTGAGACATGGTTTCTCCATGTAGCCCTGGCTGGCCAGGAATGCACAGACACCTCACTGCCTATGTCTCCCAGGTGATAGGACTAAAGGCGTTCATCACTATGCCTGGCTTCGATTTTCTCATACTTCAATTACGAACAATGGACACTTAATCCAGATTGTTCCAGAGAATTCCACAGCCTGACATGAAGCCGTCCACTTCCCATCAGCAGAGGTAACCACAGTGCAACTGCAGGGCCGGCCTCTGTGCTGGGATTCAGTTCTGCAAGCTGAAGGTAAAGTCCTCCACAAGACTCGTCAGTCAGCTGCTCAGCTAGTGACCCTCTGACGGACCCATGCTTCGGACACCGGCTGTGTATTTGAATACCCCTGAAAGGACCAATACAAAATGACTCCTAAATCTCCCTGGTTCTCTTGTTCTGTCCCCTGAAACAGTCTCAATGAGCTGGGAAGTGCCATGACCGCCTGTGAGTTTGATGATGAACTATTTGCAAAGGCCACACACAGAACCGGGCGGCCAGACCACAGAATAAAATGGACCCCGTCTTGCAGGGCTCTGTCAACTCTGACCACAGAATAAAATGGACCCCGTCTTGCAGGGCTCTGTCAACTTTGACCAACTTGAAAAGTCGTATCTGCAACCATCATGTAATTTCCCACCTAGCAGTCAGTTTGCACAACTTCCCCCTCCCAAGTCCACCACCCCTCCAACCCTCCTCCACCCCCACGCCACCTTTCCCTGGACTCCCATCTAAACTCCAGCCCCTGACAAAAGCAGAGCCGACACTTCGTTTGGTGCCTTAGCTGTTCTCTGCCTCCTAAGAGTGAACAAGCTTCCTCATGCTGGGCAGGCGCACATCTTTTCCTCTCCCAACTCTAGCCTAGGTTTGCGCACAACCGTTCTCCCATCTCCCCCGGTTTAACAGTTCACCAGAAGTGACTGCTTACTAAGGAAAACACTCTCTGCAATTACAAAGGTCGTGCATGGGCAACATCCAACTGTCCCAGCCTACAGCTTCCTGCCCTTTCCTGAAGTTTCCTAGGCTCTCAGCTTTATTAGTCATTACCGCTAAATGGGAAAGAAAAAAAAAACTGAGGCCATGACGGCTCCTAGGTATAGAGGAGAAGGTTCACTGTAGATAAAAAGGGTAGCATAGTCAGACTGAACTTGGCCCGGAGTGCGAGAGGGATGCGGGCAAGAGGACCAAAAGAGATCCAGGAGTGGAGCTAGCCAAGAGCCAGGGGCCCAAGAAACCTAGTGTCCAAAATGGTTGGGTTCTGTTGGGTGAGCAGCCTGAGGAAGGGCACTGAAGTGCACCGGGTGGAGGCTAAAGATAGGGGGCGTGTGGACATGGGGGACGTGGGAGCGTGGGAGTGTGGGGGCGTGGAGGCGGGACAAGCCAGCTAGAGACCGAGGGAGACAGGGGCAGAATCTGCTTTGATGTGTTAAATGGGCACTTCCAGTAGCCATTGGTCCTGAATCTGAGACCTACCAGCAGCCAGAACATCTCGCAAGGCTGACCTACTCTGGGTTTCATCACAGAGGCGCCACATAGTACAATACTGGCCACATAACTGAACCCAGTCTCCTGACTCTGTTCACCAAGTAATGAGGCTGGTCTTTCCCTTGGTCCCTTAGCCTGTCCCTGGCTTCATTTGCATAGCAAAGGCAATCCCACTAAACAGCAAATGCTAAGGTTTTGAAGTTCTGTGTCCAGAACGAAGGACAGTGACCACATTAGTATACTGTGGCAACGTTTGTCAAAATCTGTCAAATTTTAAACTTTGTATGTTCAGTATCTTGTATACTAAGATTCAGGGATGGAACTATACCACCATTAGGAAAAGGGAAGTTTTTTCAATTTTTAAAATTTCAAATTGTATATGTGCACATGTGTGTGTGTGAGCATGCATGTTTTTGTGAACACACCAGAGTGCAGACGGTCATCATGGAACTTGAGTTACAGGTCGTTGTGAACTGAACTCAGGTCCTCTGTGAGAGCTGTATGTGCTCTGAGTCATCTCTCAGTCCTAGAAAAGGACTTTAAATTGTGTTCGTCATTACCATGGTTACTGCATTGCAGACACGTGTCCATGCCACAGTGCAACTTTCTATCAGTCCCCCCGTCTGCGGTGGGTGGGTTGCAAGGGTTGAGCTCAGGTTCTCAGACTCCAGCAAGTGCTTTCCTCATGAGCCCTCTTGCTAGCCTAAGTATGAGTTTATAGTGGACAGACAGTTTCTCAGGATCCTAGTATGGTGCAGAAGGAATTCCAGGGTACAGCTCACCCCCGAGTTGACCTTCACATTCCTTCCACGGGATTTTGATTGGTCAGACACAAAAAAATAGACCATAATTGTCATTTGACTCATGAGGAAAGGGGGTAATGGAGAGACGCTATCAGATCCCACGCATGTCCTTCCTCTGTGTGGAAACATAACTGAAATGCGCTGTCTTTTCTGTCAAAGGTCAAATGAAGGAAAGGAGGTCCCATCTTTACGGAAGTTTAAAGATGCCATCTGGCAAACATCGCTTTCCTGCCTCAGCATTTTCCTAAGCCTAAAGCCTGCACTGAAAGTTGTGTCCTGTTCTCCAAAGGAACACTCTGATGATTATCAACTGCCCCGCTCCAAGGTAGCTGTGGAGGTCTGAAAGAAAGTGGCCCCGTAGAGAGCGGCACTATTAGAAGGCCTTGTTGGAAGAAGTGTGCCACTGTGAAGGTGGGCTTCAAGGTCTGCTATGCTCAAGTTATGCCCGTCTGCTGCTTGCAGATCAAGGTGTAGAAGCCTCAGCTCCTTCTTTAGCACCACATCTGCCTACGTGCTGCCGTGTCCCACCATGATAATGGACTAACCCTCTGAAAACAATTTCAGCCAGCCCCAGGTAAATGTTTTTCTTATAAAAGGCGCACGCCTTTAATCCCAGCACTTGGGAGGCAGAGGCAGGCGGATTTCTGTGAGTTCGAGACCAGCCTGGTCTACAGAGCTAGTGCCAGGACAGGCTCCAAAGCTAGAGAGAAACCCTGTCTCGAAAAACC
>NW_026068092.1:975674-1044092 GCF_014885135.2 Alexandromys fortis | reverse complement strand
AACAAAAAAAAAAAAAAAAAAAAAAAAAAAAAAAAAAAAAAAAAAAAAAAAAGAGTTGCCTCTTCACAGCAATAGAAACAGAAATAGAAACAGAAACAGTCTTAGTCAGGTGAGGACAAGAGACTGAGCTCTGACCACTCAGAGTGAGTCGTGCAGCCCCCAGCTGTACTCTGTGCAAAGAAGTAAAACCTTTCGCCTTGTCAAGTTACACCAGATTGTGTCAGAAGTAAACCAGCAAAGAAAGGAGTGCATGAGGCAAGTGCCATGGCAACCAGCAACCAGATTAGCATCTAAGAGAGAAGGGCACGAGGCAAGCACCTTGAAAACCAGGTAACTTCATGAACAAATTAAGGTAACAAAATTGGACTATGCCTTGGTGACTGAAGATATTTGGGTGAACTTAGTCTGAAAATGAGAAACAAAGGGGGCAACCTCTAGTACAGGGAGTGGGGGTGTGTGAACAACTCCAGGAAGACAGAAAAAGGGAGAAAGGGGGAGTCTCTGACTCTCCAGCAATGGCTCATTAAGGTGAGTGCTGAGGTTCTGGTTAGACAGCTCTTGAAGTGGCGGGAAGAATAGAGGATATAAGACCAATAAGAATAGGATTGTTCAAATCGTCCTGTGTGGCACCCTGATGAGGACTCTCACAGGATATCCATATGGAATTGCTGGTCAGTTGAATCAATCCTTTGGACCCAGCTCTGGGCCTACCCTCAGCTGATGATGTTAATGTCAAGTCTTTATCTCACATCCCAGGATGAGAAAGGGATAACAGTTACTGGGGCCATAGTTACTTGGAAAGAGACAAGGATCCTTAAACTACACTTTGTGACTAACAGCTGCTCAGACACAAGAAGTAATACAAGGCCGGGAAGTGGTGGCGCTTACCTTTAATCCCAGCACTCGGGAGGCAGAGGCAGGCGGATCTCTGGGAGTTCGAGGCCAACCTGGTCTAAAAGAGCTAGTTCTGGGACAGGCTTCAAAGTTACAGAGAAACCCTGTCTCAAAAAAACAAAAAACAAAACAAAATGAAACAAACAAACAAACAAACAAAAAACCAAAAAAGTTCCAAATGATTTGAGGGGGAATCTAAAGGGAAAAGAAATGATGTTTCTGGCTGACTTGAAGTGCGTGCTCCTTTCTTTCCTGGTGAGAACAAGGGACATGAATGTCTCTGCCGTCACCTGGAAGTGCACACGCAGGGTTAACTCGTGGAGGTTTCTTATTCTTTGTGATCTGCCTTTTCTACTTTGCAGGCAGTATCCCTACTCAAGGTCATTGCTAATGTGCCACAGATGTAATTTTGATTCAATTTTTATTTAGGGAATGAAATTTCCAAAGAGAAACAATAGGAGGAGCATTAAGACTAAGTTGCTTATTGTGCTTGCTATCTTGAAGACAATGCTTGGGCTAGAGACCAATGATCCAGATCCCACCCAGAACTAAGGAAGTCCACATCGTAGCTGGTAGAGGAACAGAGGCCAGGCCTGAACACACCACAGCCTGTTTGGAAGGAGGGCTTGAAATCAATGCTCTACGCCATTGCCATTAAGCTATTTTAATTTGCTGTTTGGCAGCAGGTGGCTTCCTGAGGCATTCAGAGGCCTCCTTCTCACAGCGAGAACACTGCATGGCCTGGAAGGAGTTGCTGGGTAGGAGAAGGTTTGCCTGCCAAGTCTGAAGGGATGACAGCTTCTGCATCCGTGGCTTGCCAAAGCTTGCTTTCCCCAAGCTTCTAACAGGGAAGATGCCTGCACACAGAAACACACCAACACCTCAAAACCTGGCCATCAGCATATTTTGGGACCGGATGACTGCCATTAGAAATACCTATTGTGCTCTCAGATGTTGATTTTTTTTTCTTAGATTTCCTGTTTTTATTAATTAAATTTTTAAATTTATTTTACATACCAACTACAGTTTCCCCTCCTCCTTCTCCTCCTCTCCTACTGTTCCCTCACTCACCTCCCTCCAGACCTCCTCTGTTTCTGTTCAGAAGGGGGCCCATGGGTGCCAACTAAGCATGGCATACCAAGTTGGGGTGGGACTAAGCTCCTCCCTTTGTGTTAGGTTGGGCGAGGCAACCCACTATGGGGAATAGGTTCCCAGAAGCCAGCTCAAGCATTAGAGACAGACCCTGATCCCACTGCTAGGAGTCACACAAATAGACCAACCTACACAAATGTCATACAGATTTTCTTTGATTGATCATGTCCTGCACCAACAAGCTGGTACTCATACAGTGGACAGTTCCCAGTTGGAGCCGTGAAGCAAGCCAGATTCTCGGGCTTATTGGCAGTAAGAAATGTTCCCAGGTACATAGTCACAGAAGAGAACGGTAAGTTACAGATACACCCATTAGCACGAGATAACTGAGTGAGAGTGGAGATTTCCAGGTTAGAATATTGTGTCAAGAATTTCAGTGACAGGAGATTTATGTCCCTTTGCCCAAGTGCTAGGTTTGCCAGGGTTATCACAGATTGAGCAGAGCAATTTCCAAGATTATCAGACGTTACCCTAGGGTGTCATTCATGTGTCAGAGTACAATGGCAAGTGTCAAGACACATATGTCATCAGTCCCTCAAAGACGCTGGACATCAGGTATAATTGGAACTACAGGAAGGATTCCAGTATAGGCGAGAAATTTACAACAGCAGCGACCTGGTCCAGCCAAAGCAAGACAAATCCTGCACAAGTTTTCGTGACCATTGAGAACATCAACCAGGGATGACAAGAGGAAGACATGGATGGGAAAGAGCTCCTCTGCAAACTGACAGGAGGAGAAGCTGGTGGGACCAGGTCTGCTGGCCAAGCAGCAGTCACAGCTCCCATTGGCGGCAGCAGTGGTGGTCCCAGTGGTCACGGTGTCACGGAGCTCACCACACTCACCCTTTGTGG
Organism: Alexandromys fortis; assembly: GCF_014885135.2. Lineage (NCBI taxonomy): Eukaryota > Metazoa > Chordata > Mammalia > Rodentia > Cricetidae > Alexandromys > Alexandromys fortis. Next base: position 1,041,194 of record NW_026068092.1, on the reverse strand, counting down.
TGGTTATTCTTGGTCGCCGACTTTTCCGTATCTGGAATAAGCTACAGTTCAGAAGTGGAGGGCACACTTGTGACCCAGATCTTGAGGCAGAAGACAACGAGCCTTTGATCTGAATCTTGAAGCTGGAAGGCACAGCTTTAATCTGGGCCACACCTTCTGCTGGAAGCCTGTATAAGGACAGTGGAAGAGGGAAGGTTTGTTCTCCTGCTTGCCCTCCCCTGTCAGCACATCCATCCTTTCCCTGGTACTGGAGCCTGCTTCATCAGGATTCCAGCATACACAGAAGACCAGCTGAGACACCCAGCCTGGTTTAAGAGCCCGCTTGTTTGTTCCCAGCTGCTCGGCCTCGAAATAACCACACTGAAAACGTGTTAATTAAATCACTGCTTGGCCCATTAGCTCTAGCTTCCAATTGGCAACTCTTAAATCTTAATTTAACCCATTTCTATTAATCTATGTATCACCACGTGGCTGTGGCTTACCAGCAAGGTTCTGTAAGGTGTCTGGCTCCATGGCATCTCTCTGACTCCACCTACTCTCTCTCTATATATATATCTCTTCTAGCCTGGCTATATTCTGTTAAGCATTGGCCAAAAGCAACTTCTTTATTCATTAACCAATAAAAGCAACACATATACAGAAGGACTTTCCACACCACAGCTTCATGGAACTAAGCAATTACCAGATTCTTGGGATCTCCGTTCACGGCTAGCCTTGTTGGACTGCAGCTTGTTAAGTCATTCCAACAAACTTTCTTTATATGGGGTGGGGGGATTCATTCTGTAAGTTCTGTGACTCTAAACCCTGACTAAGGAATGTAGTGGCTTGAATAGGTGTGGCCCCCATAAACTCATGTGTTTGAACGCTTTGCCAAGAGAGTGGCACTATTAGGAGGAGTGGCTGTGTTGGAGGAAGAGTGTCACTGTGGAGGTGGGTTCTGAGGTTTTATATGTTCAAATTATGCCCAGTGTGATTCATAGTTGCTTCTGCTGCTTGTAGATCAACATGTAGAACTCTTATCTCCTTCTTCAGCATCATGCCTGCCTGGACACTCCCGTGTCTCACCATAATGATAATGGACTGAACTTCTGAACTGCAGGTCAGCTCCCAATTGGTCATGGTCTCTACACAGCAATAGAAACCTTAACTAAGACATCGTTCCCAAAAGCAGAGGGCCAGGGCAACTCGATGACAAAAGAGATGCTGAAGTAGAGACTAGATGACATTCCACTGAATCCAGACCAGCTTCCTATCTAGTGACCCTGAGTATCCTCCGGAATTTGAAGAGGAAGGTCACATGGCTCAAGGGCTCTTGCATCTACGGCAGGTGGTGGAGAAAAGGAACCAGACAATCTAGCTCAGAGGCTGTTGGTTCAACACAAAGACAGGGTACAATAGGAGCACATATCTTCAGATCGTGGACGCAGAAGAACTCTCATGTACAGCTTAGCATTTGTGAGCTCCCGCGGTCAACACTCGAGGTAAACGAGCTACTGAAGGGCCTGACTTTCAGGGTGGACGGGGCAGTGCCCTGCTGCATCTGATCATCATTAAATCGCCTATCCTCTTTTTATGCACCTCTACAAGTTCTTATACAACTTTATATAAATTCAATTAGAACAGATGAAGAGCACAGGGTAAAAAACAGTAAATGTGAGAGGAATCTGCTGAAAAATATGAAAGTATCAGTTTATATTTTTGGCTAAAGGAGTTAGGGAGAGAGTAGTTTTGGATGACTTTTGTAAAGCCAGGTCAAAGAAGGTCTTAGTAAGTTATGCGAGGTTTGTAGAGAACAGGCCTTAAGGATGGCACTGTTTGAAGGGGAGACTGAAAACCTTGCTAATTGGATCTGAGGGTAAAATGAAATAAATCAACTCATAGACGTTACCACTATGTGTTCTTTATTCGTTGGAACAAAGAAGCAGTGAGAAGAAGAAGCATAAGGGGTGATCTCGGCAACAGGCATACAGTTTATATACAAGTTAGCAATCCCATAGGTGGTAACAATAGTATCAAGCAGGCATTTTCAGAAGCAATCACAAAACCAGTGGATCTGGCAAGGTGGCGCCTTATATCTCAGAGTGGGTGTGGCTGTGAAGTTCCCTGGTGGCTGGAAACATGGCATAGGTAACCATACTAACCTGCTGGCTTGATTTACATTAGTGTCTGGCTGGTTGAGTTAAAAGGAATCTCTTTTGGGGACTTTGCTGTTGACTCCAGCAGGATGCCCACGTGAGAATTTTTTTCTCTGAAGCTAGTTTTAGTGACTCAGACCTTTTTCCTTGTATAAATGGTTAATTTCTTGGGCTATGATCTTATGTTAGTTGAAACCAACATGAAGGGTAAATATAGAATATTAGTAGCTCAGAGCAGAAGACCCGTAGATCACACCTGCTGTTAGAGCAGACACACTACCTCCTATATGAGGCTCCTTTCTTATCAGTGACTGCTGTCAATAAAGACAGATTGTGAGGGACTAGTTTTATGTAGATTTTAGCTATGAGAACAAAGGTTTGACTGAGTGAATCAATCCTTTCCCGCTGGGGGCTTCAACGTGTGGGGAAGGTGTCATTGCCTTCTAGGAAAAGCCAGGTTCATACATTGCTGGGATACTATAGAAATGCCGTGGTTTCACAGGATTTCCACAGAGTTAACAGTGACTTATCCAAAGACCAGGTGTGCCTGTAGCTCTGCACAATCATGTGGGTGTGCACACACACTTCCCATGGATAGTCTAGTAAGTCTGTCGGCTGTGCATCCACTGTAGAACACTTGTGGGCTCACCACATCCTGCTGGTCTGCTCAGGGTAGCATTTATCCGAACCAGATCAGAAGAACCAGAGCAAACGTCTAGTCAAGATAATCATGTTTGCTAACTTTGTTAGCCTTTCACCATTAGGAACACTGGTCTTAACAAAGCCACTATTTCTTTTAAACATTTTGGGTGGTTTTATCTAAAACATTACACAGAAGTTGAAATTATATGACTGGGGAATTCACCCTCCTGTGTATCTGATATCAAAGCCTAATCAGGATGGGAGGGTCAAAAGAGGACAGGCAATATTTTGGCCTTTGCCCTCTAAGGCCAGCAGGGACTCAGAGAACCACGGACCTCCCTGATAAGTCATCTGTCCTCTTCATCAGAGAGGCCATGAAACCTCCAGAGATTTGCCCCTACCCAACCAGGTGAGCTATGGAATGAGACATGTCCCTGTAGCCTTGGGCATTTGAATACTTGGTCCCTAGTTGGTGACATCATTTGGGGTGATACAAGGACAGGCTTGAAGTAGAAAGCCCTGCCTGCTTGTAGCTCCGTTCTCTTTGCTTCATGCTATGGTAAAGGATGTGGGCTTTCAGTTTCCTGCTGCGCCACTATGCATCCCACCTGCCACCATGCTGTCCCCACCATCATGGACTCTAACCTTCTGGAATTGTAAGCCAAATGAACTCTTACTTATGTAAGTTGTCCTGGTAATGTTTTATGACCGTAACCGGAAAGTCACTAATCACACTCAAACACACCTTGTGAGAAGGTCACTGGGGACCTCAGGCTATGTGTGTCATTACACAAAAGTTATTATTGTGTAGGGGTCTACACCACTGCTAAAAGGTATGGGTATGTATTATTTCTCTGATTATAAACCAAAAGGCAGCAAATAGGAAAACAAACATCACATGAGAGGCCTCCTCACCTGGACACCTGTTATAAATTTTTTGTACACTGTGAAGATATGTCTTTGCCAAGGAGCCTTCTGATTGATTTAATAAAGAGCTGAATGGCCAGTAGCTAGGCAGGAGAGAATAGGTGAGACTCCCGGAGAGAAAGGGGAAGAGGAGGAGGGATCTAGGTGAGCAGATTTCCCCAGCCAACTCAGAGCAAGTCAGACGTGCTGTGCTGAGGAGAGGTAACTGAGTCACGTGGCAAGATGTAGATTAAAAACTGATCTAATTAAGTCATAAGCACTAATTGTAAACAAACCAAGCTAAAGATTGAGTTTCCATATTTAATAGTCTCTGTGTCGTTATTGGGGAGCTGGCAGTCCCACAAAACAAAGTCCAAATACATTTGAGGACGTTTGCTTCAGGAACCTTGCAAAGCATCCAAGGGGGCTTAATGGAAATACCTAGACTGCAAAAACAGATATGGAAGGGCAGGCAGATAGGGGGGCTCTAAGACCTGGTTCGTCTGAAACCGGGACGTGGCCCAGCCCCTATTTTTCTCCCGCTCTTAGAAGTCACCTGTAAGTAGCCCTGGTGCCGAACCTGCTAACCCATGGTTTTTCTGCCCAGAGCCACATTTAAACGGAAAGCCACATGAGGCTACTTCACTAGCACAGTTGCCAAACATGCTGGCTGCAGGGAAGACAGGTGCCATGGGCCACAGTGCAGACACACTTCATATAGCAATAGAGCGGTCTCTCAGTCGTCTCTGCTGTTCCATTGGATGGCCCTGAGGATGCCATCTTGACAGCACCGTTGACACATGTTAAGATGGTCAGTTCCAAACTCTATGTTCTGCTCACAGATAGAGGGATCTTGGTCCTAGACGCTACTCCAGCATAGGACTCTCCTTGGGACGCTCATCACTGTGCACCGCTGGTCCCCATGAGTTTCTGATGCTCGTGGCTGGGATCTCCCTCAGGTCTGTGGAAGTGTGCCGAGTCACACCTGTGCATATACCTGCCCAGGGCTTCAACACAGGGCCAAGAGACAGGAGGGTGGGGTCCCAGGGCCCACAGCCTGCCCTCTGTATAATATCCCACTACACCGATGTGTTGCGTGTTCACAGGGCTCTCCCATCCTGTGTACATTCCCTGCCGGGCTTCCTCTGCCCTAGCTGCAGCCTTCATTATTTCAATACCCCTGGGGCCCCACAGAGTGCGTGTACCCAGGGAATATCCACAAATGAGAGATCCCCACCCAGGAGCCAACTCTTCCGCAGGGGAAGCCCCAGGACAGAGAATCCTGCCTTCCTCATCCTCAGACTTTAGAGATCTGTGCTATCCAGTATGGCTACTGTATGAATGTGCTTTAGTAATGAATGTGTTTGAGCAATTAAAGACAATCTAATCCTTTAGTCACACTTGCCCCATCACAAATGCCCCGTAGAGCTGCACGCCACTGACGATCAAGAATGCATTCTTTGCTTGGGACACCTGGGGGCATCTCTGACTCAACTTCTGCCTTGGCCTGCTTTCCAAGCTCATTTAATGCCAAGTATGTCTGTCACAGTGGGGGCATCAGGGCATCAGGGCGGTGTGGCTGGAGGCGGAGCTTAGAGGACCTCCAGCGATGAGGAAGTGACTCTGCACAGGCTGACATTGGCTCCCCTCCCTCATCTTCAAGTTTGCAGAGGCTTGTGGTAAGGTACGTTGTTAAAGACCTCTGACTGGAAAGACTCGAGGAGGGTGTTGTGCGAGCTTCGGCGACCTTAACAGGTACTGGCAGAGGAGCACCAGTCACTACTAACTTGCAGCTTCTGTGTGTGAGCCTAAGCCTCGTGACTCCAAGATGAGAAGGACGACTCTCAGGCAGGGTCCTGTTCTCCAGGTAGGGCCCAGGGGAGACAGAGTCACAAGCAAACAGGTGCCACCCACTGCTTCCAAGACTGAACATTAGGTTGGGAAGTAAAAGAAAATGTGTGCTGGTCTGCCTGTCACCCGCATCTGCCAACAGTCTCTGGTGTGGAGTGTGCTGGCGCCGGCTCTACGGTCATCTTCCCTAGCTCTGGTGTTTAAAACTGCTTTTTCCAGGGAGGCCATATCTTCCCACCTTTGCCCCAGCAAACATCAAATCCTTCAGCTGTGCTGGTGGTACCTCCAGGGAACTCAGCACAAACTATGCATGACTGGGTCTAGGGTGTTGACCCAGATAAGAGTTGCTCTGTAGGCACAAACTTGAGCTGACAGCTTCCCCTGTCACGTGTGCCCAGTGGAGACAGGAAGTTGACCCTCACAAGTGCCCAATGGAAACAGGAAGTTGACCCCCTCACAACTTTCAGCACTTCTAGGTTATAGCACAGACCAGGCCTGAGAGGTGTGAGGTCAAGACATTGGTGAATTCTTGTGTTGCTTGAACTTGCTGAAAAGTTGGCTTTAGAAGTCAAGGTGGCCCCCTCATTTCAGACCTAAGCAAGTTTGCCTTAACTTGTCCTTTAGACTCCTTTGTCTGGGGATGTACTGGCTTCCCTAACTCTGTGAGGGATAGCAGAGAACAGCAAAAGAGCCACAAAGGAAACACTGTGTCCTTCAGGGAACGGTGAACAGTTAAAGGACAGCCAAAGAAACATGGTGTGTCCTTAAGAACAGCTAAGAGGTGAACCACTTCCGAAATAAGTTACCACTGTTTATCTCATGGAAGCCGGGGAGTGATGGTACGCACCTTTAATCCCAGCAATCAGGAAGCAGAGGCAGGCGAATCTGTGAGGTCTACAGAGTGGGTTCCAGGACATCCAGGGCTACACAGAGAAATCTTGTCTTGATAAAACAAAACAAACAATGCCTGCAATGGGAAAGGGAGGAAAGTTAGAAGTTCGGTCATGGAGAGAAAGCTCAATTAGTAACTCCAGTTTACTGGCCTCAACTTCACAAGTTGATCTCCCGTGGATGATTTGAGCACCCTATTTAACGATCCCCCCATTTATCTATCAGTCCCTGGTGTGTATCTTTTCCTTTGCTCGCTGTGCACTTGAGCTCCTTCTCTGGATCCTACAGAACTGACAAGGACAAGAAGGTCTCCCCTGAGACTGCTGTGTATGCCCAGACTCCTAGGGCGATGAGGAAGAAGCATAACCTAAGCTCACGGGGGCCTCCACCACTCTCCCAACCCTAGCTCAACTTGCTTGCTTATATGAGGCCTGAGTCTGGCTTGCCCCTCTGTAGCCAGACAAGATCCCAGAAAGGTGTGGGAAGGGCCAGTCACTGGCCTCTGGGAAGCAGGACAGAGTTTCCCTGTCCTGAGACACATTGCCCCAAGTGCAGTGGCTACCAAGCTCCCTAGTTCCACTACCCTCACGCCTGTCAGATACACGCTCCTTCCAGTCCCTGGGCACCAGTGCAGACTCCAGCACCAACTGTCATGGCTTCAGCTTCTTGCCTTACCTGCCAAGTAAGGGGGTTTGAACAAGTCATGACACCTCTAGTCCTGGCTTTGTTATCTTTAATTCCTCCAAAAGCAGAGTTTATATGAGGATTAAACTCACCCCAGATAATCACCACAACTGAAACCCTTCAGTGTCCCTGCTCTGTGCCACTCAGAAGGTGACAGTGAACGGTGAACAAAGAGCACGAGATTGCATCCACTTTGTCCCTTCCCCTCTTGGCCTCCTGGACCAGCTCCGCCCCACTCCCTCTGCTCTTCCATCAGTTTCCTCCCGGTCTCATCCACACAGCTGAGGTGCAGAGGAGATCGCTGCATAAAAATGTCTCCCTCCAGAGCCTCCTCTCAGTGTTAACCTCTTTCATACTATTGAACAAAGGAGCAAGATCCTGAGGAACTAGGTTGTTGGTTGCAACAGCTGGCCTTGGTCCTGCTGCCCTGGGCACACCCACCCCACCCCAGTTCTGCACTGAGACGCTGGGCACACATCACCGTTATTCTCTTTGTGGAATCCCCAGAGAACAGTGAGGATGGCAATGGATGTGAGGAGAGGGAGGAAGGGCGTTAGGAGGAGGGGCGGTGAAGGCAGCGCAGCGAGCACACTCCGTGGGCTGAGCAGTGCCGCGGCAACCCTGACCACCTTCTCTCAGGCTACTTGGGGAAGGACGATCCACTTGCTCCAATGTGCCCATCCCGTGGGGGCTGAGCAGATTCCGTGATCAGTGAGCGCCACCACAGCATCCCAGACAGTTGGGATGTGAGTGAGCTCAGGTACTCAGCTGCAGTGGAGTCTGGATGGCTCTGGGGAAAACCTGATGGTACCGGAGGTACTGGAGTTCTCTGGGCTTTTCATATGTGTATAATAAACAAAGCACACACAAGAGATCAAAGCAAAGTCATGGCAGCTTCAGCTCGGTTTATGTTGAGGGCAGGACCCTGAAGAATTATGTGTGTTCCTTTCATTTTTTGTGCTTATATAACAGTTCGTCCAGACCTAGTCAGTTAAATCCAAGCTTATACTTGGATTTATTCTATTTTAAATGGCATTTTTCTGCATTATTATACTGATTTACTGAAAATACGTGTATAGATATATTTTTTTAACTACCACAGCGTAATTGTTTCTATTGAAAGACACGGACGAGGTTTGATGGCAATGGATAACTGTTTTCAGGAAGAGGAAAGAACTCCTGGAAGCTGTCCGTGTTCACAGTGCAAGACCTGGCTCCATCATGGTCAGTGGAGCCCGTTCCTCGGGTGCCTGATGGAGCTAAGGGCTTTCCATCCTGAGGCTGTAAAAACCTCTTCCAGCTGGGCCAGATGGAGGCTGCGAGGTATGCTTGTAAGCTGGTTGTCAGGTCACTACTTGGAGGGGTTCGTGCTTTCCCTTCTGAAAACAGGGCTTCCAGGTGGCAAAGCCCTAAACAAAGACTGAAAAGAAATTTAATTGGGCCCATTGTTTTGTGGATCCCCACACAGTTACCCAGAAACGCCCTAGGAACTTGCTAAATGCCTGGAACAGCCCAAGTATTAGACAACAAGGTAGTGTTGTCAACCTAGTTAGATGATGTCACCAGGCACAACAGCACCCCACTTCTACATCATTTCCCAAGACTAAAGGACGACACTGTGTCCCCCCTAATGGCTGAAGCCCCTTTGCCTGCCCCAGGCTTTTCCCTAAACCTAACCATTTATAGTAACCACAATGTCCGTGTCTGATAAAAGAAGTCTGGCCTTGCTGCCCAAGGCCACCTCCCAGGGCTGCTGAGGCCTGGAGTCCTACCCAGCTTTCCCACAAGGTACCCCTGCTCCCTCATCTCTGTGTCCCCCGGTGATCAGATCCTGTGTCTGTGCTACAGATGCTAGAGCAACGTGTGGGGGAGCAGTGACCTGAGGTCCTCAAAATGAGGCATTCACATCAAGCCTGAGGTCAGAGGACAGGGGCCATCTGCACGTCTCGTCCTCTAACCAGATTAAATTTCTGACCGTTTGCTTTTTAGTTGTATAGCTTTAGAACTAGCTTCAGAAAAGCATTGCATATTTAAAACTTAAATTTTCATTGTTGTTAAAAGTAAATACACATATATCAAAACACAAGCAGCCCACACAAGGTAGACCTTAGTGGATTTTGTAAGCACAGTCACTAAGCTTTGGCATCTCAGCTCCAAGCAGAAAGCCCTGGGGAACATTGAAATCAGCCTCTAACCCCACCTCACCTCCCAGCGAACTGCCACACCCACCCATGCTAACTGTGCTCAGAATGCGCATGTCCTAACTCATTTCACTCTTGTAACCTTTCAGTTTAGACTCCTTCACCCGTCAGGAGACTGCTATTGTGACTGAACTAGATCAGGACTCTGCCCTGACTGTCGGCATTGGGTGTATAAACTTATAGGGGCCAGTATTCCATATGTAGTCATACTGTGAAATAATCAGCATCAATGAAAACAACAGAAAGGTGCATTTTTCAATGAAGCACTCTTTGTGCCAGGGAGCTACATCTGAATTCTACCCAATATTTCAGGCAGAAATGAAGCCCTGTCCAGCAAGGCAGGGACCAGAGGGGAGGAAACATTGCCACCCTGTTCTCCTTGCTTCAGTAGTAAACACCACAAGAGAGGTGAATTAGAGACTGAATTGGGCCTGATCAGATTTGCCAAATCTGACACCAGCCATTGACACTCTGGCAGAGTGTTCAGAAAGGGAAGAAACTTGAGAGGCGAGGGTAGGAAGTTCATGGGGCTGATGAGAATGTGATCCCTCTGTTGGGCACTGCTGGGGGTAAGGAGGAGGAACAGTGAGCATTTGGTTGTAGCAGGGCCTAGGAAATCAGTGAAGAGGGCAATCTGGTCCAGCGGCTATCAAGTGACTCTTTAGAGGAGTGATGTCTTCGGCCTTGGCCCCCAGCACCTGGGCTGGCCGACAGGCTGTGGGGTGGGTTCTGCTGAAGAGGGAGGCGTTGGGAAGGAGCACACTTAGAGACGATGCAGATGCTTTCTGTTCTCAGCCAGGTCTGCCTCTGCCTGCTGTCAGATCAGCAGGGACCACACGTGGGGATGTGCAAGCGTCCTATACTAGCTTCTGTGGCATGAGGCAATCGGACCACTTTGTCCCTAATAATTAGCAGTTAACAGTTCATCCAGGCCTGGCCAGTTAAATCCGAGCTTATTCCCGTGAAAGCATTCTGTAAGTGGATTGGAAAAGGCCTGAGATCTGAGCTGCTTTGGAGCCAGAGGAACCGTGAGCTGTCATCTGACCTCTAGGGGGAAGCTGACGGGTAAAGACACTGGGGAAGAGAGACCTGAAGTGGGCTGCCCTGGTTTCCGCAGAGGGAAAATGGCAGAGCTTATCTGATAGCTTATTTGTTGACCCCGACTTGGTCTGGGCCAGCAGTTGCCCTTCTCTTGGCTCAGGCCTCATACAGGAAGGACATCAACAATCTCCCATAGCCAAACACTTGACTAAACTTGGGAAATGGAGTGGAGGCCTTTGCCTCTCTGGTCAGAGGTCAGGTGAACCAATGTTTCACATCTTGGGCCTATCACCCCTAGTCCAGCTGGAACTCATGAGTCCAACTCATGCGCAGCCCTCCCTGCAAGGTCGGTGTGGTGATCACAGATCCTCCGGATAAACTACAAGCACCAGACCCATGGGAACCCTGGATGGTGTCATATCTTCCAAGTAACATCTTCCACCCCCATTTTCTTGCAAGATACAGCCACCTCACAATCTGGCTCAGGCACACCACAAACGCACCAGACATTCTTCCTCAGGCTCTGTCTGCGGTTTGCACCTCACAACACAGCACTAATAAGTAGGCCCTAAGAGCATACCAGTATCACAGAGTAAAAACTAAAGACAGTCCCCTGCTCATGTGGGACCTGAGTACACACTAGGCAGCAATCATGCCCAGGCTTTGGCCATTGTATCGCCTCCTCTCAGTAAGAGCTGTGCTCTCCTGTCAGCACCCCCCCCCCTTGTGTGTTAAATTCATGGCACGCAGAGACTTTTCTTCCTATGTCTAGTATGGACTCATTTGGTCCCGGCATGTCAAGAACAAAAGAATCAGGAACCTGGAAAAGATAATACTTTCTTATGGCCTTCTGCCACCTGTGTGTCAAAAATTACCCATTGTGAGTTTGTTTTCTAAGACTTCAGATTAAGAAGCAAAGACACTAAAACATTCAAACATAAGACACACCAGGAACTGAGTCCCCAATCTAGGAAAGCTATCACCTGTGCCAGCAGGGCCTGCAGCCTCCTAACCGCCTCTGGAAAAGACCACGAAGATTGGGTACCACCCCTCCACTCTCTGCAAGTCTTGCAGAGACTGTGACAATGACTGATATTTGCATATCAACGCTGAGACTGAAAGCGCAGTCTGTGATAGGACAGAACAAGGAGTGGACGCCTTGCTGGCAGCTCTCAGCCTGACCTCGGTCTACCTGCTCAGCCACCAGGTCAGACTTTAGTCAACAAAGACCCTGGGAAACCAAAGACTTTCCCTGAGACATCTGAAGCCAATCAGCCACCTTCCTGCTTCTTTGGGCTTCAGTCGCGTCTCCAGACTTGGTCAGTTAGGGAGAGGCTAATTATCTATGCAACTGCCGTGTTGGCAGTTGGTTTGGAATGCTCTGAGTTCTGAGCCAGTTGGCAGTCCAGCAGTCCACAGGCCCTCAGGGTGGCCCTGGAGGGCAGCGGGCCTCCTGGGTGGTCAGTAGGGCTGATCTGAGGAAAGACTTTGTCTGTGGGTTCAGAGGGTGAAATAGACAGGAGCTGACTCAGGGCTCAGACCATTCTCTGAGGGCCAGGGCCCTCAAGGAAACCAGTTGTTTTTCCCTGTCACCATCTTGAAGCAGGAGGACTTGGAAAGATGTTAAGTCCTAGGTTTGCTGTATAGGTCATGATCCAGAGATCTCAGAGGGTCAGGAATCTCTTCCTTCATGGAACTAACACATTTTCTGCCCCGTAGTCATTACCGCCCTGTGGCATGCTTTGGGGAAATCCTCTCGGTCTAAATTTCAGTGTGCTCAATCATAAGGTAGCAGTCTCGGTCCCTCATTGCCGCATCCTGCATCACATGTGTGTGTGTGTGTGTGTATGTATGTGCACGCTCGCACGTGTGCATGCATGTGATGAATTTGAACAGGGAGGTCCTGGGTGGGAACACCCAGTAGGAGCTGGAGTGGAGAGAGGAAGGGATAGAAATGGTGTAAATGCATTATACTCACATATGAAAGTCTCAAAAATTAAAATGAATAAAGGTATTTCTATATATTCAATCTTTGTATTTTAAATGCACACTGTGGTGGTTTGAATGAGAATGGCCCCATAGGCTCATATATTGAAAGCTTAGCCCCCAGTTGGTGAACTGTTTTGGGAAGAATCAGGAGGTGTGGCCTTGTTGGAGAAGGTGTGTCACTGGGGGTGGGCTTTGAGGTTTCAAAAGTCCACTCCAGGCCGATCTCTCTGTCCCTATCTCCTGCTTGTGGACCAGATGTAAGATCTCCGCAGCTGTTTCAGCACCACATCTGTGCGCCTGTTGCCATTTTCCCTACCGTGATGATTGTGGACTCACCCTTTGAAACTGTGAGCAAGCCCCCAATTAAAATCTTTCTTCTACAAATTGCCTTGGTCATGGTGTCTCTTCGCAGCAATAGACAGTGACTGAGACACACATCAAAATGCAAGGTCTGCTGTCATAAGCTCTGCTGTGACCCAGTGGCTCCCCAGCTAGAGATAGAGATTGCAATACCCTACTTCTACCAGGAAGATGAGCTGCTGTCTCCATGAAGGCATTCCCCTGCACCTTGTTGCAGAACGTGGGAAAGATAACAATGGATTCAAAGTTTGCATGTGGGGGCTGATCCCCCCAAACAAAATGAGTTGTCTTTCCACTCAAAAGCATTCAAAATGAGCAGCTGGGATAGGAGTCGAGTCTCAATATCCCACTCACCAACTCACGAAGCCTCTAGGAATTCTGTTGCTGACTTGAGTAAATAAGTAGTTGGTTTGATGAACTGTGGAGATCACAAAAATGTCACACTATGTGATACTGTTGGATAAAGCTCTTGTATCCTGTAAAGATTTGTCACCCATATTGGTTTAATAAAATGCTGATTGGCCAGTAGCCAGGTAGGAAGTATTGGTGGGGTGACCAGACTAGGAGAATTCTGGGAAGAGGAAAAGCGCAGTCTGCAGTCGCCATCCAGATGAAGCAAGATGAAAATGTTGCACTGAAAGGTACCAAGCCATGTGACTAAACATAGATAAGAATTATGGGTTAAATTAAGTTGTAAGAGCTAGTTAATTATAAGCCTGAGCTAATAGGCCAAACAGTTTATATTTGATTTGTGTTTCTTTGGGACTAAACAACTATAGGACCAGGTGGGACAGATGTTAAGTATTTTGTCTTAGACAAGCCTCTCCACTGAGGCAAATAATTTCAATCAGATGGAATTAAACCAAATTAAAAGACGCCCATGTTTAATGCAATGCTCCCAGTGGCCCCGGGATAGCATGGAAGATGAAAAAGAGAGAAGGGGAAACACGTGTTCATTCTCTGAGGGGCAGTTTAAATAGCCTGTGGGAGTGGTCTTGACCTTCCCTGGGGGAGGGGTTACCATTTGGTGGGCTTTCTTAGAGGTGGAGTTTGGACTAAGGCAATTTCCCAGAGAAAGGGGCTTATTCCAGGAGCTGGGGTGAAGCTCCCAGCCAAACAATCGGACCTTTTGTATAAAGGGGTGTTAGGGAGCTGGGGTGATACTTTCGACCAAACATTTCAGGCTTTTTGGATAAGGGGGTGCCAGTGAGCTGGGGTAAAGCCCCTCAACCAAACATTTTAGACTCCTTGGATAAAGGGCACTGGCTCAAGTCTGGCTGCTTCCTGTGGGCATGGGGCAACATGGGGGGGGGCAGCTGGGAGTCGGTGGGCTCACACTCAGCAAGGGGTGTGGCTGGAGAGGCATCCCCTTTACTCTCATCCTGGAGACCTCAGGCAGCTGTTTCTTGAGGGAAATGAGAAGGCAGGTGGCTAGGACAACAATATATTGTTATTATTGGCCCTATGAATGGGGCTAGTCATGGGAAGGGTCATTAACTGTTGGAAAGAATGGGACAGAGAAGTGCCCTGGTTGTACAGGTGAGGCACGGGTGAATAAAACCAGATTTTCTTTGTCGGGTCGATGCCCATTTAAGTCTTTCTTTGTTTTTGTTTCCTCTTGCAGCATCTGCTAATCTGGTCCTCAATGGGACCACCTCTATGTACTTCCCTGGCTTCTTCTGCCTGTCTACACCGGGATTTTTAAGTTGGCCATCTGACAGATTCTAGTCTCTCACTGTTCTCTACAATGGATCCAAACCTGCTTTTCCTCTGTCCTTCTATTCTAAAACCGTGTAATTCTTCCATCCTTATGTTTCTGTTCCCTCTTGCAGCATCTGCTAATCTGGTCCTCAGTGGGACCACCTGTGTGCTTCCCTGGCTTCTGCCACCTGCCTACACCGGGATTTTTAAGTTGGTCGGTTGACACAAGTTCCTAAAAGTGTTTTATTTGTCTGTTAGAATAATGTGGTCATGGGATGTCTGTGTGAGGATATGGGTGTGTTTCCACCACTCTAATGTGTTTGCTTTATTTCTCTGTGTATGTGTGTGTGTTTTAAGATCTGTAAAACTTATAACTCTAGATTACAACAGCTCTGGAAAAATACATGTGGGTAACCTCCATTTTGACCCCACCACCATCTTGGGTAAGAGTACCCATGTATGCTAGTATTCTTTGACTTATTAAAATATTCCTTTTAATCTTCTTACATTCACTAGCATTGGTAAGCTGCAACTAATTAGATAAAATACATATCTAAATTTAGCTTATATGTCTAGTTTAAATACAACATGTACCCAATTCTCAAGTGCCTTTACAGATCTGAGAGCATGACATTTAACAAAATAGCTTCCAACACAGGGACACACCAGCTGCCACAGCATCCTATAGCTCCTCCAAGAAGATATGTGATTGCAGAAGACGTGGTTCCACCTTGAGGCTTGGCTATGGGTTTGGCAAAGACACCTGCCCAGCAAAAAAACGGCCTTTCACCTCTTCAGCTTTCTGGATGCCACCCAGGGACTCGATCTTCTCATCCTGCCAAGCCAGGTAGACTAAATCTTCCCCCACAGGAAAATCTTTGGGCCTCTTGTACTCAGCAGCTAACGGCAAGCACTGCTTCTAGGCTGGTGTTCTCCAAGGACTAAGGAGAGACTTGGGATTGCTGAGTAGCTAAAAAGATGTCTCATTTCTGCTCATTTATCTCCCTTAGATCTGTCTAATGGCATTTGATGACTTAAGGTACTGGTAACTTATTTATTTGCTAAGTTTCTGCTAAAATACAGACAGGTGTGCCTCTTTAACAGGCTTCATAGTCCAGGACTATCAGGTTTCAGGTGTAACTTCAGAGGTTCAGAGTTCCCAATTCCCTTTAACTGTCTTCTAAAATGTTCCTGTTCCAGTTGTCTTACAGACACCTGCAGGTTCCTGGGAAAAAGTTCTGCTGCTGTATCAAAAATCAGGACTGGTAAAAACTTAAGTTTCCAGAGCGTATTTTAACCCCACCCATTTTTAAGCATATTTTAAGGTCACTCCTGCTGTCTGAGCCAAGACCAACTTACAAAGCGCTCTCCAGACAATGCAAACACCTGCACCAGTTCCTGAGACTTCACCATTGGTACCAACTCTCCTAAATCAAGGGCATCTACCAACTAAAATCTGGTTTTATCTGCTATTGTGTCCCACTTATAACCCGTGCCTCACCTGTACAACCAGGGCACTTCTCTGTCCCATTCTTTCCGACAGTTAATGACCCTTCCCATGACTAGCCCCATTCATAGGGCCAATAATAACAATATATTGTTGTCCTAGCCACTTGCCTTCTCATTTCCCTCAAGAAACAGCTGCCTGAGGTCTCCAGGATGAGAGTAAAGGGGATGCCTCTCCAGCCACACCCCTTGCTGAGTGTGAGCCCACTGACTCCCAGCTGCCCCCCCCCCCCGCCCCATGTTGCCCCATGCCCACAGGAAGCAGCCAGACTTGAGCCGGTGCCCCTTTATCCAAGGAGTCTAAAATGTTTGGTTGAGGGGCTTCACCTCAGCTCACTGGCACCCCTTTATACAAAAAGTCTGGATTGTTTGCCTGGGGGCTTCACCCCATCTCCTGGCATAAGATCCTTCCCCAGGGAGGGTCAAGACCACTCCCACAGGCTATTTAAACTGTCCCCTAGAGAATGAACACGTGGTCTCCGGGTTTCGCATGGTCTCCCATTTCCTCTCTTCCTCTCTCCATGCTTTCCAGGGCCACCCAGGAGCACTGGATTAAAGATGGGTGTCTTTTCATTTGGTGCAATTCAGTCTGATTGGAATTATTTGCATTGGCGGAGAGGCTCGTCTAAAACAAAATACCTAACAACAGAAACTTCCGTCTACAATGTGAGATAAACTCGTATTTCATAAACTCACATTTGGGAAATGGTTTGGGCATCAGGTCTCTTGGAACTGGAGTTAGTTAGAGATGGTTGTGAGCCGGCACGTGAGTCCTGGAGATCAAAGCCCTGTCCTCTGAAGGGCAGCCAGTACGCTCAACCCCTGAGCCATCGTTTCTCCAGCCCCAGGACAGTAAGTTTTACACACACAGCGTTGCCCTGAAAAGAAACTGTACCTGGTACCAGTCCATCTTTCTCCATACCCACCTGCCAGTCATAGAAATGCCTTCATTTTTTTTATAGGAAGGCTGCCTCTTTGTGTCTGGTTACTTCAATAAACAGAACATTTCTGAGGTTCATGTTGAGAATGTGCCCCAGTGCGCTGTCATACAGAGTTGGTGTTTTCCCGCCCAGCCCTCGGTCAGCTGCATTCTTTCTATGATTTTTGGCTACTTGGCTGCAATCAAGATCCATATAGATGCTTCCATGGGAACTTTGTGAAAGTTCCTGACTGCATACCTAGAGACTGGATTCCTGGCAACTGTTAGTTCTCTGCTTCGTCTTCGCTCCAGGAGTGTAGGAAGGCTCTGACCTCCACAGGTTCCCTCCCAATGTCACTGTTATTTCTTTCCTTGTAGCCATTCTAACAAATGTGGGTTCTCCCCGTGTCTTTGTACTTCCCTCATGAGAAGTTATTGTAAAAGATGGTACCTTGAGAGTGACAATCACCGCAACTGCTTTGTAGAATATCTGCCTTTTTTATTGTAAAATATTGCTTTGTGATGTTTTCACCATTGTTAGTGTTTCTTCTGAGCTACCACTTCCTTCCGCTTTGTGGGCTGGAGTTTTTGACTGACAGATGCTGTCGGTACTGTCACATTCCCCAGGCCCATCACATTGCCATGATGGACTGTATGCCCTCTGCAAGCCGAAGGACACCTTCCCTTCCTTAACTGTGTGTGCGTGTGCACGTGTGTGCATATGTGTGTGTGCATGTGTGAGTGTGTGTGAATAAATAATATGAAGTCATCTAGACACTGACCACCAATGCAAGACTCTCCCATCCCCCAACCAGCTCTATGCTGCTCAGCTGAGTGTGGTCTTTACAGTGAGTTTTGTTAGCTTTGCTTCTACATGGTGCTTGGGACTTGAGAAATTGCTCTTTTCTGTAGTTTTTTTTCTTATTCTTTTGGCTTTTGGGGGGCCACCACCTCCCCAATAATCACACAGAGACTTATTCTTTCTCATGAGTGCCAGGCCTTGGCTGGGTTTGTTTCTATCCAGCTTTTTTTCTTTTAAGATTTATTTTTATCATGTATAGTGTTCTACCTGCACTATGCCTGCAGGCCAGAAGAGGACACTGAATCTCATTGCAGATGGTTGTGAGCCACCATGTGGTTGCTGGGAATTGAACTCAGGACCTCTGGAAGAGCAGTCAATGCTCTTAACCGCTGAGCCAACTCTCCAGCCCTATCCAGCTTTTCTTAAATTAGTCCCTCTACCTTTTGCCTCTAGGCTTTTATCTTTCTCTATTCTGTATACCTTTCTTTACTTCTTACTCCATGGCTGGCTGGTGGTTGGGTGAAGGGTAGTTGGCCCCTGGAGTCCTCCTTTCCTTCTCTCTCCCTCGCTCCTCTGATCCTCTATTCCCAGATTTCTCCTTCTATTTATTCTCTCTGACTGGCAGCGCTATCCTTCCTCCTGCCTGGCTATTGGCCTTTCAGCTCTTTATTAGATTAATCAGGTGTTTTAGACAGGCAAAGTAGCACAGCTTCACAGAGTTAAACAACTGTAACATAAAGAAGGCAGCGCATCTTTGTATCATTAAGCGAATGTTTCACAGCAGAAACAAATGTAGCACATCTTCAGCTAATATCCACAGCACTTCCCCAGCCTTTACACAGGACAGTGTGATTCTCCACCCTTGTCATTCCTCAAGTTCTATTGAGTTTCCAGCTGAAATTTTAAACCAACCTTTAAGTATTTGCAATTAGGCAACTCAGATTTTTGTTGTTGTTGTTGTTTGTTTGTTTCAAAACAAGGTGAGTCAATATAGACACTTTTTATTTCTTTGAAAAAAGTGGTATGTCTTATTTTGGAGGAAATGGCACATAGGCTTCTCATCTTGTTCCTCATTACTCTAGGAACATATAATACACTTCAACTTAAAAGCTGGTCTACTAAAATACAGAACTCCCCCCTGTAACAAAAATAAATTTACCTCATAGTTGAAGAAAGAGCAATTTGGCATAGGTCTCTGATGAATTTGAAAAAGAAGTCAGGATTTGCTTCACCTGTGCAGAACCCACCTAGACAGAATGGGCTGCCTGTTTCTGCACTTGTTCGGCTCCATAGCAGGACAGCAGGCAGATGGGAGGATACTCAGGACTCATGACAGCCGCAGGACCACTTACTCCAAATTAATCAAGATTTAATGAACAATAAATGACGTCAGTAGAACGATCCCAACAGCTTCCCAGTGCCTGAAAGTGGGTTGTGAGCTTAGAACAGATACCTCAGCAGGAGCAATACAGCATGTTCTAAGATTATGGAGGTGAGAAAACATTTTCATTCATTCAAGATGCCTTGTGCACAATACAACAGTTTCCAGGACAGCGAGGCCAGCAAAGCATAAAGAATAAATCCAACCTGCTTAACTTTCCATAATTCTCTTGAGTAGTAAACCCAGGAGGCCTTTGGTCACTTGCAGGGGAGTCTTTTCTTCTTTATTCTCAATGTAAATACTTGCTCCTTGGGTCACCGGTAACTTTGTCTCTTCCACTCTCCCCTCATCAGAGGCTGTGTCCTTGGCTGCTGCCCAGTGCATTGCTCTAGCCTCACAATGGTCCTCAGTATCTGAGTCAGCCCCACCTTCTAGTAACATGGCAGCAATCTCATGCCTATTTTTTGAGGCTGCATAATGGAGTGGTGTGTAGCCATTTTGATAGACAGCATTCACTTGTGCACCTTTCACCAGAAGGGCTTTGACAGACTCTTCCTGGGCAGCAGAAGCAGCAATATGGAGGAGACCAGCCTGCGTCATATTATCATCCCCTGGCACTCCAAGGTGCAGCAAGAATTTAACAATTTCTATATGACCAGCTATGCATGCCCAAGCAATGCTCTTCTGCTGTCCTGATCAGTTCTAGTAGCTAGAGACTTATGGGCCAACACACTCTCCGTCAGCTCACCCAGCTTCCCGGTGTAGGCCAGGCTACAGACCCTCAGGTTAGACACACACACACACACACACACACACACATTTTGCCTTCCCAGGATCTCTGCACAGCTCAGATTTTTATTGGAATTTGTTCAAACTATAAATAGGACTTTATAGTATTTTTACAGAGATGTTGAAATTTATTACATGGTTTTCCTTTTTTTTGTGCATGTTAAACCTCACTGAGGTATGACCGATGTACAGAAACATATACACACTTAACATATGCATATTGGTGAGTTTCTGCATGGCCTCGGTTTGCCAGCTTCCTCCCCCCCCCCCCTCGTGATTGCTGAAAACCGGGCCTTTCCCAGGGCTGCCAGCTGGAACCGTGTGGGCAATCGGAGCTAACTAGGCAGCTCCCTTTTGGAATGACTTCTCAGACAGGAAGTCTCTGGGTGCTTCCAGTCGGCTGAATTCCCAGCGTTACAGATGACTCCTTCAAGGGGCGGGTCTCCAGGAGCTTGCCCAGTGCAGTTGGTTAGGAATGCCTAGGCCGGGCGGTGAGGACACCTAGTAGTCTGTCGTTCTTGAGCATGTCTGTCAGGGTGTTTCTAATGTGCCCATGCACTGTGCCAGCCCTGGGGATACAGATGTAAAGGGGCCACGCTGAGCACGTGGCGTGGTAGACTCTCAACAAATACTTTCTCTTCTAAGATAAGAAAGAAAAGGTGAATTACATAGTCCATAACTCAAAATCACAGGAAGGAGGGGGAAGACAAAGCCAAGAACCTGCTGAAGGACCAGGGGCGTCTTAGAGCGCACCCTTCTGGTCATGGTAAGGAGCTCACTTCCAGCAGAATTGGGAGCCTCTGGGGATCTGTAAACCAAGACTCTTTTTCAAAGGGTGAGGAGGAGGAGATGGGAGAGAGGGAGGGAGGGAGGGAGGGAGGGAGGGAGGGAGGGAGGGAGATAGTCCCAGTAGAGGTGGAGGAGGGAGGCAGGACAGGTAGGAGGCAGAGGCAGGAGTTGGGAGAGGCACAGGCAGAGGCACAGGCACAGGCAGAGGCAGAGGCAGAGGCAGGGTATGCAGATCTCTGATTTGAAGGCCAGCTGGGGCTACATAGTGAGAATCTGTCTCAAAATCTGTCTACAACCTCGTATTCAGTGGATATTATCTTTTTCAACTCTTGACTCAGAATTAATAGGGCTCTTGTCCTTCATTTCCTAGAAGAGCAGATGTTTTTACCTTGCATAGTTGGCCCAGTGGATTTCTGGTTTAGTTGCTATTATTCTGCTGGTGTGATAAACACCATGACACACAGTGGGCTGGGCCTTCCATCAAGTAGCAATTAAGAGAATGACTCACAAATATGGTCACGGGCCAGTCTGAGCAAGACAATTCTTCAAGTGACATTTCCTCTTTCCAGGTGAATTGTAGGTTTGTGTCAAATTGAAAACTAAAGCAAAGTAGACCCAAAACTTTCAGAAGAACATCCAAAAGTTTCCAAAGCAGCCTGACTGTACCGCAGAGGCCTTTAAGTGCCTGTAAATGGAATCCATCTTCCTTGAGAGGGTCCTGCAAAAATTGTCCACGGGCTTGCTGGTTAACAGGCGGAAGATTGGGTGTGCTCTGGCGCCACCCAGTGGCCCTTCTTAGATTGCAGGCTCCTGGCGATTAAATTATCTCTTATTGATTGTTCCAGACCACAACTGTGTGGCCCTATAAGAATCATTAAATCTCTTTATGCCTGGATCTCTGGAACCTATGTAAGCTTTCCAACACTATGACAAAATAGTTGAGATCAAGTTGAAGGAGGAAGCCTTGGCTCAAAATGTCAGAGGACTTAGTCCATATGGCTGACATCCACTCTAAGGTAGGGTGTTGTGGAGCAGAGACGCTCGTCCCACACAGCAGCTGCGAAGCAGGATGGAGCGAGTGAGGGCAAAAGACTGGGGACAAGATATCACCTCTAAGGACACATCCCAGCGACTCTCCTACCGACTTGGCCCACCACTCTATAAATCCATGAATGGGTTTATCCTCTGATGGTGCGGAGGCTCTGGGAACCAAGTTCACGAGCTGTTCAGAGGCATTCCCGATCTTGGGAAAGCCACTGGTGAGCGCCATTTTGCTGCCCAGTTTTAGAAGGACAGACACCATCTGGATGTCCAGTGGAAGATGCGTTGGAAGCAGAGTAACCCACACCCCCGCCGCCATGCCACAGCTCTCCTGCGGTCTTCTAATTATTTTTTCCTTTACTCTTATGGAGTCTGGCTCACAGAGATGCACTCAGTCCTGTGCCAGATGCCTTTCAGCTGTTGTTTCACTGGGTAGTTCTCTGAACGTTCCTGCACCATACATGGTTACTGTCCCTATACTGTGCTCCGTGGTAACTGAGGGAGGCATGGCTGTTGAACCAAACCTGACCATTGTGCGCCCCCTTCTGGTGGTCATCTAAAACTACGGGGTCTTTCCCCTCGCTAACCCCACTGTAAGGAAGCCCCGGCCGCACACGAGGACCTCCTTGCAGTTCTGTTGTGGAAGCAGTCTGATGCTCTAACAACATCTGAGTCTCTAGTCTTAGGCCTGGTGGGCACCGCTAAAGCGTCGCTCTCGCTCTGCTTACACTCATCAGAACTTAACTGTGTCTGCTGGACTCTGGGCATCCTAGTTAGAGGAGAAAGGAAAAATAGATGGGAAGGTAGACCTTCAAGAGCTACAGTTCCCAGCACTTCGTGCTCCACAGTGGGGCCCTCTACCCTCCAGCACATCAGATGAAGACGAAGCCTGGATCACTTCTGAGATGGCCCCTCAACCAATGATCTAGACCTGAGGCACAGCGTCCACAGCTCACTGCAGCCGCAGGACTCACTATGTGAAGGGGAGGGGTCATCAGTAGGGCTGTGAGTGGGCAATGTCTGTAAGTGGCCTTGGGGCAGAGAACAGGGGTACTTGTGGGCCTCACCTCTGTCTCCTACATTGCCAGAGCCCGAAGAAGCAATCAATTGGCAGTGTCTTCCCTGCCCACCTGGGACTATGTGGCATCCCTGGACTACAACTCCCAGGATTCCCTGCTCCGCGGCAGCAACTTCTGATTCAGCGGGTGAGTTCACGGTGGGCTCAGATCTTGCTCTGAGAGTCTGGCTCCGCGTTGCACACCCAAACACACCGTTTGTTCATTCATCCTTCTCCTCCAGTGTCCCTGCCTGCCCAGCTAAGCAGCCAGCCGGTGTTGTCCACTTCTCTTCTTGCTGTCCACTCATCCTATATCCGCACAGTCACACGCGAGTTGTGCATTCATCTAGCGAGTTTTCACCCCTCCTCCCACTCATCAGTCAACCTGTCTTTACAGCCATCCACTCATTCACCCGCTCATCTACTCATTTTCTACCCTACCTGTTATGAGGCATTTTCCCCGCCTCACATAACAGATGCCATCTTGAGGCGAAGCTTAGCTTGGCCTCATAGCCTTGGCTGCTAATGATGAAAGCATTATAGTGATAGCCTGGTCTATTTTAAAAGCAGCAGAGCTATTGACATTTCCTGGTAGATGAGAGAGGGAAGGGTCATGAGTCCCTCACCTGGGATGCAAGCGATTGTCCCTTCCGGGTCCCCCTTGCAGCTGCAGGTAACCTTGGAAGATGTTAGTCTATGTAAGGGGAACCCCGTGATGCAGCTACCTTGGGGTCATCATCCAGGAGAGGATGGGACTTTGTGTGACGATGCTGTTCTCTAAGTGTCCTCCCACCTGTGCTGTGAGGAAGCGTGATAAACTCATCGAGTTGGGCTTTGGTGGAATCATACTTTGGTCTGACTTTTGTTCACATCTCCCCCAGAAAAAGCTAACAAATTGGCCCATCCTGGGCCAAAGATGAGCACGAGAGGAGAAACCGTGAGGCCCTTACTCCAGGCAGTAAGGCATACAAAGACGGTCGAGCCTCTGAGGGGATCCCTGAGAGTCTTAGAGAATCCCAACATGGCCATTCGTTCCCTAGTGGTGGTGTGCCCTGTTGCTGTGGTGTTGGTTGCCCGGCTGGTAAGACCTGCACCTGAAGTGAGCTGTCTGGAGACCGAGTGTCCATGGGGAGAATGCCTACATCCATTGTCTTCTCTGTACTATGGCCTCGGTACGCTTGCTCGATGAGTGAGTTCTGCCATGTGTCTATGAGGACACACTGAAGATGGCTGGGAGACCGGAGTGGTGCGGTTCCTGAGCAGCACAAGTGGGAAGAGGTTGCCCCAAGCCACTGCAGCAGCTGTGTGACTGCTGCCCTGTGTGATGGCATGCCACAGAGGCCGAGGCCGTTCTCCAGCAGGAGCCTGCTCTGTTTGGGAGGAATTACCAAGGAAAGGTGAACACAGCATCATCTTCCACATCAGCCTCAGGCTTGGTGAGTAAAGAGAGAGAGCTGGGAGCCTCGGATCATTGTTCTTAGGCTGGAGGGCTGAAAGGGAAGAGAAGTTGCTAGAGTCATGCTGAAGAGCCACGTGGATGCCAAGGCCATGTGTCAGGTAATGAGGGGAAAGTGAGACAGAAGTGACAGCGGGAGCCCCCAGGCCCAGCTTTGGCTCTGTTGGCACTTTTAATTCTCAATCCAACACTCCCCGGAGCTGCCATTAGTAGTCAGTGTACGGAACGTGACGGAGACTGCCAACAGTACTTTCTACTGCTTGCAAGTTTTAGCATTAGGCTTATAAAAACAGCTCTCTGGGACAGGCTTGAACGTAGAGCTATGGGGCTGTCTTTTACTTTCCTGGAATGTTTCTTTTCATACCTTTCTGGCTTTTGTGCTTGCTGATGAAAAACTGGGGAGAGTCCTAATCACAGAAGAAGAAAGATGTGATTGCCCCACTGAAAAAGGTACTGAGCCATGTGGCTAACATAGATAAGAATAATGGGTTAATATAAGTTGTAAGAGTTAATAAGAAGCCTGAGCTAATGGGCCAATCGGTTTATCATTAATATAGACCTCTGTGTGATTTCTTTGGGGCTAAATGGCTGTAGGAGCTGGTGGAAGGACAGAAACCAGGCAGGACAGAAACCCAGACAACAACGATCCTTCAGGGTTCCTGCTTCATCAAAGAGTCTGCAGGACATTCTGCAGGACACAGAAGAGAGTGACTGACAAACTGCCAATATAGGCAGAACTTTCTTTCAAATTTCTTGCTTCATGGAAAAGTCTTCCAGATACTATAATCCTGCAGGCTGAAGATAGATGCCCCAATGGTACAAAAGAACTTTGGGTGAATGTCCAGGCAGTGAGATGTCTCTATCAATTCTAGAGTTTTAGAAGTTTCTTACAATGCACTTCCTATTTACTTAGGTAATATTATATCCTTCTGGAGTCTTTGATGGAGTTGGAGAATAGTTATAATTATAGTTTTCCTTAGTTATGATAAAAGATAAAGTAGATATAAATATTGTAACTATAATTCTTGCTTGATAACTTTTATTATATGTAGTCTTGCTATGTTAAAGTTAAAGTCTTCCTTTTTATTTAGACAGAAAAGGGGAGGTGATTTAGGATTTCCTTCTGTATGTTGTGAATACCGTTGGTTAATAAAGAAGCTCCTTTGGCCCTGTTGCAGCGCAGGATTGGGAAGGATGGGAATTCTAAGCAGAGAGAGGAGGAGAGGGTAGGTGAAGTCAGGAAGATGCCATGTAGCTGCTGCAGGAGAAAGATGCTGGAACTTTGCCCAGTAAGCCATAGTCACATAGTGATACCCAGATTAATAGAAACTGGTTAATTTAAGATGTAAGAGTTAGCTAGAAATATGCATAAGCTAATAGGCCAAGCAGCATTATAATAATATAGTTTCTGTGTGATGATTTCAGGTCTGGGTGGCTGGGAAACAAATGAGCAACCTCTGTCAACAACTCAGCCATCTTTTCATGAGCAACTTCTCAAAACTGAGGGCTTTGGTAAAGGTTATACAAAAGGCAAGGCTTTTGGCATTATTGCTTTGTGAATAAAGTGGCTGTTTTTTGTTGTTGTTGTTGTGGATTTTCATTGTAGCTGACTCTCCTTCTGCTATGTTTGGTAATTAGTTCCCACAGTTTAGAACTGTCTCCTATGCCTGTTGGGGTTTACTAACCTCATTCCCCTAGCTACATGTGAAAACAGCTGCCTACTGCCAGGCCTTCATTCCTCTCTCCTAGGTAAGTGCAGAGATCTGCCTTCCTGCAATTATCTTTATCCGCAGGCATTTGGTCAGTGTTCGGGGGTCCAGGAAGGAGCATCACCGATCTCCAAGGACATGGAATTACTACCTGTCCAAGCTGCTACCCTAATTTTATCTCACTTATCGATAAGGAATACAGTGGCTCAAAACTGACTTTCATTAAAAGATCCCTAACTCCTTGTGTTCACTTTCACCTCAGTTTTACTGATGATTTTAGTTCAGGAAATTTACTGCTTGTGTTTTACTCTTAAGTACAGCAATCCAGAGAAAGAGCCACTTCCTGCTAGAGCCACAGACCCACTATGCCCTCAGTCAGAGCAGCTGATTAACAGCATACCCCAGAACTGATCATTTAGAGACCTGGGTCTCCTCTGTTTCTACTGCTTAAAGCAGTCAGTGTAAACTCCAGACTTAGGTCCCTTAGAAATTGCAGCATCTGGTGAATGTGCTAATCAGATCAGGAACCATTAGCTTCCCTGCCCCCTGACTGTTTACTTTGGTTGCCTGGTTACCTAGTATCTTCTATGCATGCTGGGAGAAAAGAAGTGGTGCTCTGATTTGAAAAAACAATCCATGCCCTCTTTATAATTTCACTGAAAATAAACCTTTTAGCTCTTTTATCTGCCACCTAAAAAATATAGTGTAGTGCACTAACCTTCCCCTCTAGAATTCCCTGATGATTTAATTTCTTTCTTAACTAATTTTCTCTATTAAGGACTTCACCAGACATTCAATAGCCACTCCCACCTTTGAGCTGACAGCCACGGATGACCCCTCCCCGTGTGTGTGTGTGTGTGTGTGTGTGTGTGTGTGTGTGAAAACTCTTATCTGATTTTTATGGGGAAAGGAATTTTGGTCCTGGAACCTGCTAGGGCTGGGGAATTGCTAGTTGTAAGGGTATATATTACTAGGAATGTTTGTAACAAGAGATTTTAAAAAGAAGAATAAAGAAACATGGATAGACAGAAAAGTTGTGCACAGACTTCTTAACTCGGATTCTAGCCCCCTTCATCTATTGCGGTGTCTTTAATTGAACCCTGAGAGGGGTCGGATTCCGTTAGCCATCCGCTATTTACTCACTGATTGGCCAATACATCTGTCCAGCCTTCCTCTCGTATGACATTCTCCCATGTTTCAGCTCTCTCTGTGACTTCGGAATCCACTATAGGGCAGTTGGCTGGGTGGACATAGCCATGGTGGTGGTTGTGTTGTGTTCTTTCTTTGCTGTGTCTCACATGTCTGTTGGAGTGAGTTATTTTTCAGTTTTGACTTCTCCTTCTTTTTGAGTTTATCTGGATGTTTTGTTTTCTTGACCCTTCCTAGAGTGATGTCTGTATGGAGTTCAGCCAAAGGTGAAAATGGTGCTGGCTGTCACAGAATCCCTGAGAATATTCCAAGTTGGTTAAGGACCAAACTATACTAAACACCAAGGAGACCAGATGACGTCAAAACGCTGGTGATGGCTTGGATTCTGTGACACCACTGGGGGCCGTGGTCAGAACCACAGACTTGATGTGACCTCTGGAACCAGAGGAGTGGAGCTCTCAGTCCTACAGTGAGCACTAGACCTCAGAAGTTAAGGCAGCAGTCCCACACTGGCCTTTGGGAACTCTGGTCTCTCAGAGGACTCCAAGCCCACTGCCGCTGGAGTCCCAGCTCTGATCTGACTGCTAGGGCTGCTAGTCCCAGAGGCTCCGTCCTGCCAAAGCTCTGGCTTACCTTTGATTACATATTAGCTTTGTCACTACAGTTTCAAGAAAATATAATTAGTTCAAAGATCCCTAAAATGTCTTCACAGGTCACGGTTAATTCTTCCACGTCACTGCCTGACTTCACAGGTCACAGTTACAGAGGCAAGGTAACCACCCACATGGGTGCCTAGAGCCAAACTCTGGTCCCCTGCAAGAGGCAGTACCTGCTCTTAACTGCTAGGCCATCTCTCCAGCCTTACTTTTTTATTTTGAGACAGGGTCTCATATATTCTAGTCTGGCTTATGTTTCTGAGGATGACCTTGGACCTCTGAACTTCCTATCTCCACCCCCAGAGCACTGGGATTGCAGTGGGTGCCTCTATCCCTGGTGTTATTGGATGCTAGGTGTGGAATCCAGGGTCTCGTGCATGCTAGGCAAGCCCTCTACCAGCAGAGCTCCATCCACAGCCCCATCGAGTTTTCTTCCTCTGTGTACATGGCGAGCTTCACAAGCAATTGAAAACAGAGAGAAATGGTCAGAGCGTAAAGCTTTACAGAAAGAGGGATACAAGGATTTTAGGTAAGTGAAATGAAATTCTAGGGAGGTCACTAGAAAGCATATGGAGGGATGGAAGGTTCCTGAAAGATACGAGTGATTTTAGTGAGCTATTTATTGTGTCTGGTAGGGTGGCCAGTGTTCTCGCTGGCTTTGGGACGCCACCTGGTGGTTTCTTTTATAGTGCTTTTCTCTGCAGCTGTAGTCAAACCAGGGAAGGACAGAACCTCACCCAATGCCCCAGGTAGAGTTCCTAGAAGCAGGCGACACTGGGTGGGTGATCTAGACCGCCACAAGGAAATCAGACCCACTCTTGGGTAAACAACACCACAGCTGAGTTTCTTTTCTTGAGGTGGAGCAGCCTCAATCTATGACTCCTCCTGCCCTGGGAGTTGGGGGAGACTGCTGGGTTCATCTTTCCCAGGAAGGGAAAACAGAATTCACGAAGCTCGCAAATCTCCAAGCACCACAGACACCGAAGAGTTTTTGTTTTTTCAAGTCCATGGCTTCCTCCACTATTAACAGTCACACTGGAGTACACACGAACAGGTTCTCACCTGGAGTCACACTGCAGTATACATAAACAGGCTCTGACCTGGATGCAAGCCTGCCCCCACATGGCTGCTCAGACTGCAGGTGGGGCCAGAACCAGGGTCCTGGCAGCACTGACAGAGATATCTTGCTGCCTGGACAGTCACCCAAAGTTCTTTTGTAATGTTGGGGCATCCATTTTCAGTATATAGGCCCATAATATCTGACAGACTTTTCAGTGAAGCAGGAAATTTGAAGATCTGTTCTGTCTTGTATTGGCAAAGTTTGTCAATTGCTTTTTTTGTGTTCTGCAGAATGTCTGGCGGTTTCTTCTGTGAAGCAGAAACCCTGAAGGACCATCTCATCTTTTGGAAAGTTCAGCAGTCACTTTTCTGTGGGTCTTGCATGTCCAGTTCATACCACACACCATCAAGCAGTCCAGGCAAGAACCGTTTCTTGCCCAGATGATTAGTCTTGTCACACTGAAGGCAAATTCCATAATGAATTTTCTTTTCTTAAACCTGTGCACAGTTTTTTTAAACACACTGTAACCTATTTGGAGTTTTTTTTTTTCAATCTGGATTTGTCTTTATTTTTCTATCTCTATCCTTTTCTGATGGCATGAGCCAAACTTCAAACTGCTAAGTGCTGGTAGCCAGGCCCTCCTCTGGAGGCACTGGTGCCTGACTCTGACCCCCTTTTGGGTCCTTGAAAGCCAAGCCTAAGCCTGCAGCCCCAGTCAGGAACTGCATTTCACTGGGAGCTGTATTCCATAGCTCCAGCTCCAGGAAGCTGGTGCCCCTCACTGTGGCAGGCGTTTTTACTTAGCTGGCTGCTTCTACTTAGAATACTGGCTTTTCCCCCAGCTATCTCAGGCCCTGTGTGGAAATTCAGGCCTTATGTTGGAACACCAAATGTAGGAAGCTTTTTCTTTTGGGCCACCAACAACTCCCAAATCATGACATAGAGGCAAATTATTGGTTTGAAATGTTTGGCCTTATCTTAGCTCCTATTTTAGTCTGTTTCTCTTTATCTATATTTTGCCTAGGGGCTTTTTTACCTTTCTTTCTGTATGTCCTACTCCATCTAGGTGGCTAGTGGCTGCCTGGCTGGCTGACCCGGGTGTCTCCCTCTCTCCTCCCTCATTCTCTCCTCTTGTTCTCTCTTATCTAGATTTGGGAGCTGGTTGTAGCTGAAAAGAAAAAGTCTGCTACAGGGTAGGGTCCCAGTGTGGCCCCAAGGGGGAGCTCACAGATACCAGGAGAGTGTCTACTGAGTCTCAGCACCAAGGTCAGGATTTAGCTGCAGGTGGTACCTTGGTGGGTTGGGGCCAAGGTGTTGTTGTTTTAGTCTCGGAGTACAACAAACCCACAAGGAAGTTTATTAGAGAGTGTAGGACTCAGTCAGCCATGATAAGATTAATAAAAGCAGACCACCCAAAGGAAGTTCTTAACTTCCAACCATTACCAACTGCCTGTGTAGGACCCAGCCAGGATAAGCTTAATGGAGGCCTGAGTCTCAATAGTTCACCTTGAGGCAATACCTGGAGGCAGGAAGGACTGCAAACTGAGATTACCCAGGCACCACCCAAGAACAGACCATCCAAAGGAAGTGCCTAATGTTCCAACCATTGTAGATAGATCACCTGTGAGCACACAATCACCAGGGCATCCCTAGGCAAATGTCAGCCAATCAGAGTCCTGAACCTTAGAAACCCCTCATCCCCACCTTTACTAGTATAAAAACCCAACTCTAACTAATCTCAGGGCTCTCTATTATTCCAATATGTTGGGCAGATGGAGAGTTTGCAAACTTGTATAAAATAAGGCTCTTTGCTTTTGCATACGGGACTCGGTCTCCTTGTTGGTTTTGCGGGGGACTTTGAGGATCTGGGCACAACAAGAGAGGGAGGGCAGGAGGGGGTTGTGGTGATCAGTAGGGAAAGGAAGTGAAGAGCCAAACAGACTTGCTTAAAAGGGAAACTTTGCCTGTGTGTGTAATCGTGGATTTTCCATACAACACATGACCACTGCCATTTTGACTGAGGTCAGGTGACTTCACCGCCATCTTAACTGAGAGCCAGATCAGGCGACCAAGTCCCACCATATTTACTGAAGTATACCCTGCCTGGTCCCCCAGTTTACTTATGTTTTTGTCTCTAAATTCCTCTTGTTGACTCTGTTGCATGTGTGTTTTGAACAGTGGCATGCCTTTGGTAGGGCTCACCAAGAGCATCCACTTCACCCAATTTCTATTCACTCTGTGTATGTGTTCATATATGTAAGCACCTATGCTTACTGTTAAATGTTATAATTGTTCATTACATCTCATTTCAGACTACAAAAACAATAAGTCTCATGTTTTAAACTGGCATTTACTTTTAAGACTCTTACAAAAATATCTTATATTTAATCCAAATTTTTAATCTTAAAATATATTAAGATGTTTTCTACTATTGTCAGTTCTGCCATTAACCTTCTATTGCAAGCAGTTTTTTCTTCTTTCTGTCTTTTTATGAGTGTAAATCTTACCTGTTAAAAGCCAGTACAGTCAAGCTCAGACCCAATTCTCCAGGCAAACTCTATACTGTAGTTACACCTGATAAACAACCATCAACCACTCAGAGATCTGGGAAATATGGAATTTAAATATTTAATTAAAAAAAACTTTTTATAACAAGAGACAGGTTGGCTCTTAGCAGCAGCACTCTACCTCCTCCAAAGAAGACAGAAGACAAATGGGCACAGAACAACGTCCATCCACAATTCGCTTCAACTGCTGAGCACTGACCACTGGGGAAAACTGCCTTTCATCTAAACTGAAGATTACCAGAAAGTGGACAGAACCGCTGGAATGAACAGCCTAGCTTCTCAGGTCAAGGTAGGCTTGTCTTCCTACAGACTTCTTAACCCACAGGATCTGCTGGAGCCTGGCAGGCCCTGCGCTAAACAGCAAAAGGCAAATCAAGACTTTCAGCGACCATGGAGGACTCTGAGGAGTAGCTCTAGGTGCAAACCAAGTAAGTTCTCTGTTGTTTTTTAATCAGTAACTCAAGTAAAAATGTATTCTTCCCAAAGATCCTTAGACGTCAGTTTGACGTCTAAGAGGTTTTATTGGTTTAAAAGGACAACCTCACCAAATAATTTTCAGTAAAATACAAATACAAGATCTGCAAGTTATAAAGGTGTGAGAACAAATACAAGTTAATCAAATTTCTCCTTCATGCTGCCTTCCATAGTCTTAAAAATACTTTTCATTGTGCAAAAATATCTGTCACAGTCATTCTGACATAAATATGCTACTGTTTATGCAATGTATATGTCTAAAACTTCTGTTTTCACAAACCCAAAGAATTCTTGTGAGTTCCAGGGAGCCGAATTGAAGGATCCACATTAAACAGATCAGATACACCCCTTTCAACTCCCTGGTGCTAAATTTTCTTTTCCTTAATGGTGCAGGAGAATTGTCTGTATTCTGTCAATCATGTTATAAATAAACACTGATTGGCCAGGCAGGAAATCTAGGTGAGAAAACCAGACAAGAAGTAGAAATGAGGTAATGAGAACAGGAGAATTCTGGGAAGGAAGAAGTTGATTTCTCCCACTCTTGCCCAGACCACTGAAGCAGCAGGATGTGATCTGCTTCACTGAAAAAGGTACTGAGCCACATGGCTAACATAGATCAGAAAAATGGGTTAATCAAGATGTGAGAGTTAGCCAGTGAGAGGCTAGAGCTAATGGGCCAATCAGCTTTATAACTTATAGAGATCTATGTGTGATTTTTCTCTGGGACTAAACAGTTGTGGGGTACCAGGCGGGACAGAAAACCCAAACAAACAAGCCAGCCCTCATGTTACACCTAAACTTAACTTTGTCCTCTTTTCTGCTAATACCTTAAACAGGCATTTCCATACCATAAACACTGGACAGGAGCAAAGAGACCAGCTATGCCTGGATGTGACCAGCACCCATTGCTTCTCAGGTCCCCCCCCAAAAAAAAAGATGACACCCATAAATAAGCAGGAAGCAGTCTTGATAATCTGCCGTCCAATTCCCTCAACTTGTGGTGCCTAACTTCTTGCCTTTTTATTATAAAAAGAGATGGGAATGTAATGATCTGTTCTGTCCCTTTAAGAGACAGGTCATGCCCACTCCCTCCCCTGTCCACTGAGGCAGGCAGATCTTCCTTCCTGCTTGCAACCTGAGTCTCTTCCTTTTCTGTCTCCCTCTCAAAGAGGCAGCTTCGGTCTCTCCCTCTCTCTCTCTCTCCCTCTCTCTCTCTGCTCTTCTCCTTCTCCCCGTTCCCTTCCATAACCCACTAGATAAATATCCAACCTCACTCTGCATGGCGTACCTATCTGTCTGTCTCTCACCCACTGCTGCCACGTGGCTTGCCACCCAGGACCAGCTGCCTTGGGAGACCTGCAGGTCTCCAGCATGGTCTCACGTGCCATCCCTGCCTGGGATTGGGGCCCATTGCCTGTCCCCACTTGGGGACTGCTGCAGCAGCTGCTGGGAATCCTGCAGCATTTTTTTATTAATCCATTTCAATGTGTACAGAGACTTATGCAGCCATGCAACACATGACGTAGTCTCACAGCACATGATGTAGTGATGCCTGACTTTAGGGCCCCTGGGCTGACTAAGTATTTGCCTGAATGCTGGTGTTCACATCCTGCCAGATGACAGGGGACAGGGTGAGTATAATGCTGGAATCCTAACAGGTCTACACTAACACATAACATATCTAATCCAAGAGGTTTATGGAGCAGGGACATAAGAGAGAGAGACGGACAGACAGACAAGACTGGAAGACAGAGAGAAAGAACAAGAGAACAATCTTGGATAGCAGGGACCTTTGAAAGGTTTGACAACTAGTGATGATGTAGCTGCTGAGTCACTGAGTCCCCTGAGGGCAGGCTGGGAGAGTGGTTTCTAATATCTACCCCTTTGTATTTCTCCCAGTCAACCAAAAGGAAAAAACTACTATAGATACCAGGGGCCCTAAAATCAAAACCCCGGGATTATGAGTCTATGATTCAACTCATTTTCCTAGGGGAATATAAGGCTATAAAGCTACTAAACTATATTTACACCATCTCGTGAAAGTATTCCTAAGAATAATTTTAATTGCTAAAACTACCTTGGGAAAACTGGTCTCTAGTTACTTAGACCAGCCACAGATTCCTATACAGGATGTCCTTACTGAGCATCTGGAATTGGAACCCCATGGAAGAAGTGTTGTGTCTTGGTCTATGTCCTTCCTCAAATATATACATACATAGGTACATACATACATAATACACACACACACACACACACACACACACACACACACACACACACACACACAAGAGTTGGAAAGAGCTGAGGACTCCGTTTTGACCAAAGCAACCATCTTAGAGGCCAGAGGCCTGCCCTATCAGCAACCTGAAGTCCCTAAGACAATTGCAAGAATTTAAACTATTCTAGGAATGCAAAAGACTCAGGATGTTATCTCCTGCCTAAGAAGAACACCTCTGCTGGAAGAAACTGTGATTTTTGCCTTAAAAAACCCCACCTGACTCTAGCCAGAACTGTAGTCCTGAATCTAACTGTCTTAGTGTTCTGTTGCTGTGAAGAGGCACCATGACCATGGCAATTCTTGCAAAAGGAAGCCTTTAATTGGGGCTTGCTTGCAGTTTCAGAAGTTTAGTCCATGTCTTAGGGTTTACATTGCTGCAACAAAATACCACTCTCCCCCAAACTAAGTTATTTGTCTTACACTTCCACATTGCTGTTCATCATTGAAGGAAATCAGGACAGGAATTCAAACAGGGAAGGATCCTAGGGGGGCAGAAACTAATGCAGAGGCCATGGAGGGGTGTTGCTTACTGGCTTGCTCTTTATGGTTTGCTTTCTTACAGAACCCAGGACCACTAGCCCCGGGATGCTGCAACCTTACATGAAGACACAAGTCTTGAAAGAACACTAAAGTGAGGCATGGTGGTACACACCTATGATCCCAACATGTGAGAGATGAAAACTGTGTAATTCTCTTTTAAAGATATAGTGGGGGGGGATGCCTGTCCCATGAGGGACAGCCGGTCCCACGAGGGGTAGTGGTGGGTGACCTGAGGCCTCGGCAAGTCCCCTGAGGCCTTGGTGGGTCACCTTGGCAGGTAAGAGACAGACATATACATCATGCAGAGAGAGGATTTGGGTATAGTTTATTTAGTGACTTATGGAGGGGAAGAAGGAGAGGGAGAGGAGAGAGAGAGAGAGAGAGAGAGAGAGAGAGAGAGAGAGAGAGAGAGAGAGAGAGTCTAAGCAGAAGTTACCTCTTTGGGAGAGAGATGGATAGGTAGCTTTCATAAGCCGTATATGGTTTTTAATTAACTTCCCTTGGCAGAAGGTGAGGGGTTGGGAGAGGGTGGGACTTGTCTCTTAAAGGGACAGGACAGACTGTTGATTGCCTTGGGTGGGTTACTTAGTCTAGGGTTTGTAACCCGCCTGGCAGTTCAGTTATTCCAGGGTCACGGAGAGGCACTATCTGGAAGATAATGGGCTAGGAAAGAGGAAGAAGGCTAGGCAAAAATTTGTCGAAGCCTCCGTTTATTAGAGACAGGTTACAGTTTATATAGGGTAAGGAATGGGGGGGGGGGCACAGGGGCCTGGACTCTTTGCCACATGGTTCACATTGGTCACGTGGTTCACGTTCGTCACACAGGCCAGGGGGTTACGTTTGGTCAGGTCACGTAGGCCAAGAAGTCACGAGTTGACACACCTAGTTCTTTAGATAGTTTAGAATGTGGGGTGGGTTCCACTAACAGATAGCTCTCCATTAACAGATTAATTGGGTGTGGGGTAGGTTCTGTCAATAGAACGATTCTTAACACAATTATGGGTGTGGGGTTCTCTGCAGACTCCCCAGGGCGATGGTTCCTGTAATGATTTTAGGAGGAAACTGGCTCCTGACAACAGACCATTACATTCCCACATCTTTTTTATAATAAAAAGGCAGGAAGTATGGCACAACAGTTTAAAGGAATTGGGACAGCAGATTCTCAAGACTGCTTCTTGCTTATTTGTGGGTGTCATCCTGGGTGGGGAACTTGAGAAAGCTGGGTGCTGGTTACATCCTGGGGTAGCTGGTCTTTTTGCTGCTATCCAGGGTTTGTTGTATGGTGTCTCTTGGACCTGGCAAGGTGGTGGCAGAACAGAGGGAAAAGTTAAGTTTAGGAAGAGAAAAAAAATTTCAGGACCAGGGAATTGAGAGGGGTATACCTGACCTGTTTAAGGTGGATTCTTCAATTCAACTCCCTGGAACTCACAAGAATTCTTTGGGTTTGTGAAAATTTAAGTTTTAGACATGTACATTGTATAATCAGTAGCATATTTATGTCAGAATGACTGTGACGGATATTTTTGCACAATGAGAAGTATTTTTAAGACTATAAAAGGCAGCCAGGCAGTGGTGGCACACATCTTTAATTCCAGCACTTGGTAGGCAGAGGCAGGAGGATCTCTATGAGTTCAAGGCCAGCCTGGTCTACTAGAGCTAGTTCCAGGGTAGGCAACAGAGTGACATAGAGAAACCCTGTCTCAAAAAAACAAAAAAGAAAGAGAAAAAGAAAAAGAAAAGAAAAGAAAAGAAAAGAAAAGAAAAGAAAAGAAAAGAAAAGAAAAAGAGAGGCAGCATAAGAGAGAGATCTGACTGCTTTACTTGACCTCACACCTTTATAACTTGCAGGTACACACCTTAATAACTTGTTTTTGTATTTTACTGAAATTTGTTTAGTGAGGTTAGCCTTTTACACTGATTGTTATAATAAGAGCGGTGGGGCTGCGTCCCCAGTACCCCGGCCGCCTGCTAGCTCATGCCTGAAATAACAACACACAAATTGTATTCTTTTAAACACTGCTTGCCCATTTTATCTAGCCTTTTCTCGGCTAACTCTCGCACCTGGACTAGCCCATTTCTAATAATGTGTGTAAGTACCCCAAGGTGCGTTTACCGGGAAGATTCTAGCCTATGTTCATCCTGAGTCGGAGCTTCATCGCGTGTGTCTCTGAGAGCAGAGCTATCTCGTGTCTTTCTGAGGAGTCTTACCTCACTTCCTCTTCCTCCTGTTTACTCCTCCCACCTATGTTTTAACCTATCAGGGCAAGCAGTTTCTTTATTTAATTAACCAATGAAATCAATAGATTGATATATGACACTTCCACATCAACTGATAAAATCTCTCAGCCATCAAACTGCATCAGAGTTCTTTGAGAAGGATAAATTTTACTTGAGGAGTTATTGATAAAAAAAAAAATGACAGAGAACTTACTTGGTTGGCACCTAGTAACCCTCTTCAGGGTCCTCCATGGTTGTTGAAAGTCATATTTGCCTTTTGCTGTTTAGTGCAGGGTCTGCCAGGTTTTCGAAGATTTTGTGGGTTAGAAATCTGTAGGAAGACAAGCGAATCTTGACCTGAGCAGCCAGGCCACTGATTCCAGTGATTCTGTCCACATCTAGAAATCTTCAGTTTAGATGGAAGGCAGGTTTGCCCAGTGGTCAGCACTTGGCAGCTGATGAAATGGATTGCAGATGGACGTTGTTCTGTGCCCATTTGTCTTCTGTCTTTGGAGGAAATAGAGTGCTGCTGCTAGGAGCCAACCTGTCTCTGAAATGAAAAGTCTTTTAATAATTAAACATTTAAATGCCATATTCCCAAGATATCTGAGCCGTTGAGGGCTGCTTTTTGGGTATAACCTCAGTATAGAACCTGCCTGGAGAGCTGGGTCCAAGCTTGACTGTAATGGCTCTCAACAGGTGATATTTGTACTTGTGAAAGAGAAAAAAGGAAAAAAACTGTTTGCAATAGACGCTTAACAGCGGAACTGACAATAGTAGAGAACAGCTTAATATATTTTAAAGCAGGGTTGGATCACATATACAGTATTTTTTGTAAGAGACTTAAAAGTACATACCAATTTAAAACATGAGACTTACTGTTTTTGTAGTTTGGAATAAGATACAATGAACAGATAATTATGACATTTAATAGTAAATATATGTGCATTTACACCCAATTGAATTTAAGTTTTATATACATAGAGTTAAATCAAAAGTGAGCGAAAGGAAGCTGGCTAGGGGCAGGACCTCTGGCTTCTCCCTTTGTTAAGCTCAAGCAAAATGGCAGCAGCCATGGTTGTTCACATGGTGTGTGAAAGACCCTCGAAGAGGACTTTCTCTCAGGAGGAGACCTCCCCAAAGCCAAGGAACAGGCCGAGACCACACGGATGCAAATCGCAAGAGGTTTATTGGGTAAACACAGGTACCTGCAGGGCGGCAAAGTCTTTTGGAGGACTTGCCCCCCTGCCGACTGGGAGGAGGTCTTTTTATAGGAAAGAGGGCGGCCAAAGCAGATTACAGAAGCAGATGCGTGGTTATTGGTCTGGTTGGAATGAGGCAGGGGGCATAAGTGGTTTTTTTTTTTTTTTTTTTTTCTTTTTGGTTTTTCGAGACAGGGTTTCTCTGTGGTTTTGGAGCCTGTCCTGGAATTAGCTCTTGTAGACCAGGCTGGTCTCGAACTCACAGAGATCATCCTGCCTCTGCCTCCCGAGTGCTGGGATTAAAGACGTGTGCCACCACCGCCCGGCTCATAAGTGGTTTTTCCTTTCCCAGCACAGATGTATGGCAACAGATATCCTGTTCCTTTTTGGTTTTTCCTTTCCCAGCACAGATGTATGGCAACAGACATCCCGTTGTATAGATATCCTATGTCACAAATATCCTGCTTTGCAGCCAGGGGCCCTGACCTCACTCTGCACTTACATTTGTTTGTCAAGAGCCTTGTGAAATGACGTTACAGCAGTTAAGCTGGGATCCTTCATAGGGGGAATTGTTTCTTTTGTAAACTGCTGATATTCTAAGTTTGGCACATATGCTGACTATAGG
Organism: Alexandromys fortis; assembly: GCF_014885135.2. Classification (NCBI taxonomy): domain Eukaryota; kingdom Metazoa; phylum Chordata; class Mammalia; order Rodentia; family Cricetidae; genus Alexandromys; species Alexandromys fortis. Next base: position 1,002,576 of record NW_026068092.1, on the reverse strand, counting down.
CATCCTGTTTCCCTAAGCAAACGGGATGTTCTCATGAGAGCTGGCTAGCTGCAGGTCCTGAGAGGGTCCTGAGGGTCTCAAGCGAACAGGATGTTCTCATGAGAGTTGGCTAGCTGCGGGTTTTTTTTTGGGGGGGGGTGTCTGTAGGGTCTTTCAGTGTGACTATTTAAATTTAGCTGTCCACTGGTACAAGTTAGAAATGTGGTTAGTTTTCATAGCTGAAAACAAGAGAAGGGCAAAAATGTTGCAAAACCACAGGGCAACTAGCTAGATGTCTCCAGGCTAACACTGGAGTTGATAATAACACCAAGCTGATTCCTCACCGGCTCAGCAATCAGGGGCTAGGACTGCTCTGAGCAGTCCTTACAGCAGCAAGGACCACTTACGAGAAGTCTGAAAAGGAAAAAAAGAACAACGCACCACACACACACACACACACACAAATCTGAACAGTACACAGACAACTCAGAATGGTCCACTAATGTTTTTAGCTATGGGAAGCAATGAAGCAGAAAAATATCCGAGGGACCCTGGGCCCCAAAAATGAATGCACCACTCACTGAGTGCAGTGCTAAGGGAGAACCAGAGAAAGGGCAGCTGAAGCGAATTGCAGATGGATGTTGTTTTGTGTCTAGTTGTCTTCTCTCTTCTCTGGAGGAAACAGAGTGCTGCTGCTAGGAGCCAACCTGTCTCTTTTTGTTATGAAAAGTCTTTTAATAATTAAATATTTAAATGCCATATTCCCCAGATCTCTGAGCCGTTGAGGGCTGTTTACCAGGTATAGATGAGTTATAACTACAGTATAGAATCGGCCTAGAGAGCTGGGTCTGAGCTTGACTGTACTGGATCTCAACTTAACAGGTAAAGCAGGTTGGATTAAAAGACTTAAAAGTATGTAACCTAAAACATGAGATTTATTGCTTTGAAGTCTGGAATGAGATACAATGAACAGACAATTATAACATTAACAGTAACCATAGGTGCATTTAAGTTACATGTATGCACACACACACACACACACACACACACACACACAGTGAACAGGAATTTGGCGAAATGGATGCTTTTGGTGGACCCTACCAAAGGCATACCACTGCACAAAACACACATGTAACAGAGTCAGAACCAGGGAACCAGGCAGGGAATACCTCAGTAAAGATGGCGGGACTTGGTCACCTGACCTGGCCCTCAGTTAAGATGGCTGTGAGGTTACCTGACCTCAGTCAAAATGGCGGAAGTCATTTTGTTGTATGGAGAAGTCACATTATTTTGAGCCGCAGGAGTTTTAAACATAATAACAAGAGAGATACAGAGGTGTGATCTGCCCTGTTGCTGAGCTGCCGCGCCACAGGCCACGGTGGGGACCATAGGCTGGAATTGAAAACAGTTGCCTTGCAGATCTGACTAATCTTGTCAGTTTCCATGAGACCAACAGTAGTGGTGGCAGGGATAGTCTGAGGAAAAGTGGAGCTGGCGGGACACAGGCAGAGCATTTACAGGTGCGTGGCTGATATTCCATAGCTGAAAACATGAAAACCTGCAAGAACAGCGACACCACGGGGCTTATAGGAGGACTCTCCTCCCTACGGGGGGATGTTGATGAACAGCGACACCGCAAAGCCTAGAGGAAGACTTCTTCTCTACAGTGGGGTGCTGAAGCCTGACTGGCTCTGGTCCGGGCGACTCGGAAGCCAGAGAGGCTAGAGTCTCTCCGAGTAGTCTCTTACAGCAGGGACTACTTACGAGTAGTCCAAAAGAAAAGAAAAGAAAAAGAAAAGAGAAAGAAAAATCCGAGGGATCCCAGGCCCCAAAGTGAACACACTGCTCAGTGTGTGCAGTGCTAGCATGGGTGGCCCACCCTGGGTCATCTGGTCATGTTTTTAGCTATGGGAAGCAGAGATGAATGTCAGTGAAGGGCTCAACCATAGCCATGAAGGCTTTCCTCCATTTCTAGGAACACCAAAGTTTTGCTGGGAGCTCAACAGTCAATTTCTCAGGCTCAGAGAAACAGATTAGCTGACTGGAAGGAGAAAACTTGCCACCAAAGCTGTGGGTACGCATAGAGGTTGGTGTTTAGGCAGATAGAATGTGGGGCTATTGTAAAGAAACCCAGTTTCTGAGCCCAGGGTTCCACATGTCCTCAGCTGGCCTGCCTGAGGGCAGGAGGGAATGTGGAGAGAGCATGGCAGAGTCATACAGCACCAATGTTATGCTAAAAATAAAATGGTGCCATTCCCCAAGGGGCCCATGGCCATGAGGCAGGGAGCTGTGCAGCAGAGTCAGTCCCATGAGGAGCCATGGCAGATGAGAGACAGAGACGGATAGGCACACTATGTAGATTGAGGTTGGATATTTATTTAGTGGGTTATGGAGGGGAAAGGTAAAGGGAAGAGGAAGGGAGGGAGGGAGGAGGGGATGAGAGAGAGAGAGAGAGGTGGGAGGGGAGAGGAGCCACTTCTGGGGGGCTTGAGAGTCACCTGGGAATGCTTTGCTCATTAAACCTGGACTTTTGATTCAATTTGATCTGGCTTATTACATTAGCACAGAAACCTACTACCGGGAATCCAAATACTTATCATCTGGTGCTGAACTGGGAAGGGTTGAGTCTTTCCTGCAGCCACATGGCTATGGGAACCCACTCCCCCTTTCACCCCACACTCTGCCAGACCGAATTGGCTTTTGGCTCTGTAAGTAACCGATTCCAAGTCATTGCCTCTCAAGGTCCAGGAACTCTTCCAATCCTACTTTGGGGGTACTCTGCCAGGGCAAGCCCAATCCATTTCCTGAGCATAGTTTGTCTTTGTTCTGTGGGGCCTTCTATCCAAAGACAACTCCTCCCCCACCTCTTGACTCCAGGCTATCTCGTGGGATACCCTCCCTGCCTTAGTGTTTGGTCTCCAGCAGAGGCTTGGAAGTGGGCAGCACCAAGTCTAAATCCAATCCCTGGTTGCTGCAAAATTAATCCAAATGGGGGCTGTCACACACCATATGACAGGTGTCATGAGCTTTGCACTCTGCCTCCTTTCCCTTCTCCCCATACTATGCTAGAATTCTACCCACCTACTCCACCCGTAACAAATCTGTTGTCCTTGAATAAACTCTGCTATACCTTCCTCTCTCCTAAAACCCTTTTTCCAGATCCTCCACTTGCTGTTCCAGCTCGCTCATCCAGTCTTTCTTTAGATCTTTGGCAGCCTGCACTGATACTCTGTTTTTCAGTTTTCCTCCACAGCGGCTTCTCCTCTGGGCTCAGGTGCACGAGGTGCTTCTGCTTGGAAACCCATGGTTCTGAGTCTGCCTCGGACCCTGCTGCCTGCGAGCCTGGCACCATGAGAGGCAGTGCCTGGTCACCCACAGCGGGCTTCCCAACCCTTTAGGAGCCATGTTATGGTCAGGAAATATCTTTTATTTCTATGGTTTCTTACATGCTGCTCTACACTGTAAACTTACATTTCAGGATTTTTAAGTTGGTCATCTGACATGGTTTCCCATGGAAAATTTGTTTATCTTTCTGCTAAAGAGCCCCATCTATTCTGTGTATGGATGGGTCTGTGCCTGGATGTGCCTTCAGGCTTGGTTGGATGTGTGAAAGGAGGTGGCCACTGCGTGTTTGTTTCTGACTGGTCTTGGATGCCTGAGTTTATGTGTTCTGTGTGTCTGGTAACAACTAGCTGCCTGGGCTCAAGATTTGCCTCTGGGCTTGCTGAATCTGACATAATGACAGAGAAAGTTACTTTATACTGTTCTACCTTATTTAAAAAGAAAAAATGGCTAAGAAATTGGGTATGGGTAAAAATCTGTGACAAAAAAAAATTAACTTAAACTGGTAACTCCAAATTGGAATGCTCTGAAAAACAGCACAGTCATGGCTCCTCTCCCCGAGTTGCTCAAGACTGTGCCTACAGCATATTTAAGCACCAGTCCCTAGACCTGCCATGTGATTTCTCCTCCTCCCTCCCACGCCTCACTTCTGGGGGCCTTGAGAGTTACCTGGGGTGCTTTGCTCATTAAACCTGGTCTTTTTAATTCAGCTTGATCTGACTTATTACATCGGTGGAAAAACCCACTACCAGGGATCCAAAAATAGTTATCACTTCAATCTTATGACTTCAATTTTTCAGACTTGATCTATTTGTCTTAATGTGGTGAGCTGTAATCTCAGCAATTGGGAGGTAGAGTCAAGAGAATAGGAGTTCAAAGAGGCTAGGGAGGCTCCATAGTGAGTGCAAGGTCAACTAAATAAGGCCCCTTTGACTGATATGAAACTAACTACAGGGACCAAACTAATCTCAAACTCACAGAGATTGATTGGCCTTCTTTTGCTTTCCAAGTGCTGGACTGAAAGAGCTGTTTTAGTATGTGATTGGCTACTTACTCAGCCCTATGTACTTACTGGCCCACCCCGTGGCCAGTGACGCTAAGTCTGAGGACTGGAGACTATGGCAAAGATCTGATATGGGGGATAACCAGGGGACTGCAGGCATTTGAGCTCAAGAGTAACACAAACAAAACACTTCCAATTTTTCTTATTGAAGCAAGCAAAACATGGGGCAATGTTTACAGTTAGCTTATGCAATACAAGACCTGTGAGGGATGGTGAGGGACTACACCCAGAGCTGTTTTATCGTTTTTGGCTTTGTGAAGAGCCAAGAACATTCCTCCCAGGCCTTTGCTTTCCCCAGAGATAATGTGGACACGACAGGCACTCCCTTCAATGTCCTTGCTTCCAAGAGTTCACTTCTCGTAGCTTGTGCAGTTCTTTCTAGAAGGCACCCCGTGCAAAGAATTCTGTCCCACGCATAGCTCACAATACAGTCACAGCTTTCTTACACAGGCCCCCACATGGAGTAGCTTTTGAATGTCCTATACATTAATGTCTGGCTCCTGTAGGGAAAAAAGAAAAAGAAAACGAGGGAGAGGGGAGGAGGACAAAGACCCTTTACATCTCCTGGAAGCTGCTTTGGTCTGATAAGACTCCAACGGTTGTGCAAGGGTGGAGGCTGCCTGTATCTGTCTGCCCCTCTACCAGCAATAGCAGCAGGGGCTTGTAAGATGGCTCTGCTTCTTACACAGGCACACATGACCAGAGGACCAGAGCTTGGTGCTGTGGGACAATGGTCTTTTATCCTGTTATTTGTATTACTTTTAATAAAATGCTGATTGGCCAGTAGCCAGGCAGGAAGTATAGGTGGGGCAACAAGAATTCTGGGAAGAGGGAAGTTTGAGTCTGCAGTCATGATCCAGACACAGAGCAAGCAAGATGTGACTGCCTCGCCGAAAAAGGTATCAAGCCACGTGGCTAACATAGACAAGAATTACGGGCTAATGTAAGTTATAAGAATTAGTTAATAAGGGGCTGGAGAGATGGCTCAGTGGTTAATAGTACTGACTGCTCTTCCAGAGGACCCGGGTTCAATTCCCAGCACCCACATGGCAGCTCACAACTGTCTGAAGATCCAGTTGCAGGGGATCTGACACCTTTACACCAATGCACATAAAATAAAGTTAAATAAACCATAAAAAATATTTTTTAAAAAAGAATTAGTTAATGAGAAGCCTGAGCTAATGGGCCAATCAGTTTATAACTAATGTAGACCTCTGTGTGATTAATTGGGATTTAACAGCTGCAGGTCCAGGTGGGACAGAAACTTCTGTCAATAAATGGTGCCCAACATGTGGACAACTGCATCTACATAAAGCCTGAGAGAGCTTGGGAAGTAATTCTAGACATAAAATAATAGAGTTAAGTATGAAATAATAGAGTTAAGTATGGCTTATTGATAGCAGCACTTTCTTCGGTGGGACAGAAAACCTCAGACAACAGCTTGGATACCCAGAACCCATATGAAGGCCAGGCAGGCTGGTGCCACCTGCAGTTGCAACACATGGGATACAGGCACAGAATCCTCAGCACAAGCTGGCGGGCAGACTAGCTGGACTCTGAGGTCTGCACTGGGGAAGAGAACAAGATGGAAAAGCAACAAAGAAAGACACCAACGTTGGGCCTACACACACGCGTGTGCACGCACGTGCTTGCTCACCACACAGTTTTTAGAGTATCAATATACATCAGGAACAGAAGTCTCAATATTTAGAGAGCCATATTGTCTCCCCCATCACAACTTTTACATAAACTGCCCCAGGAACACACACATAGATGCCAAAGTGAGGGCTGAAACTGACCAAATGAACCACAAATTTTCACTTAGACTTTCCCTGGAAATTGCAGGCTTCACAGCCTGAAGGCTGACCTGGAGTGTGTCAGGAGCCCAGATGACAAGGAGGGGTCTTGAGACTTTCTACTTACTCTCAGAATCCCCTTTATAGCCTTTCTCAAAAAGATTTATTTTTAATTATATGCTTGTGTCTGTGCACATGAGAGCAGGTGCCCAAAGAGCCAGAAAAAGTGCCCTATCTCCCTAGAGCTGGACTTACAGGTGACTGTGAGCACCCAGGTTTGGTGGCCAAATCCTCTGCAGGTGCAGCACCTATCTTAGCCACTGAGCCATCTCTCCAGCCCTGGGTTTGTGTGTGGTCTATTTTGTGTTCCATTAGCAGAGCCGCAAGTGCTCACTTTTGGTTAGTGTTGGGGAATATTACTTGTCCTGTGTGAAGTTGTGTCACTATGATTGGCTTAATAAAAATCTAAGTAGCCGATAGTAGACAGGAAGTATAGGCAGGACTTCTGGACAGAGGGAGCATAGGGAAGAAGAGATGGAGAGTCGCCTGCTGGATGCAGGGGGAGCAGAATGGCCAGGGCAGAGCAAAGGTAGCTGAGCCAGGTAAAAGAAGGTAGATTTCAAAATCTGGGTTAATTTAAGTTGTAAGCACTAGTTGGGAACAAGCCTAAGCTAAGGGCAAACTTTCATAGTTAATAAGACTCCGTATCTTTGTGTCTGTGTGTGTGAGCTGACAGCCTAAAGAAAAATCTGGCTACAGGTTGGTTTGCGTGTTTTAGTCTTTATACTTCTAACCTGTGTCTAAGATGGAAGTGAGTTTTTTACAGAAAATGTATACTTGGCTTCTTTAAAAAAGAAAAAAAGTCATTTAGACAACCTATGTCATTTTCCTGGGTAGCTTAGCCCATGCGTGTGAGGGCGCTGCTATGGGGAGGGCTTGTGGTCACAGTTCGCTAAGACCTTGGGTCTGAGAGCTTTCGTTCCCCTTTCCTTTTTATTAGTTTCCATTTTGTTGAGGCTCAGGTAATACAGCGCTGTCCCAGAGTCCCTGATGAAAGGACAAAGGTCCAGTCTGGGGCTGAAGCCAGGGCCTCGAAGAACTCAAGGTTGTGGTTTTTGGGGATCCAACTCTGCCCTGGGCTGTGGTCATCAGTCCCATGGCAGCTGTGACTGATTGCCCTGTATTCTCTTGTTAACATTGTCTGACTTAGCTCTCCGCTGACCTTGGCCATATTCCGGTAACTAGTACAGAAGATGCTGTTCTTCTTAACAAACTTGTTTGGCGTAAGTCATCAGCTCATGCAAAGCCTGCTGCTCCTAGCTTTTGCTTTGCCTTCTTTATTCTCAGATCTTCCCCGGACACTGTGCCATTTGGGACCCTTACTCCTGCAGGTTCAGGTCACTCTTTTTGTTGTTACTCTTTATCCTTCAGGTTTGGTAGGAGCAAGCTTCAATTCCCTTCTCATTTCCTTTCTTGCATATTTTGTGGATGGTTTCTGCTTTAATGTGCTATTTTATCAATTCTTGGCAAGCTTCAAACCATGTATTCTGATCATGTTGGTCCTCTTATCCTCCAAAATCTAGCCCTATAGAGGATTATACAAAACATCCTAAAGCTATGTTAATTGCTTTTAGAGAGATGGGAACTTCATTTTTTTTCTAGACAGGGTTTCTCTGTAGCTTTGGAGCCTGTCCTGGAACTAGCTCTTGTAGACCAGGTTGGCCTTGAACTCACAGAGATCTGCCTGCCTCTGCCTCCTGAATGCTGGGATTAAGGCGCACACCACCGCCCGGCCCTATTACATATTTAATAAATAAAAATCACGATTGTGGTGAACTCACAAATAAAAGCATGACACAGTTAGATGAAGATAGCCATTCACACACTTACCCCATCTCAAGCCCTGTACAGAACAACTCTTCAGAGCGGTGGTTCTCAGCCTTCCCGACGCTGTGATTCTTTAATACTGTTCCTCACGTTGTACTGACCCCAGCCATAAAACCACTTCCGATGCTACTTCATAGCTGTAATTTTGCCACTGCTATGACTCGTAATGTAAACATCTGATATGCAGGATATCGGATATGTGACCCCTGTGAAAGGGTCATTCCACCCTGACAGGGGTCCCCACCCACAGGCTGAGAACTCCTGTTCTATACACTTAGAATGGCCGTTCTGGAGCTAGAAAGCTTTGTTAAGGATTTTACACTTCCACCGTCAATTACATTTTTATGCTGTTATCTACCACAACAAAAGAAGAGGAAAGATGGCAGAGTTGAAACTGGAAAGCAATGCTCTTCTGTCCTCTTAACGACTCGTGAGACCTTGCTTGCTCCTTCGGACATTGTCACCCACACATCCACACCTACATGGCGGGGTGGGGTCCACGTATGAGGGACAATGAGCAGAGCTTTGACATGAAACTCTTCTCCTGAGGGTCAGAAAGATGCTCTTCCAGAGGACCCAAGTTTAGTCTCTAGCACCTACTTCAGGTGGCACCCTAGTTTTAGGGGATCCAACACCTTCTTCCTTAGACACCAACACACACACACTAAAAAAGGAAAAAGAAAGAAAGAAAATACGTCCTTAAAATTTTTAAAGCCAGGCATGGTGGCACACACCTTTAATCCCAGCATTTGGGAGGCAAAGGCAGGTAGATCTCTGTGAGTTCAAGGCCAGACTGGGCTATTGAATGAGTTCCAGCACAGCCAGAGCTATACAGTGAGACCAAGTCTCAAAAACCAAACAAACACAAAACCAACATTACTCCTTTACTTCTCCACCTCCACTACTGTAAATACTTATGAAAAAGTGAAAACCAGTTAAGAACATAAATGCCCAAAGGCTTCCCATCCCTCCCACTCTGTGGAGAGCTCGCCTTCACATCTCATCAGGCTGGAGTTGCGTGTCCTCTTTAATAAAGACCAAAACTTGAAGAACTCTAACATTTCTATTTCTTGACTGGGCGTGGTGGTGCGCACCTTTAATCCAGCACTTGGTAATCCAGCAGAGGCAGGTGGATCTCTGTGAATTCAAAGATAATAGTCTTGTCTATATAGAAAGGTACAGAACAGCCAGGGCTAACCAGAGAGCCCTGACTCAACATTTTTCTTTTTAAATTATTTATTTAATTTTTTTAGATTATGATTTAATTACATCATTTTCTCCTTCTCTTTCCTGCTCTCTGCCATGAGGATACTAGACTAAACTTCCAAAACTGTAAGCAAAGCCCCAATTAAGTGCTCTCTTTGATAAGAGCTGCCTTGGTCGTGGTGTCTTTTCGCAGACCAGAACAGTGACTGTAGTAGGCCATAGGCAGGTGCTCCACCACTGAGGTGTATCCCCAACTGGTAACAATTTCACTTCAGCCTCATAGTAGCGAATAATTTTGCTGCATCTTAGCAGGAGTGTTCCCTCTTACAGCACTTTAAATATATCAACCCATACCTTCCAGATTCCAAGCTGCCCACTCAGACACTTCTGGAGGCTGTCTAGTCCAGGTGAGGAACTGTGCTCTGGCTTTCAAAATTATCTCCATGCCCACTGCTGCTAAAGTGCACCGAAACATGCCCCACTTGCACTATCAGCCACTGGAAACCATTCTCAGAGACCATGGGACTCTGTGACTCACACACACACACACACACACACACACACACAACCTCACCTGGTAGCCAGCATTTAAAACAATTGTCAATGAACAAAATGCTACATGCTCAATGCCCGAGAAAGTCTTTGTCAGAGATGATAACATGCTCCGTTGTTCCTGCACCGTGCTGTTAAATCATATCCCCAAAGTATGTATTTTATGTGCACCACGCGTAGCTAAGTACAGTGTTCCTCTGAGATAACTGGCACCTGAGTCACCTCAGTCTAATGGTGCTCACTGTGAGAAGCCTTGTAAACATGGCACTGCCAGAAGCCAGCACTCCGCTCGGGCAGTAAGGACTGCCGTACTCACACCACCTTCTGTGGAGCTGGTCTCATGGAAAAAGCGCAACACCGAGTCTTTCACAAATCTGTCCCCTAATAAATGCAAAGATGAGACCTGTGTGGATAGACGGTATCAGATGAACAATGCTAAGCATGATGATTCACGGAGATGATGTGAGGCTCCCTCAGGAATGTGGCTTGTGTGTCAAACACAACATTAAAACATAGAAAATCTGGGCGTGGTGTGCACATCTTTAATCCTAGCGCTCAGGGGCAGAAGTCTGAGGATCTCTGTGAGTTTGAGGCCCTCTTAGTCTACAGAACAAGTCCCAGGACAGCCAAGAGTATACACAGAGAGACCCTCTCTCAAAATAAATAAATAATCATAGAAGAACACAGCACTGGATGCCCATCTTTGTAAACACAATGCTTCACTCCCAATCACTCATGCGCCTGCCTACTTAAACACAGACTAAAGATATATATTAGTGATCAACACCCTGCACACACCATATACTGCTGAACACAATGGTCCACATTCAGTAGTTCAGGAAACCTGATGTTGTCAGTCTAGAGACTAGTCATATGGACACAACCTAGGAACACAGCATTGCTTGTATCTTCACCCTCTTTGGTTGCCGCATGATATTTGGGGATAGACAGCGATCGAATGTGCCTTTGTCTCCTCCTTGCCATTAGCAGTTGCCCCGCTTTTCACAGTGTCATAATGCACCTGCCCTGAGGTCGTGTGACTGCATCCTCTCCTATTTGCTGTGTGATACATATGTGACAATACGACGCACGTATACATGAATAAGGTGTATGTCCCCTCTTTCGGTCATTGCAGGGCTTAGTATTTTCCATAGTGACATGATGCAGCCGAGTTTCATGGTCTTGTTATATGACATCCTCAGCAACACTGTGACATAGTATGAATCAAGAACTGGCTCCTCTTTGGGTTATTAGATAAACGTTAGATATTAGATGTATTATGCAGTGACACAAAGGGACAAAAAATGTGTGTCCCCTGCTGCTGTCATATACTTTATATGGAATAGTGTAAACCAATCTGTACCATGTGATGTGTGACTGATAACCTCTGTCCTCTCAACTGATACATCCCATCTATACACATGTAATGTAACTCAGGTCCGCATCCCAGCTCATCTCGTACATGATACTTTATGTAATGTACTCAGACTCAGAGCTGATATGCTTATTCTTCGTCCCTATGAGGACAGATGGCAGCCCTGGCACATCATGTCACAACATCACAGATGATGTCACATCACTCGAACAACAGACTGTGGCTCACTGTCTGCATGCCATCTCTAGACCGCCATGTTAAGCAACAAGGTGAAAAACTGTAACTCCAGCCTCCATTCCTGACCATCTTAAGGGACCATCTATGTGCAGTGGCCTGATGCGATGCAGCATGGTGCTCTGTTCTCCTCTGGGCCACCGTGTGACGTCACAATGTACTATGACTCAGTCTCCATTCCTTCTCATATGACATATAATATGACTTAGTGGTAAGATGTGTGGAGGTATATATCTTCCATTAGATGTCCTATGATATCACAGATGACATGGTGGTGTGGTGAAACCAGTCTTCATCCTTCTTGGCTGTCATAGGCTGTAATATGCTACCTAGGGAAGCAATGTGACCCAGCTTTCAGCTTTTGGGGACATCATAAGATAGACAGTAATATTGTGTCTCAGGCATGTGTCCCTTTGGGCTCAGTTTGTGTCTTAATCAGTGTGCTAAAGAGACACTTAAGAATTTCTCACACTCCAATATCCAGAGATGAGCATGTGAACATTTAATGGCTTTTTTAGAGCCATGGTCTCATGGATCTCAGGCCAGCCTGGAATTCACTACATAGCCAGAGCTGACCCTGAGCTTCTGACTGTGCCTCCAGCTCCTGAGTCCTGAGATGACAGATGTGCACCACCATGCCTGGTTTATGTGGTACTGCAGATAGAATCCCAGGGCGTTGTGTATGGTAGGCAAACACTCTACCAACTGAGCTATATCCCTGCATTGGCTGGTTTCGTGTGTCAACTCGATACAAGCTAGAGTCATTATAAGGGAAGGACAAGGAGCCTTAGTTGAGGAAAGGCCTCCACGAGATGCAGCTGTAATTTTCTCAATTAGTGATCAATGGGGGAGTGCCCAGTCCATGGTGGATGATTCCACCCCTGGGCTGGTGGTCCTGGGTTCTATAAGAAAGAAGGCTAAGCAAGTCAGGGGGAAGCAAATTAGAAAGCAGCTCCTTTCCATGATCTCTGCATGAGATCCTGCCTCCAGGATCCTACCCTGTTTGAGCTCCTGTCCTGACTTCCTTCAGTGGTGACAGCAATGTGGAAGTGTAAGCCTAATAAACCCTTTCCTTCACAACTTGGTTTTGGGTCATGGTGCTTTGTTGCAGCAATAGAAACCCCAACTAAGACAATCCCCAGCTACAGATCATGACTGTTAAGTGTATGACTTAAATGATTCCTCATAATTTGGCATCATAATTTGATATACTGTCAACCTTAAATTACAGCTACTTTAGAGTATACTTATCCCTACAAATTACTTCTTCATGTACAGGTGTCTTAATGACTTTCCTATTGTCGTGAAGACACCATGACCAAGGCAACTTATAGAAGGGTTTATTGAAGTCTTAGTTTCAGAAGATGAGTCCATAACCATCATGGTGGGGAGTGTGGCATCAGACAGGTGGGCATGGCCCTGGGGCAGTAGCTGGTAACTTACATCTTGATCCATAAGCATGAGGTAGTGATGGGGGGGGGGGAGAGAGAGAGAGAGAGGAGAAAATAGGGTGTGGGTTTTGAAAGTGCAAATCCAGCCCCCAGTAACACACCTTTTCCTACAAGACCACACCTCCTAATCTTTCCCAAATAGTTCTACCAACTAAGGACCAAGTATTCAAATATATGAGCCTATGGGTTCATTCTCATTCAAACCACTACAAGGTTTCTAAATTGTAATTTTTTAAATTATTTAGGCTGAGCAGTGGTGGCGCTCACCTTTAATCCCAGCACTTGGGAGGCAGAGGCAGGCAGATCTCTGAGAGTTCGGGCCAGCCTGGTCTTACAGACGTAGTGCCAGGACAGACGCCAAAGCTATAAAGAGAAACCATTCACTGGCTTTTACCTCTACCTCAGTCCGAAATGGTGGTCCTGCCTCCAGGAATCTCGAAATGAGACTGAGAGCTGTATCCTCCCATTTTATAATCCTCTCTAGGGCTCGGATTAAAGGCATGCACCGCCCGGTTTATATGGCAATTAGTGTGGCTATTGGGATTAAAGGTGTGTGTGTCCATTACCTGGTCTGTAAGGCCGTGGGGCTGTTTTATTCTCAGATCTTCAAAGCAAGCTTTATTTATTAAAACTCAATTGAAATACCACAACCTTGCTTTAGAAACATATCATTTCTCTTATTTGTGCTACAAGCTAAATTAAGAATTTTGAACTGCCAGGGGCTAGGGAGATGGCTCAGTGGATAAAGGACCTGCTGAGCAAGCGTGTAAGTTAAACTTCCCAACACCCCTTTCTCTTCCATTCTCCAGTTGCAGGCTCTTGCTGGGGTTTACAGTTGTCCATGGGGGTGGGATATCTTTTAGGCTCTAATAAAACTGTCCTGTGCTTCCATTTGAGTCCATTCTTTTTTTTTTTTTTTTTTTTGGTTTTTCGAGACAGGGTTTCTCTGTGGTTTTGGAGCCTGTCCTGGAACTAGCTCTTGTAGACCAGGCTGGTCTCGAACTCACAGAGATCCGCCTGCCTCTGCCTCCCGAGTGCTGGGATTAAAGGCGTGCGCCACCACCGCCCGGCCCTTGAGTCCATTCTTAAATTATTTTATGAATGAGGCTATGAACCCCAAAGGGAAGCTGGATTTCCCCTGTATTGTTCTCCTGCAGTGCCCACGGTGGAGGACAACCCGCTGGCCAGCGCCCACCTCAGCGGCCTGAGTCCGCGCACACTCCGTGCTCTCCGGATCCGCTTTCTTAAAACATCAGGATGCAGAGGCCAGGGCGAACATCTCCAAAATCTGGAACTCAGCGAGCCCCAGCCCAACCCCAACTCACCCCCAAACAAAGAGCGTCTAGGAGTCCCAGGAGGGGAGGGGCGAGTCTTATTGTGCGTGACGCAGGAATCTGAGAGCCCACGCTGACTGGAGGGGCGGGGCGCATGCGTCATCCGCGCCGGAGTTTGACGTAAGAGGGCGGGGCGCGCCGGGGAGCCAGAAGAAGCAGTTTCGGGGGACGGCGGGTGGCCGGCCGTGCTATGGACCGCTACGCGGCCGCCGGGGATGAGGCGGCCGACCGGGCCCGGCAGCAGGAGCGGCACTACCAGCTGCTGTCAGCGCTGCAGAGCCTGGTCAAGGAGCTGCCCAGGTGAGCGGGGGCTGGGCCGGGGGCGGGGACCCGAGGACTGGACCCGGGGTCGGTACCGGGGCGGGGGCGGGACGGAGGTCGCGGTTGGGGTACCGAGGCGAGGGCTGGGGCGAGAGGCCGGGAGCGAGGGCCGCGGCGGGAGACCGGGGCACCGAGCCGGAGGCGGGGGCTGGAACTGGGGACCGAGCCGGGGACGGGGGCTGGGATGGGGGACCGAGCCGGAGGCGGGGGCTGGAACTGGGGACCGAGCCGGGGACGGGGGCTGGAACGGGGGACCGAGCCGGGGGCGGGGGCGGGGGCTGGGACGGGAGCCGGGAACGAGGCGGGGCAGGGGGGACCGGGGTCGCGACCGCGCTCACCCAGAGTTCTGCCTGCAGCTCCTTTCAGCAGCGCCTGTCCTACACAACGCTCAGCGACTTGGCTCTGGCGCTGCTCGACGGCACCGTGTTCGAGATCGTGCAGGGGCTTCTGGAGATCCAGCATCTCACCGAGAAGAGCCTGTACAACCAGCGACTGCGGCTGCAGAACGAACACCGAGGTGCCCGAGGGGGGAAAGGGAGGGGGTGGCGACGGAACTTTCCCAGGGCAGCTCTGGGCGCCGGAGTCTCGGGTGGGCAGTCAGGCATGCAGAGCCTGGGCTGGCTCTTTTGGCCTGCTACTTAGGAACTTCTTAACTTATTTGCGTTCCCTAGGTCCCCTCAGACAGGATGACCTCGCTGACTGTAGGTCTATTGACAGCTCTGTCGTACTGGTTAGATAATGCGTTATTCAGAGCACCTTTCCATTTGAATCTCAGGTTTGATAGGTCTCTGGTGTCCGCATAGAAAGCCCTTCCTAGCTGGGTGGTGGTGGCGCACGCCTTTAATCCCAGCAATCGGGAGGCAGAGGCAAACAGATCTCTGTGAGTTCGAAGCCAGCCTGGTCTACAAGAGCTAGTTCCAGGAAAGGCTCCAAAGCTACAGAAAAACCCTGTCTCGAAAAACCAAAAAAAAAGAAACCCCTTCCTATAAATTTTGCTAGGCTGCGCCCGTTGTACCATTAGGGCTTCCTTTCTTTTTCCTCGCTCCAAGCTTGACTCGGGTCACACATTTTAGGAAAGTTGAAAGCATAGTGTGACGATGTCTCTGTGATCTCCACTGATACTTCACTATAGATCTTTGGGCTTTGTAAATTGCTTTGGATTTTGTTACTGAGGACTGAACCCACGGCCTCTCACATGCTAAGCAAGTTCTCTAGATTAAGTTAAATCTACATGCAAACATTCCCTGCCTTTCTGGGATAGCCTGTGCTGCCAGACAGAACTTCCCCATTAGACATGTGTGTTGGATTTTTTAAAACCTTTTCCAATTCCTACAGAGATGATTAGGTGGTTTTTCTGTTAGTACAGTGAGTGATAATGATTTCTAAATGCCTGACATGCACTGCATTCTGGGAATGCATCCTGTATGGTTATGATGTATTTTTCTTTTATGTATGTTGTTGTTTAATTGTGTGTGTGTTTATGTGTAGTGTTCATGGGGGTGTGTACACATATATGTGTGCACTTGTTGCCCATGCTTGTGGAGGCCAGAGGTAGGTATGATATCCTAGGTAGGATTACTATTGCTGTGATGAAACACTGTGACCAAAAGCAACTTGAGGAAAGGATTTATTTGTCTTATACCTCAACATAACTGTTTATCACTGAAGGAAGTCAGGACAGGAGCTCAAACAGGGCAGAATCCTGGAGGCAGGAACTGATGTAGAGGCCATGGAGGGTTGCTGCTTACTGACTTGCTCCCTGTGGCTTGTTCAGTCTGCTTTCTTACAGAATCCAGGACCAGTAGGTTCTGGTGGCAACAGAGGTGGCACCGCCCTCAATGAACTTGGCCCTCCCTCAATCAATCACTAATTAAGAACTGCCATACAAGCTGGGCAGTGGTGGTACACACCTTTAATTCCAGCACTAGGGAGGGAGGCAGAGTCAGGCAGATCTCTGTGAGTTCAAGACCAGCCTGGTATACAAGAGCTAGTTCCAGGACAGGATCCAAAGTTACAGAGAAACCCTGTACCCTGTCTCTAAAATTAAATAAATAATAAAAAAAATGTTTTACAGGTTTACCTACAGCCCGATCCTACACACACACACACACACACACACACACACACACACAGATATTTCTCTGTGTAGCCCGATCTTGGAGACATTTTCTTAACCAAGGCTTTTTCTCTCTAATGACTTTAGCTTATGTCAAGTTGATATAAAACTAGCCAGCACAGCACTGAATGTCTTTTCTGTTTCTCTCCCCCTCTTTTTTTTTTTTGGGTTTTTTTTTTTTTTTTTTTTTTTTTTTTTTTTTTTTTGGTTTTTTGAGACAGGGTTTTTCTGTGGCTTTGGAGCCTGTCCTGGAACTAGCTCTGTAGACCAGGCTGGTCTCGAACTCACAGAGATCCGCCTGCCTCTGCCTCCCGAGTGCTGGGATTAAAGGCATGCACCACCATCGCCCGGCTTCTCCACCTCATTTTTGAGACACCAAATGTGGAGCTCACTGATTAGAGTATGTGGCTGGCCAATGAGCTGTAGGGATCAGCCTCTCACAGAGCATGCTACTGCGCCCAGCTTCTGACTTCACTCACTGAGTCATCTCTCATCCTTGTCTGTTGAATTTGATTCATGAAAATCTTAGGAGTTTTGTCTTTATTCCTGACAGACAACAACCTTGTAATTTTCTTATTTTATGGGTATGAAGGTCATGCTGGCCTCAGAATATATTGAGAAGTCTCTTCAGTTTTCCAAGAGTTTTATTTGGTCACCCAATGCTGGAGTGGCTGTGCCTTTAAAATGTTTTGATAGATAGGTGTATCCGTTCACAAGTCTAAAGTGCATGACTCTTCATTCTCTTCTCTTCCTTTTTGGTGTTCTGAGACGGTGTAGTCTGGAACTGGCAGTCTTCCTGCCTCAGCCTCTCCAGTGCTGGGATTCCACGTCTGGGCCAGGCCCTGCTTTGCTCATTGTTTTCAGTGTTCTAGTTGCCGTGTGTGACAGGAGGAGGCTTCGCCAGGCTGCTCCTCTTATATCCATTATTCTTCCTGCATTCACTCTTCGACCTGATCTAGAATTGGTCTTTATTCTACAGAGCCCTTTTATTTGATTTGTTTTCAGAAGACTTGGACCAGGCTCTGGTGCACCTGGCACTGCAATCCTCTGCTGCCTTTAGCCAGATCCAGAAGGTGCTGACTGGGATGGGCCACCTTGCTTTCCTTGGTCATTACCATTTTGAGGTCCCTCCTGAGCAGGTAGCTAGAGTGGAATCTGGAAATTGACCTGGGACTTTTTTTGTTTTGTATTTTTTCTTTTGGTTTTTTGAGACTGGGTTGTTTTTTTTTTTTTGGTAGCTTTGAAGCTGGTCCTGGGACTGGCTCTTTAGAGCAGGCTGACCTTGAACTCACAGAGATCCACCTGAGCACTAGGTGTGTGTCACCGCCACCCCACATAAGATAACTTCTTTTTCCTTCGAGACAGGGTTTCTCTGTGTAGCCCTGGCTGTTCTGGAACTAGCTCTGTAGACCAGGCTGGCCTAAGACTCACAGAGATCCTCCTCTCAAGTGCTGGGATTAAGGGTGTTTGCCACCACGGGAGCAGCTGGGCTGAACAGACTGAAGGAGATGGTGTATTGGTGCATATACCCATTGCCCCAAGCCTTGTCTCCTTATGTTCATTGCAACCAGATAATTAGGCAACCTTTCTTTCCCCTTGTGTTGATGGGGTTATGTTGAGGTGGCCTTCATTTTCAAGCAGTGATACATGGTGTTATTGAGGTACATACAAAATGCTGAGAACTAGGCACTGCAGGCGCTATTGGAGTCAAGGGAACCTCAGGAACCTTCCTGAATAGAGCTGTCCTGTGACCCTCTTCTCGGAATAAGAGTGTTAGCTTTTGAGTTTTTTCAGAGCCAACCAGCCAGCCACACTCCTATTTTATGCAGACTGGTGTGATTGTAATTCCTTACCGTCCCATGCTCCCATCAGAGCAGGTAGTTTGTACGCGTCCATATTTGTGCCAGTTTATCAGGAACCCGGCACTTTGCTTGCTGGTAGTGGGTAAAGCAGTAGACTTCCCAGTGCAGGACCCTGTTGGTGCACAGGATGGGCCTGCGCACATCCTTCACTCCTCTGGCTGCTGAGCAGGGCTGCTCTGCTTTCCTGTAGGGCGGGACCAAGTTTGGTTTGACACAGCTGCACTGCTTACAGAGCCTCTTCCTCCTCTTCTGGGCTTTTGGCTCTGTAAAACTTCAGTAGGTGTCCTACAGTGACATCTTATTGAAGACGTCCAAGATAGCACACCTGAGTCCAGCAGCCACCTGCCACAGGCACCTGTCTGCCTCCTGTCCCTGCCCTGGGTGTATACTGTGCTCTGAGATCATTGCCATACCTGCCATACCTGCAGGCCTCTCAGCACTCTAGAGGTGAAGGGCTTCTCAGATGAGGCCTCTAACCCAGCTTTGGGCTGCCTCTCTTCCCAGCACCTACCCCTGCTGACAGCTCTTCTTCCCTCCTAGTGCTCAGGCAGGCCCTGAGGCAGAAGCATCTGGAAGCCCAGCAGACCTGCCGGCCCCACAACTTGCCAGTGCTCCAGGCAGCCCAGCAGCGTGAGCTGGAGGTAGGAACTGGGACAGGATAGCTGAGCCGGGCTATCTCAGTGGAGGGGCTGAGGGTAGTTTATAAGCTGAGCTCATGGCTTGTTGGAGGTATGATGGGGTCTACTTCATGACTTTTCTCCATGGGGACTAAGGTGTGCTCTAGCTGAGAGGAGAGTCAACCTGTCTGTCACTCCCCTGTTCCTCCATTTAAGCGTCTCTGGCCTGAGCCTGCATGAGGCAGTCAGAGTCAGGGTGATAAAGTGGAATGGTGGGATGGCAAAAGCAGTCAGGAAGAGGCCTGTATTACCATGGAGACCCACAGGAAGCCAACAAGGCATGGGTAGCCTTATGGAGCCCCTCTGCTGAGCCACAGCAGGAGGAAGTAGCAGACAGGGATGTTTGAGGCATCCTTGGGCAGAAGCCCGAGCAGGAGCCACCCTTACTCAAGTCATTGCAGGCCATGGAGCATCGAATCCGGGAGGAGCAGCAGACAATGGACCGTAAGATTGTCCTGGAACTGGACCGGAAGGTTGCCGACCAGCAGAGCACACTGGAGAAGGCAGGAGTAGCTGGTTTCTACGTGACCACGAATCCTCAGGTCAGCACCTAAGCTAACCCTGTCACAGCCATCACCCCTGAAGGTGCTGTTCTGTCTGGAATTTGGTTTTTATTTGTTTTGGTCTCCTTTTCTTTAGGTGGAAGGTAGTGTATTGCTTGTTTTATTTTTATTTATTTACTTATTTTTGGAGACAGGGTCTGCTACACTGCTCACTCTGGCCTTGAACTTGAGGTCCTCGTGCCGTGGCTTCTAATTAGAGCACAGGGATTACAGACATGTCAATACATCGAGTCCCTGGAGTCCTAGTGAAGCTTAGCATTAGTGGTGGGCAGAGGCGAGGTGGAAGACCCTGGAAAGGGCATGGAGGGAATGTCCGCCTGTCCAGCCTTGCAGGCGCCTACCCACCTCCTGCATGCTAACCCCCTCCAACCACTCTAAAGAAGCCAATTAGAGACTGCTGGCCCTGGCCCAGATTCTCCCTCTGCCTTGCCCTAGCCAGCTTCCCCTTAGCCTTACTACCTAGCATCTTCTAGGCCCTTGTATGTCTTAGACCAAGACAGAAGGGCATAAGCCATCGGACTGGCTCTTACAGGACCTCTTTTTACATTTCAGGAGCTGACGCTGCAGATGAACCTATTGGAACTCATCAGGAAGCTGCAGCAGAGGGGCTGCCAAGTAGGAAAGGCAGCCCTGTGACCAAGTGAGGGGCGAGGGTCCCTGCTGTCCTTCATTGCCTAGAATGGCTGGCGGATGCCTAGTGACCGCTTTGTTACTGGTGCCGGAACGCTTCAGGGAGCAACTGGCTGCCCAGCTGCCACCAGGTGTGATCTTTGCTAGGAGACGCTGATGAGACAGAGACTGCACCTGCTGCCATCCTCCGTTCAGGTGTGGGAAGGGGTCCAAGCAGCAGGAATGGCATCGTGTGAAGGCTCCATGACTGAGGGTTGAGTGGGACTGTCGGTTCTAGCACCTTCCCTTTGGGTATACCCACATTCCCTCCAGGCTTGGTTTTGCCTTGTTCTGGTGTGGCCTAGAAAAATAAAAACCCCAGCACATGGTTTGTGTCCATGCTAGCTAGGATCCTTTCCTAGTGGCTCTGGCCATGGTGGAGCCAGCAAAGTGGCAGCCGCCATATGGCAGTGGCTTTCTGGGATACCCACCCAAGCCCTTATGCCTTTCATTGTCATTTTTGCCTAACCAGGTCACCCCAGTTAAGGCACAAGAACTCACCTCCAAACTGCTGTGTGAAACTAGAGAGTTTAGCAGGGGACGGGGGACCTGCCAGAGCCAGCTAGGGCTTGACTTACTGGAGTGAGGGGCACAGAGGGGCAGGAAGAGTTGGAGGGAGCTGGGCCTCGGCATCTGTGTGCTGCCTGCACTCATCCACACCCATGGGTCGGGATATGGAATGCCAGCGGCTGGGTGTCACTGCAGCCAGGCAGCCGTGGCCCCAGTGTCTGGATTGGAATGGCCTCTGGCAACCCCAGGTAATGTTCCATCTAGGCCAGTCCCTGTGCTGCTCAGAGCTGACTTCATGTTCAGGCACTAAGAAAGGTGATGGCTCTCAGTTACAGCGTGATTTATTGACTAAACAGGCTTCTGTCCCTGGTAGAAGGTAGTTCTAGACTGGAGCTCTGTAGCCTGCAGAGGTGATCAGTTGCCGCTAGTTAGTGGAGGAGCTCTCAGGCTCTGGCTAATCCCATACCTTAGTGTCTGCTCCTGGAGGTGCAGGAAGTCCCAGAGGGTAGTCCCCACCTCAGTACCTCAAAGACTTGGACATTAAAAGACGAACCCTATCTGGGTATGTTAGGCTAAGGAACCCAAGCCCACCCAAAGCTGTGCCTTGCCTAAGGTAACAGGTTGAGTGGAGTAGGTGTGAGGGTGGGAGTGACTAGGCCGGGTGGTGGAAGAGGTTGCTGGTGCGCAGCCGCCTGAGGAGCTCCTGCCATATCAGCTGCCTCTCTCGCTGAGCACCCTTCATGATGCTGCTGTTCTCCAGGGCTCGGCGGGACAGGTAGGGCAGCACCTCCATCACAGGACCATAGGGTACGTACTTGTACACAGGAAATCCTGCCTGGCCTGCACATACACACACACAGCCATGAGTGCCCATGCACAACACAGTGTGCCTCCTGCGTCCCTGCACACGCCCAGGACAACCCAGCTCACCTAGTGGGAAGCTAATTTGATCACACATCCCCAGCAACTGTCCGAAGCACACCTGGCCATCATCAGGATGCAGGCCCAACTCCTCCATCCTGTGAAGGGGGGGCAGGCTGGTAAGGACCCAAACCAGGACACAGGCACGCTGATGCATCTCTGAGCCCCTCTTTCTCCCTTCACCTACATTCTAGCCAGTCTCTGTGGGGTGGGGCAGGGGTGTGAGCTCTGCTCTAGCTACCTAGGTCTTCCTAGTACAACTTCCCTGCCCACAGGGAAGGCCCGGGCAACAGACTTGCTTTTCCCAGTCCAGTGCCTCTGCCACCCTCCACCTGCAGTGGAGTGCCCTGTGGAGTGGAGTGCAGTGGAGTGCCCTGTGGCACTCTGAGCCTTGCTCCAGTGACTGATACCCAGCCCTGCCTCATTGTCCCTTGCTGGCTGCACAGCTGTTGTTTTGGTCTGAATGGAAAGTGAGATGTATATGCTACAGCTATCATGTTGAAGGCTCAAAAAAAAAAAAATTGAGATGACTTCATTTTTAACATGGCTACTAGAAAATTTACAGATATAATTGTGGATTACATTGCATTTCATGTATGTATGCTTAGTGTTCATGTATGTACATCCATGTGGCCAGAGGACCATTGGACATTTTTCCTCAGTAGCCATCCGCTGGTTTTTGAGTCTCATCATCCCAAGGCCTAACAGTTGGGCTAATCCTCCCGTGTCTGCCTCCCTAGTGCTGGGGTTGCAAGTTCTTAGCCCCAAACCCAGCTCTCTTGCATGGGGTCTGTGAATCAAACTACAGTCCTCATGCTTGCATGTCAAGCACTTGGAAGTCACTTCCCTGGCCTACTTCACTTGAGTGGAAGGCGAGGCTGTGCCTGCTCATTCCATGTTACCACCCCCAAACACTCAGCAGCACCTAACAGATCCCATGCGTTCCCTCAGCCCTGCGTCACCTGCCACCCACAAGCCATCGAGAAACCTCCAAGTCAGACTGGCAGAACCTACCTGCAGAGGGTGAAGCGCACTGTGTCCTCATTGTGGGAAGCCACCATCACCTTTGCCTTGGGGCTGTGCTTCAGCTTCTCGAGAACATAGTTAAGGCACCTGGGACAAGGACAGTCCTATCTAAGCTTGGCTCCGGCCAACCACCACCTTAACCCCTCTTGGCTCTGCAGAGGAAAAGTGGTTTTGCAGGACCCAGAGTCACCCAGCAAGCTGGCTTCTCTGAGGTGGCCACAGTTGGAGCAGGACCAGGGCCAGAGTCTCAGAAAGGAGGGCAGCATCTGGCTTCCCTAGCTGGTGTATGTGAAACATTCCTGCCTGGAATTCAGAAGATAAGGACATTTACCCTAGGAACTCACTGCACCAGTGCAGGAAACCCAAACAGTGACAGATTCGCAGGTCCCTCCCACGGTTAAAAAAGCAGTAAGCAACTCCGAGAAGCTGCCTGCAAGCTGTTCAGGGAGCCCCAGGGATGCAGCTTCCATTGAGTTGGGACGGGCTTTTCACTGATGCCACTGCCTTTGAGTCACCCACCCCTAACCCTGTAAGTAACGCCAATATAAATAAATCCTTTGGTTGACCAAACTCGATTTGGATGGCGTCAATCCATCATCGTTGGTGTCCTAGCTGGGTGAACAGACATTTGTTCACATCTCCCCAGCAGTAGTGCTCTGTGTAAAGGGAGGGCCTACAGCATCCCACCAGACCTAGCAGGGCCTGTCTGAACCTCTGGCTTTGCTTCTGGGCAGAAGCCCTCTAGCAGACTCCTGGCTCTTCAGGAAATAAAAGGAAGCGGAGGCCTCAGGTAGCGTGGGTATCCCTGAGCACCAGTCTCAGTGGTATCGTCGCCAAGGGCACTGCCCGCCTGGACAGCACATATGCTCTTTGACCCCATACGTCAGTTTCTAGGAACATGCCCCAGCTGTGTCCTGTGACTACACGTGTGTACAGCAGAGGGGGGTAGGATGTACAGTGAGTCCGTTACGATATCCAGGAGAGGCCATGGAGTCTGAACACAACGCCCTTGGGTGTCCTGTCCTGGTTACTGTGTTGACATAGGGGACAGAGTGCGCAGTGTAAACATTGGCATATGGCACTGCCTGGATGTGCATCAGACTCTTGAGATGGAACAGGAAGGAGCGGGAGCCTAAGGAGACAGCATCAGGTTTGCAATAGGCAAGCACAGCCTGGGGGGGGGGGGGGACGGTGACGCTGGACTGCATGCACTGGTAATATAGGTTATGTAGGTAAGCTGTCAGTGCTGTTTGAACCCACTGAGATGCTGGCTGTAGACGTGGGGTTATCCCCACACTCCAGACCAGAGCATATTTTGTTCTGAAGTCCTCTAACCACCCCCCCTCCTTATGTAAGGCTAGCCCCTTGGTTCTGTCACCATGAGAGGGAAGAGCAGTGGCTAAGGGTGTTAAAAATAGGATGTCCTTAGCAGCTAGAAGTTAAAAATCCAAAAGAAGTTGACAATGTTTATCTCGTCATAGAAAACGTTTCCAGTGGGAAAGGTGAAAAGCTGGTCCTGCAGAGAGAGCGGCTGTGTGTTTGCCCCCACTTTGCTGTACCTTTTGTTTGCTCTCTTGATTGGGCTACTCCAGCTGTCTCTGCTTGTCATTGTGAGCCCAGGATTTGGTGATGTTTACTCTCTGCTGCCTCTCTCCAGTTATTCTTTTACTTTTGCTTGCTCTATGCTTAGTAAACTCATCCAAAACTGAAAGCATGGCTACCATAGATCATCCTCCATAGCGCACAGAACAACTGCACACCACACAGAGTCCCAGCGATCAACAGCAGAAAGAACAGGTGTGCCACTGTCGCTGATCGCCACCTGATCAGCTGCTGGAAAGTAGACAGCTGAGCCAGCCACATGGGGCAAGCCAGGCACCTGGGTGAATCTCTCTCTCTTCCCTTCTCTCATCTCAAGCATCCCTGGCTGATCTCAAACTCGCTTTGAGGCCAAGGATGACTTTCAACTACTGCCCTTCCTGCCTTCTCCTCCCGAGTTCTGAGGTTAAAGGTGTCCACAAATCATGCCTGATTTTTGTGGTGCTGGGGTTCAAACCCAGGGCTTCAGGCATGTTAGGCAAGCACTCTACCACATGAGCTGTGAAGTTGTCCTAAGTGTCAGCAGACGCCAACTGGGGGCATAGAGGCCAGTGCTTATCCGTATTCAAGAGAGGAAAGATTTGGTGGTTTGGAAGAATATGACAGTAGCAGAAATAGCACCTTTGCCCTCGGAAACTGGCTCTGCCTGAATGTCGTCACACTCAGGGCCAAGGTTCTCTTGCAAGAAAGCACAGAAAGCCCTCTCACCTGTGGTACATGACATTGGTGGCCTCATATGTAGGGTTAATGGGATCCTCATAGCCAATCTCCATAGCCCTGGCACGCTCTTGGGCCATGTATGCGCCACGTACCAGCTTGGCCCCAAAACACCAGCCTTCACGGTGAGCCAGTTCCATATCCATGGTCACGTTGTCATAGGCCTCCTGCAAGGCCAAGCTCAAAAGTCACAGGGAGCCACTCTGGTGGCAGCACTAGGACAGCCTACTTCCTCTGTATCTCAGGTTAAAGTGCCCAGGCCAGCCAGTGGCTGCCGGGGAGGCGTGCCACTCAAAAGGATCTGTGAGACAGATGTGGATGAAGCTGAGCCTCCAACTTCCACCCCCAAGGAAAGGTGACAGAGGCCATCTATAGTCTCCTCTCTGTAGCCTGAGATGGCCCTCTGGGTGTCAACCCAGATGTCTGGAGTTACTGTGTATTTCAGAGTCAGGTTGGCCAGTTAGGAGCAAACTGCCACCTGTCTGGGACTGCTCCCATACACACCATGTCTTTGGGTGCCCAGCAACTTATTACCCACCTTGGGCTGAGGGGTTGGGCTTGGGGTTTTTCTGGGCTCCCAGGTCTGCTTCTTTAACCCTGTCAAATCTTCCAGGAGAGTATAGTGATTTTTTTTTTTTCAGATTCAAGAGGGCCCTGTGCTAATAATAGAAGAGTCAGCTATGACTCTTCAGAGGAGCCTGGCACACTCTGAAAGAGCTCCTTGCATTTTGTGTTATGACTGTGGGAAGATGATTTGTGGAGCACCACGGTGCACATGTGGAAGTCAGGGTAAACTTAGAGAAGAAACTGTCTCTCTCCGTTCACCATGGGATCTGGGGATCAAACTCAGGTTGGCAGGCTTGCAGAGCAAGTGTGTCCACAGAGTCATCTCGCCAGACCACATACACTCTTGGATCCTGGACAGGGTTCAGGCAGCCTTGTTCCCCCTTTGTACCTGGCACCAGCCCAACCTCTCCTGCAAGCCCAAATGTGGCCACTGGGCAGGGCCTGTTTCCTACATAGTTGACCCCGGTCTAGGGTTAGTAGCCTGCCCATTCCTTTATCTGTGCTGCTCTGGCCTCTGCACAAAGCAGGGCCAGATATTGCATGGCTCCACAGAAAGGCATATCCCTGCAGGGTGGTGGGGCACACTGCCTTGAGAGCGTTGGCAGGAGGTGAATGACTGTACCTTGAGGTAGCACTGGAATGTGTTGAAGATGAGTGGATGATCCACATTGAACCTGCGCTGCATCTCCAGGGTCAGGCGGCTGATGGCCGGCTGGAAGTAGCTCTGCTCAGCATCTATCATCAGCCGCACGCCTGCCTCTCTGGCTTTCTGAGTGGTGCATAGGGGAGAATCTGTGGTTCATGGTTGATGATGCCCTCCCTCTGCTCAGGTGCTAGGGCCCCTAATGCTCTGTACCCCCCAACACAGGTAGGGCTGCTCACACCTTGGCCAGCACATCCATCCTCCCACCACAACACACACTCACATACATACACACACACAGATCTGCTCCATACACACACACACACACACACACACACACACACACACACACACGATCTGCTCATACCTTAGCCAGCATGTCCATCCTCCCCCAACACACACACACACACACAGCTGCTCACACCTTGGCCAGCACGTCCATCCTCCCCACCACACATACACACACACACACACACACACACACACACACAC
>NW_026068092.1:966836-975638 GCF_014885135.2 Alexandromys fortis | reverse complement strand
CACGATCTGCTCACACCTTAGCCAGCACGTCCATCCTCCCCACCACACATACACACACACACACACACACACACACACACACACACACACACACACACACACACACGATCTGCTCATACCTTAGCCAGCATGTCCATCCTCCCCCAACACACATACACACACACACACACACACACACACACACGGAGCTGCTCACACCTTGGCCAACACGTCCATTCTTTGCAGCATCCTCTTCATCTGCTGCTCCTCCTCCTCAGTGAACCGTGACAGCAGGGGCTCCAGCTGGCCTGTCTGCGAGTACAGCAGAGGTCAGACCGCTGTGGGTCACAGTGCTCCACCTTGAGGCCAGTCACCTCACCCCTCAGCAATGCTGTCTTCTGCCCACCCTCCTGCCCCCTCAGGGACCAAAGAGACCACCTCCCAGCACCTTGCCTTAAACCAGTTAGAGCCAATGATAACATGCCCCGAACCGAGTGCCAGCCAGCTCATGCCTACACGTGAGGAAAGCTTTCCCAAGTAAGCAGCACCAGGTCCAGGCCTGTACCCCAAGACATTTATTTCTATGCCCGGCCTTCGATCCTGAGATCAGTAGGGAGCCATGAAAAGAAAGGCAAAGGAAGGGAAGCTAGACTCCAGCCAACCAGAAGGCTCCCTGGGGATAGAAAAGGCTCAAGGGGAGGAGCTGTGGTTATGGGGTACTTCCCAACTTGCAGCGTGGGACCAAAATGTGGCCTTCAAGGAACCAGCCAGCCAGCAGTGGACTGATGATGAGAACTGGCAGGCTGGACCATACAGCACAGAGGTCTGCAGCCGTGGCCCGGGATGCTCCTGCAATGCTAATGAACCATCCTTTCACAGATCCCAGCAGCCTCCCTTCAGTGAGCACACAGTGTGCCAAAGTCTGTCGGTGACCTTGGAGCGGAGACTCTGTGAACACACTGCACCCTGAGGTTCCAGGACAGTGGCTCAAAGTTCGGGGTGGGTCCCCAGTCTCAGGAGGTGGGAACACCACAGAAGAAACACCTGCAGGGCGCGTTCCTTGGCTGCTACTGCTATTCCTCCTTCAGAACCCAGAGCAGGTGGGGGTCCACCCCTCTTTCCCCCTGAATATAGGCCACACTAACAACTCACTCTGCCAGATGAACTTGGCGTGACTTCAAAGGCCAGGCTGCAAAATTCGATGCACTTCTGCCTGGCCTTCATCTCAGGGGACACTCACTCTGGGAACCTAGCCACCATGTTTGGGAAAAAGCCCAGATGACAGCCAACATCACCTTCTATGCATGTGAGCAGGGCACCTCTGTGACCTGCTGGCCCTGCCAACCTCTAAGTACAAGTGACCAGGAGACCCCAGATGGACCGTGTTTGGCTCTAAAGACTTGTGGTGACCTGACACCCAGGACTAGGTGGACCTTCTCTCAAGACACCCATCCTCTCCTTGTGTGCAAAGGTCCACGAGGGTGCCCGTCCCACTGAGCACTGTGGACACTGGGTTTGTCTTTGTGGTGGGGTCAGAAAGAATGGCACCTCAGTTACAGTGAGTCCCCTGGGTGAGCAGACACATGGAATTGGGGGGTACCTGTACATTGGGGACCACCAGGTGCCTGGAGAGCTGGGTCCTGCTGTCAATGAGGCTGTTCCAGTCCAGCAAGTCCACAGTGCTGAGGGATAAGGCACATCAGCAGAGCAGGCAGCCAGAAATTCTGGGTCCAACCACCTGGCTTTACCCCCCAGGTAGGGGTTGTTTGGGGATCCGACACACACCAGCCCATTCCTCAAGAGGCTACTTCCAAACTTGGTCTTCACAAAACCCACCCAATGTTTGTTTTAAAAGACTGAATACTGCTCTCAATTACAAAAGAAAATCAAAACCAAAACATAACTATTTTTGCAATGCATCAGTAGCAATCAAAACACAAAAAGTATACAGAGAATTCCATGGCCAAGTCAGGCTCAAGGAAGAGCCGAGGATGCAAGGCCAGGCAGGATGTAGACCTCGCCTCAGGAGGCTGGAGAAGCTAATGTGCTGGGCCGCCTGAGTACCACCTGACTTGACGGGGGCTCCTGGTGACATTAATCCCAGCCTCTGTCCCTGCTGCCTATCCCAGAGACTCCCATCTTGCTCTAAACTCCCGTTCGGTAATGTCAAGAAGCGGTTCCCTTGACACTGCCATTCCCACGGCTCATCCTTTCCTGGGAGGTGACCAGAAACAGAAGTCACTGGGGCTCAGCTGAGACCACGACTATACCGGGTGGATGTAAGCTCTTACCCAGACACCCCCAGCGTCTCCGGTGTGAACCACCCCTCGATCTCAGCCCTGGACGCGATGCCCATCTTTGCGATGCTTTCCTTGGGAATTGAGAAGGCAGAGTCAGTACTGCCATCTCTCACTATCCACAGAACCCATCCCCACCATGGGTCTGTTTGACAGCATCACGTCATCTGTGACAGCAGGACTCATTTCAGGCCCCATTTCTATTCCCAGCTGACTGTGGTACCTTTTCCATCTTTGCCATTTCCCTACATCCGCTGTCTGCTGAGCCAACTTCCTACCCTCCCAACCATACTCCTTGTAGACAGTAGAGCTGTTCAGAATTCCTACCGCAGCCCGGTTTCCCTTCCTCCTCCTCCCTACTACCCCAGCCACACTCAGCATCTCCAAGACCCCACCTTAGACCACTGTACAGTTCCAGGGGAAGAAGGGCCGCTCACCTGGAGCACCACCACCTCCAGCTTCGTGTCCATGGCAGCACGCCCGGCCTGTCCCTGCTCTGCAGCCATTTGATGGAAGAACCGTCTCCACCTGGTCAGCACGTCTGAGAACTGCAGCTACCAGTGCAGGTGTGAGCCCCACTGCAGCACGTGCCCAGCTCCTCCAGCCAGCCCCGGGGCCACCTCTGTAGCCCCAGAGCATAGCTACCCATCTGAGCATGCCTGAAGCCTTTCAGTGCACATGGTAGCCCAAGGGTCTCAAAGCCTCTGCAGATCAGATATGTCACCACTTACCAGAAACTGTGGTCTCCCCAGGGCTGTAAGCTTAATGGCTGAGAAACCATCATTACTGGCCCCACCTGTCAGAAGCCAAAGGAGGAGTCACGAGTGTCTCCAAGGAGATGGATGTCTGGGTCAGAGGGACCAGGTGCACCTGATCTTTAAGACCAGTCCTGCAGCCAGTTCCTACCCATAGTGATACCCAGTCCTCTGAACCCCCTTGCACATGGCTGCTCCAAGGGCCTTGCTACAGAGGTGGGAAGGGCTGGTGAAACAGCCTTTGTACTGAGAAGACACTGGGCAAAGAAGCCAGAGAGGTCTGCACATTGCTGGCGCCATCCCTGGCTCATTTTCTTCCTAATGCCTTCAGCACTATAGGCCATTCATGGATGGGTCCAGAGCACAGAAATGGCAGTGGAGTAGGGGCTGGGGCAAACAACTCCAGGGAGAACAATGAGGGAACAAACAGATGCCCCTCACCAAAATGCCAGAGTGCAATGACTACACAGGCCGCCCTGGTCTGGGAGGCAACTGCTCACGACTATCCTACCCTGAAAAGTGCAATAAAGGTATGGGACCCACTACCACACCAGCAGGACCACTGAGACCCCATGGCTTAACTGGCCTCCCCATCCTCAATCCTCTTATACCATGGAAGACTTGGCAGTCACAGAAAATGTGTCATCAGCTCCCAAAACTGGCCCTCAACCTGAGGGGTGGGGATTGCAGAGCTCAGTATCAGGACACCATATGCAGGTGCAGCCCCTGGGCAGGAACGTGCACAGGTGCATGGACTTGTCAGGAGGTGCCCCCAGGAGCTGTCAGGACCCTTAGGAAGAAGCTGGACGCATCTCAGTCCCTGAAGGTCTGAGCATAACCGCTCACTCCAGCCCTAACATCCTCCACAAGTCCAAGGCTCTACCTTGCAGCTAGCAAAGCAGGGGACCCCACCTGAGGCCTCGATGCATTTCAGTAAGTTCTCCATGTAGCTGTCACATTTGGCTTCATTGGCATAGAAGTAGGTGCGGGCACTGATGACACCATCTCTGCGGTCTCCAAAGGCAGGGTGGACCTGATACTGCTTCTCCCTCTTATTTGTGCCTGGGAAGATAGATTCATGGCTTATTAGAGATGTCATAGCTTCACCTTCAATTCCCTGCCCATCCTAGCATAAGCTGACATCTCAGAACTATGACCCTCAAGATGGGCTCCAAATAGGCCTTGCTGAGCATCCTGAAGCTGCCCTCCTGACAGCCCTGCTTGCCCTTCCTACTTGGGTCCCCCTGGCTAAATCTCATGATGCAGTAAATCAGGCCAGGAAAATAGAGCCTCCATCACAAAGACTTGGACTGTGGCCTACCAAAGGCCAAGGAGACTGAGCCTTCCTGGAAGAGCTGTTGAAACTACAAAGAGCTTTGGCCAGGCAGTGGTGGCGCATGCCTTTAATCCCAGCACTTGGGAGGCACAGGCAGGCAGATCTCTGTGAGTTTGAGGCCAGCCTGGTCTACAAGAGCTAGTTCCAGGACTGGGTCCAAAGCAACACACAGAAACCCTGTCTCGAAAAACAAACAAACAAACAAAAAAAAAAAAAATACAAAGAGCCTGCATCTCACCAGGGACTCTCAGGTAGGTCAGGCACGCAGAGCCAGGACCGTAGCTCTGGCCACAGGAGGCAGTCTCTGGTTTTGTCCCTTGCTCAAAGGCTGGCCCAGGCCTGAAGTCCAGGTGTCTCTGGAGCCAGCAGACTATGTTAGCGTGAAGAGTACCCATTCCTAAACTCACCGCTGCTGTCTCTCTCTGCTTCAGAGGTGCACGACCTGTAGGACAGGGGCAAAAGGGTCAGGTCACCAGGAGGCAGCTGAGCCTTGGACCAAACCATGAACCTGAAGGAGGGCTGGCTCAAGGAAACAGACCAACTTGGGTTAACCCAGCCCTTCCTGGGCCTGGCATGACCAGCTGGGTGAGGGAGAGGATGTCCAGGCTTCCTATAGGTCGAGCCTTCCTTACTGATGAGGTCAGGCAAGGAGAGGAGCAGGGGTGGGAGCCACCTTGTACAAAGGGCTCCTCCAACCCAGCAACAATGCTTGCTCTGGCCTGCAGCCCTAACATCTGTGTCTCTATGACAGAGTCTCATATACCCAGCCACTCCCACCCTATGGCCCAACCCCCGCTAAGACTCTTAGGCCCATTTTCCAAATAGCCATCAAAAGTTTTCTTAGAAGATGCAAATGAGACCTTAAAATCACCTAACTGAAAATCTGCCAGGTCCCCATCATACTCAGAGACAAGTCCTCCACAGGGCACGGTGCTGAGGCACATCACAGGGCAGAGAACTCCTCTTCCCTAGCACAGGCAACAGTGCCTTCCAGGTCTTCCCAGCAATGAAACTTAGTCATCCAGGAGCCTTGCCCTGGGCCCCCCTCTCCTATCCCAGGGCCCTTATCTGATTTGAGCCAGAAACTATGGGGGGGAGGGGGCAGGCCATATCCTTGGGTGCCTGGAGCACCCTCAGCCCATGAGGCCACAGCTCAGAGGACAGAAGCTAGACAGCTCCGCTCCATCTACCTTACTACCTTACGCTGACAATATGTAACAAGAAAAGAGGGTGAAATGCCATCTGGTAACAATGTCCTGAGTTTGTAATGAGGAGGCAGGCAGTCCCCAGATGTCACTTGCCCTCAGAGGCAGAGAGCCAAGGTTCCAGAAGAGCAGTCCGAGGTACAACCAGACGAAAGTCCCCTGAGGGCTATCAGTGCAGAGGAAGGCCCGTGATTCCCTGAGCAGAAACCCTGTCAAGGAGGGAGACTCGGCTCCTTAATGACCCCTGATGGGAAGGTTGGTGGCATAGCCCACAGCCCACAGTTTAGGTGGCCTGGTCTCCAAGCTTTCAGTGCCTTCCTTCATTAGCTGGGGACAGGCCTCCGGGTCTGTGCGGCCGCTCACTTCCTGTCAGGTGCAACCCGTGGGCCCCGTGAGTTCTTTTCCCTGCGGGGAGGTGACATGTAGAGCCTGCCAGCTCCCCATTTCACTCCGACCACTGTCAGCGTGGCGTTTCACCGGTCGTCTAAGGCTGTGAGGCAGCAGGCGGGCAGGCCTTTGAAGGCACAGACACAGG
Source organism: Alexandromys fortis (assembly GCF_014885135.2). Taxonomy (NCBI): domain Eukaryota; kingdom Metazoa; phylum Chordata; class Mammalia; order Rodentia; family Cricetidae; genus Alexandromys; species Alexandromys fortis. Next base: position 969,531 of record NW_026068092.1, on the reverse strand, counting down.
CAGCAGAGCTGGGCCCGTATCCCTGCCACTGTTGGCATTGGAGGGTGGACACTGTTGGGTCAGGAAACGTCTATTTCTGATGTCCTGGAGCCCAAGCAGAGATCCTGTGGGACAAGCAGCCGGGACAAGCTGAGCAACCAATGATTCTGCAGACAGGCAGGGTGCACACGCCGGTCACCCAGTCTCACAGCAAGGCCTTCTTGGGCAAGAGCACTCAGTGCTCATGCTATCTAGGCTGAGGCCACAGAATCCATTTGGTTATTCAACAGCAGCCTCGGTAAAGGCCCACAGCCAAATCCCCGGACATCAGTGAGGTTCACAGGGGATGCTGGGGCTGGGTCACCCCGCCTTCAGAATGGCCAATCACAAGGCAGGGGCTGAGGCCAGGCTCGGACATTCTGTTCTCTGGGCCAGCAGCCTCACATGACTGCCTTTACCCAACCCCTCCCATTAGCCACCTGGGGAGGAGCAGGGTAAAGTCAAAGGCCTGACAGGGCCTGTCCTGAGCTTCACATGTGTGGAGCAGCTGCAGCCAGAGTCCTGGGACCCAAAATCCAAACAAGGGCCTGTCAAGGAGTCACAGGCAGCAGCGCTTTGCAGAGAAAGGCCGGTTTTGCACAGGCCTCCAGTGAGCCAGCCGCCACCCCAGAGGGCAGAATAAGGCCACTCTGTCCTGCTGCCAAGAGGACAGTCTGAGCTGTGCTTTCTACTCACAGCCTGGGGAAAGGCCCTGCAGCAAGTCAGTGCCAGCAGGAGACTCCAGGCTGCCCACCACACCACACTGCTGCCTGCTGCCTTTCTCCTGACCATGAGTGCCTGCCTAGACCCAGTCTGCAAAGGTCTACACCCTGCAGGCACAGCCATCTGCAGATTAACAAACTATCTGAGGACTAGTTGGAACTTGCAGTCAGGAATCCTTGGAAAGAGCCTGTAGCAGACCAGGAAGCCAGGGTACCACAAATGTCTCTGTGAGTGGCAAAGTCCCAGCCTTAGAGGCTACACGCTTATACCACTCTGCCCTTGCAAACTGCAAAGGCAATCTGAATTTTATATCATTTTGTATCACAAAATATAGTTCTTGTTCTGATGTTTTTCAGTCACTCAAAATGTGAAACTACATCCTACACTCAGTACTAAGTGATGAGCCGGACATGACCAAGAGCCGCTTTGCAGATCTAGCTCTCAACCCTCCTCTGATAAAGGCCCACAAAAGCAAGAACTCTAAGCACAGCCGGCAATCAGGTCAAAGGCCGTCCTCGTCTTGGCCACCACCTAGCTGAGGCCGAAACCCAGAGCCTGGTGCACTGCAGGGCTACTCCTGTGCCTTGCCACACTGGAAAGGCAGGCCTTACTCCATCTCTGTGCGCTCTGCCTCCTCAGGGCTCAGATCTTCCTCTAGTCCATAGTCCAGGATGGAGCCGACACCGAAGGCTTTGTTGTGCTGGATCAGAGGCTTGATAGACTCCTGGTCCTCGCCAGCCACAAAATGGCCATAGAAGGTCATCTTCATTAGTTTGTCGAACATCCTCTGCCCCAGAAGCTTCCTGGTGACATGGAGCAACTGGAAGGCAAAGGGAAGCAGCTGTCCAGCCGTCTGACTCCATCCCTGAAAGACCCCTGCTTACTCCTCCCCACGTCACCCAGTGCCACACCGTGCTGTGCGTGTTTTATAGCGACCACTTGGAACAGGCTGCTTCCTGATCCAGGGCGGCATGGGAGAACCAAGGCGTCCCTTCTCAAGCTGCTGGCTCTATGAAGCTCTGAGCACATTGCTTCCCTTAGGACTCTTCCCCGAGTCCTAACCCCAGGGCAGAGGGTTGCCTGATCACCCCTTTGTGGGGAAAGGGGGTTCCAGCCAGTCTCTCTGGGGACAACAATCGACATTTCTGTGACATTTAGTGGTCGTGGGGGTGGCACAGAAATAACTCTCTGGAATGATCTCTCACAGTGATTTGCCCTCTTGTTCTAATGCGGCAGAACAGGGCTTGATGTGAGGCCCTCCAATAGCTGCTGAGCAGTGGCCACACACAAAATTCAAACAGCTGGAAAGGGGTCTGTCTGCAGAACACCAAGAAACAGGAGTCCGCTCTACAGCCTCATCCAGGGATGACTGGATACGCTGGCGGATGCGCCCCGAGGAAGATGGCTGCATGCAACCAGCCGCTTTTTCTCTGTCATATATCACTCCATCTTTCATTACTGTAAGCATTCCTTAAACACATAGGGAGAAAGAGAAGGAAGCGGACATCTTGAGAGACACCCAAGGGGAAGGAGCAGCAGGTCGCTCCTCGCATACTTAAGGCACACTGACAGCCGGTATTGTGGACAGGGATGAGGAGCCTTTGGAGGAACGAGGGTGCTCAGCAAGGCAAGAAGGTGAAAGGGCGAACAAGGGGATGAACTAAGACAGTAAGAAGTGGTGACAAGCAGACCCCAGGTGCTCAGCAGCACACACACACACACACACACACACACACACACACACACCTGTAGAAGAGCCTGTGTCTACTCCTGCCCACCCACCTCAGCTCCAAGGAAGGAAAAGCCTGAGGGTCCTCAAGCCCCATGGACATTGAGCCCTTTCCTATGTGGGCAGCCACTGGTAGTCTAAGCATCACAAGTCAAACACTACCCCATCGGGGCCCTGCCACTGCACGTGGGCTCCTGAGACGCTGCTAGACAACACGCAGCCTCC
>NW_026068092.1:911487-966507 GCF_014885135.2 Alexandromys fortis | reverse complement strand
CTATATATAGATCCTGAGATGCTTTCCATGGGAGGGGTAGATGAAGGAATGGCCACCTATGGCAGTCATAGGTGACCAGTCTCACCCTGGTCACTGAGAATGGTGAACACACACAGACAGGGTTGGCGCCATTAAAGCCAAGCCACCATTTCAAATCTGTCTCAATGTCACTTATGTCCTGGGGCGTCACCACCTGAGCTCAGGGCAGCACTAGTACTATCCAGGTGAGTAGAACCTTTGAAAGTTTATAAATTTGTACCAGTGATAGAGACAGTAAAACAAGCCAGGCGTGGTAACACACTTCTGTAACTCAGCACTTGAGGATCAGGAGTTCAAGGCCAGCCTCGGCTATAAAACAAGACCTCATCTCGCAAGGAAAAATGACGGGAGAGGTGGCTGGTTATAAAGTGCTTGCCTTGAATTTGATCCAAGCCCAAGGGAGGCAGAGACAGCCAATTTCCCAGAGCTCACTGGTCAGCCACCCTAACCTAAAAACCTGTCTTAACCAGGGCAGGCAGACATGATGGCAAACTCCTTCAGTCCCAAAATTCAGGAGGCAGAGCTCTGGTCCAGGTTGTGAGTTTCAAGACAGTCAGGGATGCATACTGAGAAGCTGGCTCAAACACACGTTTTAAAAGTAGGGCAGGGAAGCCTGGCCTGGTAATACATACCTTTAATCCCAGCACTTGGGAGGCAGAGATGGGTGGGTCTGTGAGTTCGAGGCCAGCCTGGTCTACAGAACAAGTTCCAGGGCAGCTAGGGCTACACGAAGAAACCATATCTCAAAAAAAAAAAAAAAAAAAAAAAAAAGTAGGCAGGGGAAAGGCCAGTAAGATGGTTCATTGGGTAAAGGCATTTGCTGGCAAGCCTGATGATCTGAATTCAGTCTCTAGGACCTAGATGGTAGAAGGAGAGAATCAACTCCCAAAAATCATTCCCTGGCTTTCACGTATGCACTGTGGTACATGAGTGCTCACATACATACACATAATAAATAAATATTAAAGCAAATTTAAAAATGGACGGCACTGAGGAAGCACACCCAAGTGTATCCTTGGGCTCCCATACATGCATTCATGATCACACAAAGAAGTCTCAAACAATGTCCAGGAAATGATGACAGTAAAACCAATTCTCTGCTTTGGCCCCTTGGCCCCAGAGAACCACTGTAATTTGCACCCAATCTCTTCATCTTGAGCTCACAATCAAAAAGAGATAGCCTACCCGGTGTGGTGGCACATGCCTTTAATCCCAGCATTCAGAAGGCAGAGGCAAGCTGATTTCAGAGTTCAAAGCCAGCCTGGTCTAGAGAGTGAGTTCCAAGACAGCCAGGGCTACACAGATGTCAAATAGGCTTGATGTAAAATAGGCTGTTTCATGGTCCCCAGCAGGGCTCCAATCCTAGGCAGCAGTCCCAATCTCAGCTCCTCAGAACAAGTCTGGTTGCCCACTGCCCCAGCTAGAGTATCAAAGCCACAAGGCCTGGGTCGATTGTTCTTAGTCCAGCCCATTAGACTAGGATCTGGGAAGCAGAGCTCGGGGCCTGGCTCCAAACCATTTTCTTCAACACCAGGCCCTGAGGCCACAAGCAGTGATAGCACAGATCTCAAAGGCAGGCTCCCAGGGCACAGCCTGGACAGGTGGAGCCAGGGTGGGGGTGGGATTTGCTGCTTCCTCCAGGAACCCATAGCACACCCCAAGGCTCCAGCACTACCCAGAGCAGGCACCAGAGAGCCAGAGGAGGTGACTGGCCCTCCCCCTGGTCTCCCACAGTACCCTGATTGACACCCAGGACTCACCCTCCTTAGAACCAACCCTCAGGCCCCCAGGGGACACTGCCTCTCAGCTGGGAGCTCATAGAGACTGGGGGGGGGGTGAAGCAGAAACTGCTGCTCATCTTGCCCCCAAAGCAAACGCAGTCACCTATGATACCTGAGGGGATGGTCCAATCCCTGCTCTGCAGGTAGTTAACCACTCTTTTCAAGTCATTGCTGCCCAGCTTGCCGCATCCTCCCTCCTAACTGAAGTGCTGGCACCACTGGCAGATCCCATCCAGCTGCCCTTGCTTGGCCCTTGCTTCCCCCTGCTAGGGCTCCTTTTCCTATGTACCCCTCTTCTCCACTGGGCGTTATTCGGTGCATTATGACCCTGCCTACCACAAACATACCTGGCCTCCCACACTCAGATGAGAGCCTTTCTTTTACTCCTAGGTTCCAATGCTTACAATCATTCTTCCAGGGGCTTCCGGCAGCACTTCAATTCTGTCTCAACATGGTTGTGAGGTATGACTCACCTCCTGCCCTGCTGTGGCCTCAGCTAAGTTGTAAGTGTAGCTCCCGCTCCTCCAGACTCACTACCCTCTTAGAGATATCTTCCAGATCTGTCTCCTTTCAAACATCAAAGGCCACCTTGAGATAACTTATCACTAACCCTTCAAAACTGGCTCCGCTTTCCCCAAAGGAAAGCTTTCCTCAAAGCTACCATGTTGCAGTTTAAAGTTGCATGTTTTCTAGTCTCCGAGAACCTCCAGCTTCTACACTACACTCCAGTTGGTGCCCGCAGCCGGCAGACCAAAGCTGTCTGGAACACAGGTAGAGATGAGGTACCCTCCTGCCTGTAATCAGAGTACTTGGGAGGTGCAGGCAGAAGAATCAGAAGTTTTTGAATCCAGGCTCTTCAACTGTATAATAAATTTAAACACGAAAGAGAAAAAGTTGGGAGTTTGACCTATATCCCAAAACTGTTCGGAGTACCTGTGTTTGGAGTGGCTGGTCACACTTGTGGAATTCTGGGGTCCTAGCCTAGATAAGCCCTTCAAGCATGACAAACTTGGAGCTGCATGGAGGATACCAGATTTATCACGGGTGACGGCTGTATTCCTACACACAGTACAATCTTAAACACTATCAGCCTTTCTTTCTAATTGGTAGTGACTACAAGTAGGAAACTTCACGAGGTGAGACGGCCCCCTTTCTTGCCTGCCCAGCTTCAGGCCACGCTTGAGTGGCTCTGCCTGACACTTTCAAACTCTGAAACCCGCTGGCCGCGCCGATGTCCCCCCGCCGCTGCTGTCCACCTGTCCACCCCACCCGCGCACCTTCTCGTGGTGCGCTAGCAGCACCGGCGACGCACACAGGCGCAGCACCAGCAGGTTGCGCACCAGTTCCCAGCTCCGCCGACTGCGGTACGCCTCCTGCGTGTTGTCGAAGTTCACGACTGGCACAGGCCGCCGCACAGCTTCGGCCGGGCCCCATGCCCACACAACCCCTGGGTTCGCAGCGGGCTGCTCACGGGCCTGCGTCTCTGTTGAGAGACCGGCGACACGAGGTACCGCTGAGCGCAGAAGGAACACGCGCCTTAGAGCCATGGCGGAGCCAACGCGGGCGCCCAGGAGGCTTAAGTACCTTCGGCCAGCCACGCCCCAAGGTCACGCCCTAATTACGCCCCATCCCCGGAAGCCCCGCCCACCATCCCGTGGCTCTGCTCCCTTTTTAAGAAACCTTGTCCTGCTCCGCAAGCTGATCCATCTCCTCCTCCGGAGCCCTTCCCTGGCGCGCTGGTTGGTTTGGCTTGATTCCCGTGACTGACCACGCCTCCCAAGCCCGCAGACTCTACTTCTACTCAGCCCACCCTCAGCTTTGCCCCTCCAAAGACCCACCCCTTGGGAACCGTGATGTTTAGCCCTGACATTTTCTTGTCCCCAGGCTGACCAGGTGGGTCCAGAGTCCACTGGTCCATGACACCCTGGCACACTCGGATCCTCCGTTCCCCAGCAGCGGGGACTCACAGCTAAGGCCAGCCTGCGAAAATTCTGTACCAGAGGGTGGTCTCTTCCCATCGCTCCACCCTGCCTAAAGTGCTGTTTTAAAAGCTGCCTTCTCTGTGGGTTAGTGGTGGCATATGCCTTTAATCCTAGCACTCAGGTGGCAGAGACAGGCGGATCTCTGTGAGTTTGAGGCTCAGCCTGGTCTACAGAGTGAGTAAGTTTCAAGACAGGCTCCAAAATTACTGTGAAACCCCGTCTCAACAAAACAAAACAAAAAAGCTGCCCTTTTCTGTTTCTTTTTTGTCCTTTAGACCCACCTCTGACAAGGGACAAGCAAGGGACCCCAGGCTCCCCTGTGAAGCCTTGGAGCTCTAGTGGTTCCTCCCTCCTTTACCTCTCCACATCCGGTACTGCCAGCAGCAGCTGTCACCTAGGGACCCTAACTGCCTCTACCTTGGTGCACACTTCACTGTCACTCACCCCATGTGAGACATCCCATCCTCCCACAGAGATCTAGTACGGTTGTGGGTAGCAATATGACCCCCCAATATCCCCTACGGGCTTGGCCCTGCCTTTTCTATACCTCTCCAGAAAAGTTTCGGAGCCTCGGACTCTCTTGTCTATCTTAACTGTGGATATTTAGAGCTGAGTGATTCTTCATGGTGGAGACTGTCCTGTGCTTTGGAGAATGTTTATCGTCATCTTTGGCCACAGATGGCAATCACACACACACACACACACACACACACACACACACACACACACACACTTGAAATAACCTAAAACATCTCTGATATTGCCAGATGTCCCCAGAAAGCACAATTCCCATTTGTCTTAGCTGAAGATGACTTCCTAAGGCAGGACTCAAGTTTTTCCTGCTGTAACCTAATGGGGAGAATGCCAGAGGCATCAAAGTCCAGAGGCAGGAAGTCAGGAGGACCCTACAGCAGCTCAGAAACTTGACCATAGGAAGCAGGCGACCCTTGGAATGGTAACCACGACCATCTACCCATCCTCCTTTAGGCCTAACCCACATTCACCTCACTCCTCCATCGCTGCTGAGCTTCTGGGCAGTCTGTTGCATGTGTCTGTAGGACATCCACTGCTCCTGCTATGCTCACTGCGTAGTTCCCTTTCTTCTTCCTGAGACACTGGAGACCCTGCCATCCTCCACAGCAGCCAAGACCCTCTTCTCTCCTTCACTACTCCCTGCCACATTCCAGCTGATACTTTATGTGGCTTTGTTGACAGAAGGAAGGACAGAGTGACATAGAATATCTTTCGTATCATAGGTTCTAGGAGTCCGGCTCATCCTCCAGTCCCTACCCTCTTCTCTGGGTCATCCTGGACCACACTTGGCCTTCACCCAGCACCTGAAGGCCAAGTGGCTGATTTAGATAGTTGGGACCTTCTTTGGGCATAGCTAGGGCTTGGACCCATGGACTTCCAAATAACTCTGTCACTGTGTTGAACTTAGGCCCCTTTGATGCCATGTGTCCAGTGGTTTGACTACATCCAAGCTCCTGCACCTGGTAACCAGTATTGGACCCCCAAGTTCCTGCGCCCCAACTTTGCCCAGATCACATTTGGCAGGAGAGATGCAGGTGCATCTCTTAAGAGATATGTGCCCAGAAAAAGAAACCACACTGAAAATGTGCCCATTTGTTGTTGGCCTTACTAGCTCACAGGAGCCCTACTGCAATGCTCTTTTATGAGCGTGGAGGAGAGGGGTCCCTAGCCCTCCATCTATGCCACCCTTCACTGCACCATGATGGGGAGACTGGTGGAGTTCCTCATTATCTCCACTTATGACAAAATGAGACCAAGCCATGTGTTACAAGCAAGATGGCCAGGGCTCCTTCATTGGAACCCCAGCTACAGCTGGCTGATCAAGCCCAAGACACCTACCACTGACCAGAGGGGACCATTCTGAAATGGTCCCCTGAATTGAATTTCTGGGGTGGGCTAAAGTTTGGTAACTCTCCAGTAATCATGGACAGTTTCTAAAGCCAAGTCTGTTGCTGTTGTTATTGTTATTAAAATTTACTGGCTGGGTGGTGGTGGTACACACCTTTAACCCCAGTATTTGGGAGGCAGAAGTAGGTGGATCTCTGGGAGTTCAAGGATAGCCTGGTCTGCAAACAATTTCCAGGGCAGGAAGGACTGTTACACAGAGAAACCCTGTCTTGGAAGAAAAAAAAAAGACAAACAAACAAAAACATCTCACTGAGTAGGCAGAGATGACCTTGGTCCTCTTGCCTCCTCCCACCTAGGATTAGCTGTGCGACAACCACCCTTGGCTTAAGTGGTGTTGAAGGTCAAACCCAGGGCTTTGTGTGTGCTAGGCTAGCACTCTGCCAACTAAGCCACATCTCCACCCTTCAAATTTTGTTTGTGTGTGTGTGCATGTGTGCACATATTTCTGCTTCATTATATACTAAGGAAAAATTTGCAACCTTCCTGGACATGTACAGACTTGTTCTTCTCTTTAGTCCCTGAACGAAGCATCTAAGCAGCTCCCCCCACGGCGCTTCCAAGGCGTTAGGTGTGACAAATGTGATGGTTTGAGTGAGAGTGGTCCCTTAGGTATGTATGGATGAATGCCTGGTCCACAGTGGAGTGTCTGAGAGAAGATGGAAGGGTTAGGATGTGGCCTTGTCGGAAGAGGTGTGTCACTGGGGTTTGAAAAACCCATGCCAATCTTACTCCTCTCTCTCTCTGTCTCTCTCTCATGCATGTATGCGTGTACACACACACTCTCTCTCTTTTTCTCCCGTCTGTGGTGATATTTTGTTTGTGCTTTAACAAATAAAGCTTGCCTGAAGATCAGAGTGCAGAGCTAGCCACACTAGTTAGTCACAGAGGCCAGGCAGTGGTGGCACACACGTTATATCCCAGCACTTGGGAGGTGGAGACAGGAAGTGCTATGGCTGGGCAGAGAAAGGAATATAAGGCAGGAGAAGACAGGAGCTCAGGATTCAGTCTGAAGTTTCATAGAGAGGCATTCAGTCTGAGGATTCACAGAGACAGGATCTTGCCCACTTTGGTCTGATGATTTCATAAAGGCAAGAACTAGTGGCTAGCCGGGCGGTGGTGGCACACGTCTTTAATCCTAGCACCTGGGAGGCAGAAGCAGGTGAATCTCTGTGAGTTCGAGGCCAGCCTGGTCTATAAGAGCTAGTTCCAGGACAAGCCCCAAAGCTACAGATAAACCCTGTCTTGAAAAAAACATATATATAATGTTTTGTCTTCATATGTATCTGGTGTCCACAAAGGCCAGAAGAGGGTATCAGCTCCCCTGAAAGTTGAGTTATAAGTAGTTGCGAGCCCCTGTGTGGGTGCTGAGGACTGACCCTGAGTTCTCTGGATGATCAGCCATGCTCTTAACTGGCGGACCATCTCTAGCCACATGAAAAGGAAGCTGGGGGTGAGCTGAAGTACATGGGAGGATGTACTCGGGTTACATGCAAACACTTTGTCATTTTATGAAGGAACTTGACAAGCCTCGGAGGTTTGTACCCGCAGACACAAAGTAACAAGTGTGCTTTGGAACACCAGAATCTAATGGACCATTCAGTATCCAGAGCGCCTTGAAGGAACTACTCAACTTTAGTCACTGTTGATTTCTACCTTTCTGAGGACAATTGCTGTCCTTTGCTTTCAGCCCAGAGCGAGCAGCTATGGGGGCACTGGGTCTTGTTCCTGTTTCATAATGGTACATTCACGATAGGCAAAAGGTGAGAACAACCCAGCTGTCCACTGACAAATGACTGGGAAAATCAAATGCAGTCCATCCATTCAATGACATTGTTGGGCTATGGAGAGGGGTTAAATGGATTTTATTGTCCCACTGAGATACGGGCATCACTATGACACCTTCAGCATAGCACACTGAGAGCCCATCTGTTCTAGACACATATCAGTCACATGTCACTGTGCCAGGCCTGCTGGCACACACCTATGATCCCAGAACTTGGGAGACTGAGGCAGGAGGATCTCAAGTTTGTGAACTTGGCTACATAGCAAATGTATTTAAAACAAAAGTTAGATTTTTTTTGAGACAGGGTCTTACTATGCAGCCCTGGCTGGCCGAGAACTTGCTATATAAACCAGGCTGACTTCAAACTCAAGATCCACCTCCGTCTCCTTCTCAAGTTCTGGGATTAAAGCCATATATTCCACGACACCTGGCAAAAATTAAACTTACTGAAAGAAGCCAGATTCAGAAGACCATATGCTGTATGATTCCATGTATATGAAGTCTCCAGAACAGGCCAATTCATAGGGACAGCAACCACAGAATCAAAGTCAAAGAATAGACGGGAAACTGTATGGAAATCATGGCACGGGTAAGAAGGGGATCGACGGTCATGGGCTAGAGTTTCCTTTAGGTATGAAAATATTCTGGGACTAGACAGTAGTGACATTCCCGCAGCCGTGTAACACAGTCATATCGAAGGAGTCTCGGGAAATCGGTGCCAGACCCTCCATGGATTCCAGGATGGAGGGAAACTCAAATCCTATAATGGAAATGTCATAGAATTTGCATATAACCTATATGTGTCCTCCCAGATACTTAAGTTGCCTCTAGATGAATTACCGTACCTCATCCACGTTAATACTGTGTGAGTCCCTGGTACACGATGTCATTTAGGGAACAATGACAAGGAAAGCCTCTTTTTGTTCATGACAGATGCAAATTTTTTCAGCTATATTTGGTCTTTGGTTGGTTGAGTCCACAGATCCAGAAAATAGGATACAGATGGCCAGCTGTATAGTAAAATGCTTCAACTGTGCCCTATGGTGAATGAATTGTATGCCATATGAGTGGTGCCTCAATAAAACTGGTGTGTGTGTGTGCGTGCGTGAGTGTGTCCAAGTCACACTGTTTGCTTCAAAGCACATTTGCTGGACATATCAACAAATAAATTGAGAGCCTAGGGTAGTTTCTGGCATGGCAGGGACTGTTTTTTGTTTTGGAGAGGTTGTTTTTACCTTGCTTTGGTTTGATGTGGTTTTTTGAGACAGGGTTTTATAACATGAGGGGCCGGCTTGTTGGGGTTTCTGTCCTGCCCAGTACCCCACAGCCAGCAAGTCCCAAAGAAAATCACACACAGGTCTACATAGGTTATAAACTGATTGGCCCATTAGCTCAGGCTTCTTCTTAGCTCTTATCACTTGTATTAACCCAATATTCTGATCTATGTTAGCCATGTGGCTCAGTACCTTTCACAGCGGGGCAGATCACATGTTGCTTCCTCGAAGTCTGGGCAGGAGTGCGAAGGGAGCTTCCTGCTTCCTAGAATACTCCTGTTCTCATTGTCCCACCTCTATTTCCTGTCTGGTTGACCCACCTATACTTCCTGCCTGGCCAATCGGTGTTTATTTAAAACATGATTGACAGAATACAGACAATTCTCCTGCACCAAGGTTTCTCTATATAGCCCTGACTGTCCTGGTACTCATTCTGTACACCACCAGGCTGTCTTTGAACTCACAGAGATCCACCTGCCTTTGCCTCCCAAGTGCTGGGAGTAAAGGTGGACCTTGAACTTCTGATCCTGCTGTGTCCACTTCCCAAATGCTAGAATTACAGCTTGTGCCATGCCCAGTCTATGCATTACCGTGCATCAAACCCAGAGTTGCATGCACGTTAGGCAAACTCTCCACCAACTGAGCTACATCCCCAGACTTAGTTCTCCCTCTACTCATACTCGGGAATGTACTGGGTTTTTTTTTTTTTTGTAACAGACTTTTTTGCACCATAAGTCCCCCAATCACGGCACAGAGACTTATAATGAAAGCTTGGCCTTAGCTTAGGCTTGATCCATTAGCTCTTATAACTTAAATTAACCAATTTCTATTCATCTATGTGTTGCCACGTGACTCATGGCTTTTACCTCTCTTCCTGCATTTCTTGCTCCCTCTGCATCTGACTGGTGATTCCCCCTTTCTTCTTCCCAGAGCTCTCTCTTTCCAGACATCCCACCTAAATCTTCTGCCTAGCTATTGGCCATTTAGCTTTTCACCAAACCAATCAGAGTGACACATCTTCACAGTCCATTTGTTTTGTTTTGTTTTGTTTTGTTTTTCTGAGACAGAGTTTTTCTGTAGCTTTGGAGCCTGTCCTGGAACTAGCTTTTGTAGACCAGGGTGACCTTGAACTCACAGAGATCCACCTCCCTCTGCCTCCCAAGTGCTGGGATTAAAGGCACACGCCATCACCGTCCAGCCTTCACACAGTGTAAAGGAATATTCCAACAATTTCTCCTTCAGCTTTGAGCATGATGTTGGAGCTTGTCTTTGTCACTGCTCTATTGCTGTGAAGATACACCATGACCATGGCAACTCTTATAAAAGAAAGCATTGATTGGAGGCTTGTTTACAGTTATTTCAGAAGCTTAGTCCATTATGAAAATGGTGGGAAGCAGACAGGCATGGTGCTGGAGCAGTAGGGGAGAGAGAGAGAGAGAGAGAGAGAGAGAGAGAGAGAGAGAGAGAGAGAGAGAGACTGTGCCTGGTGTGTGTTTTTGAAACCTCGAAGTCCACCTCCAGCAGTATATCTCCTAATCCTTCTCAAACAGTTCCATTAACTGTGGATCAAGCATTCAAATATATAAACCATGGGAGCCCCTCTCATCCAAAGAATAGCATTCCATTCCCTAGCTCCCCTAAGCTTGAAGCTGTTTCATCACGGAAAATGCATCCGATCCAACTTCAAAAGTCCCCATAGTCTTTAAAACTGTTTAAAAGTCCAGGGTCTCTTCCGAAACTCACGGCAAACTCTTAACTGTAACCACCTAAGAAAGCCAAATCAAAAAGCAGACTGCATACTTCCAGCATGTAAGGGCACAATATACATGACCATTCCTAAAGGGAGAAAGGGGACGTGTGAGGAAACCGTGGACTAAATGAAACCAGAAACCAGCAGGGCAAGCTCAATTCTGCATCTCTGTGTCTTCAGCATTATTCAGATCGCCAACTTCTTTCTAGCTTTGTTTATTACAACACGCTTCTCTCTTGGGCTGGTTCCACTCCCTGCTAGCAGCTTTCCTTGGACAGCTCTGGCACCTCCAACCACTTGGGGTCTCCAGTGCAATCCAGGCTTCACCCTCACAGCTTTGCATAGTGGCCTCTCTAGCCTCCACGCAGGGACTCCCCTGTTATGTGTCTGGCCTCGGTGGCTCTCTGTAACCCTAGAGGAAGATTTCACAACACTTTTACTCCCGTATCCTTCTCAACTCTAAATCCAGAGCCACACGACGGAAGGTGCCAAGTTCTGCCTGCTGGGGCTGGAGCCTGGCCCCTTCTTGAATTACAGTTGCATAAGCCTTCCTTTGTTGATATTTTCCCTTTCTGTGTAAGCTTTCCTTTTATTCCTTTTCACAGGTAGGTTGACAGCTTCTCTGGTGTGTGTGTAGGTCTCACCCCAAGGGTACCACTCTTGTGTTAGTCAGGGTTCTCTAGGGAAACAGGTAAGATTAAGATAGATAGATAGATAGATAGATAGATAGATAGATAGATAGATAGATAGATAGATAGATAGACAGACAGGTAGACAGATAGGTAGACAGATAGATATAGATGCAGATATAGATATCCTCTAACAAGGCCACACTTATTCTAACAAAGTCACACTCCCTAATCCTTCCCAAACCGTTCCACTGTGGACCATGCCTCCAAACGTGAGCGTGTAGAAGCTGTTCTCATTCAAACCACCACAGAGCTCCATCCGAGTTATATTTCTGCCTTGTATCCCTTGTATTCCTACATTGCTGAGATATTTGCCTACCGGCTCCCTATGCTCGTCCTGATGTGTGAACTTCTGCTTCATGCTCTCTACCCCCCTCTCCTGGTAGATGCCTCTGTCTGCAGGTAGGGGCATCCATTCACATTTGTTTAATTTGGGGCTTGCCTTTTCTTGATATCAGCCCACACCAAGCTTGGGCCTGTATTTGCTATCCCTGTATATAAATCCTACATTATGCATTATCCCCTTACCCATCCAGAAACCCTGCTCCACATCCATTTAGCTGTGTCATTTGGTTCGTTTTTTCAGTAGTAAAATATGATTGGGTTGGGACGGTCTGTGCCTGTGCGAATGTGGTCATATGTCACCATGGTAGTCACTCTGCCTGCCAGACCTTCAGGAAAGTCTCTTAACTTCCAGTTCTTTCCCTTGTAGAATTGTATACACCATCGACTGCTGTGCGCTACATTCCCAACCTTTCCACACAGGCTCTATGGTGCTTCTCCATTTGTAGAGGGAAACTGAGGTTCAGAGAGACCTCAAGGCTTAGATTAGAGGCAAAGATCCCTATCATGAGAGTCTCTTGCTTTTTCCCAGCGTCTGGGATATGCTAGGTCCATGGGCCTCCTCAGGGTAGCCAGCTCCTTCCCAGAGGTACGCAGGCCCAGGAGGCAGGACTATGAAAGCAGCTGGGCTGACCAGAATGGAAGGGTGGGAATGAGAGTGAAGTGGAAGCTGGACAAATGCGTCTCTCTGTGAGTGTGAAGGAGGAGGCCTTGAGGTACAAGATGCCTTCATTGGCAGGAGCAGCCCTGAATAGCACTGTACTGACTCTCCTTCTCCCAGAATTCTCCTAGTCTGGTCTCTCCACCTATACTTCCTGTCTAGCTACTGGCCAATCAGCATTTTATTAACCAATATGAGTGACAAATCTTTACAGTGTACAAGAGCATTCTCCCACAGTACCCTGGAACTGTGATGTTTGCAGGGTTCTCACCGAGAGAGTTGACAAGACCTAGGCAGAACTGAAGGAGTGAGACCATTCCAAAATGCTATTATTTTAATCTCCCCGAATCACCTCCACCATACACATGTACGCACCCATACGCACGTGCGCGCGCGCGCACACACACACACACACACACATTCAGGATGTCTGAGATCATTTCACATGAGCTCCTGGGATCCTGTGGTGTACATGAGGAACTGGCATTAGCAGCCCAGGAGGGCCTGTCCCCTTACCTGGTTCACCCCTGTCTGATTCAGCCCACCTGAGGCATCATGTCCCTCTGGATGAGCCATGCAATACCTGGAGAGCTCTCAGAAGAGCAGAGCTGGCCTCCTACAAGACCCATCTAGCTCTCCCTAGGGTGGGACATTGGCTGCAGGCTGCCTTAGTGAGGTCACCAGGGTCTGCTAGCAGGCTGGCCCAGAGTAGGCAGTGTCATTTTACATCCCTCTGTATACTTTGAGTTGCTTTAATATTTGCTTTTATGTTCACGTATGTGTACATATGCATGTCCATATGCCCTGTGCATATAGGTGTCCACAGAAGTAGAAAGAGGACAGCAGGGTCACTGGAGCTGGACTCACCCCCTGATGGAGGTGCTGGGAACTGAAGGCAAGTTTCTTAAGTACTCAGCCCTCTCTTTACCTCCTATTATTAACCCCATCAGTTGAAAAATAAGACCACTAACACAGCCTAAAGCCAAATTTGAAGCAAGCTTTAATTAAATACTGGCCAGGTGGATGAGCTGGCCAGGTCCATACTTGGCTTCCCAGGAAATGGCCCTAAGTCATAATTTGCAGGGGCTTAAAATATTTCCCATCAGGTCCAATCAGGAGCAAGCATACATCCTGATGTATTTCCTGCCTGTGAACCGCCCATATGTGATCAAGCTCGTATGGTATATTTGGGTCAAACAAGCTTGTTTAGGGAAGTGAAAATGCATAGCTTATTATCTCCCACAATCCCAGCACTAGGAAGGCAGTGGCAGGCAGGTCTCTGTGTCTATGGAGCAAATTCCAGGAACTATTTGCCCTTGGGCAATGGGCTTGCAGATCCCGTGCATTTTTTGTTTCATGGATTTCTCAAGTTTCTTAAAGTGTAAGTTTGGCTATCACACTATGTCTTAGTGTGAAGAGACGCTATGGCTAGGGCAGTTTATAAAAGGAAACATTTCTTTCTTACAGCGTTAGAGGCTCAGTCCATATCATCATGGCAGGGAACATGGCAGCAGGCAGCCATGGTGCTGGAGACTAAGATGGAGCTGAGCGCTCACATCTTATCCAAGAGAAAGAGGCAGAAAGAGAGGGACTGGGTCTGGAGTGTCTGAAACCTCAAAGCCCACCCAATGGCATGCCTCCTCCAGCAAGACTATACCTCCTAATCCTAAACAGTCTACCAACTGGGGACCAAACATTCAAATATATGAGCCACAGGGACAGTTCTCAATCAAACTACCACATTCCATTCCATGGCCCCCATGGGCCTGGAGCCATAACACACTGCAAAATGCATCCAGTCCAACTTCAAAGGTTCCCACAGCCTTTCACAGTCTCAACACTGCTTCAAAGTCTCTTCTGAGACTCAGGACACTCTTTTAACTGTAATCCCCTGTAAAAGCAAAATCAAAAGGTAAATTGCATACTTCCAACACACAATGGCACAGACTATACCTCACTATCCCAAAATGGAGGAAAGGAGGCACACAGAGGAAACACAGGACCAAAGAAAGCAAGGCTGCAGCCCAGCCAGGCAAACTCCAAACCCTCCATATCTGATGTCCCAGGGCTTAGATGGCTCTTCAGATCTCCAACTCCCTCCAGCTTTGCTGACTGCAGCACACTTACCTTCCTCTCTTGAGCTCGTTCCACGCCCTGTCTGCAGCTCTCCTTGGCAGGTATCCTGGCTCTGGCATCTACAACATCTTGAGGAAGGTTTGACAACCCCTTTACTCCTATGTCCTGCATGACTCTCAGTCCGAAACCATGGAGCTGACGCTGCCAAGCTCTTCGCCTGCTCTGAAGGAGCTTGGCCCTGCTTGAGTGACATTTGCACAGCTTTCCTCTGCTGCTGCTCTTTAGGAACAGACTATTCTTAGGCCTGTTCTTTTCACAAGTGCAGGATTAGCTGGGTGGGGTCTCACTCCCTTTATTCTATTTCACAGCAGACTCCTCTTTAAACGTCTCATCTCCGGGAGCACATGACTTGCTCCAACATTACATTCCCTGTGCTCTTTTGCTCGAGCTGTAGGGTTTGCATTTCTCTTTGCACTGCCTGCTCATTTTCATTGTAGATCTGTGTAAGTGATTGGTAAGCACGTGACAGTCAGTACTAGGCTGTCTTGAAATCTCCTCTGCTAAAGATACAAATCCAAAACTTTTCAATTTAGCCTCTGGCTGAATTTTTTGACAAGGGCAGGAAGCAGCCACATTCTTTGCACAAATATCACAAGAATATTCTCTAGGTAAATGGCTAATATTGCTTCCTCTCTGAAACCTCTTTAGTTGTGCCTCCATAGTCCACATCAGCAACACTGTCTCTCAAGATCCTACTAGAAGGGCCCACTGTTAAAGCCTTCAACAGATTTTCCAGTCAAAGGTCCCAAGTCTTCCATGTTTCTCCAACAAGCAGCATGTTCAGGTCTGTCCCAGAAGTCCCCGAGTCCCTGGTACCAACTTCTGTCTTAGTCACTGTTCTATTGCTGTGAAGAGACACCATTACCAAGGCAACTTATAAAAGGCAGCATTTAATTGGGGTCTCGCTCACAGTTTCACAAAGTGGGTCCATGCTCATCAAGGCAGGGATCACAGTGGCAGGCTGGCAGCCATGGTGCTGGAGCAATAGCCGAGCTCACATCTGATGCACAAAATGGAAGCAGAGAGAACACAAGCCTGTTTCTGGCATGGATTTCTGAAAGTTCAAAGCCCACCCCCAGTGACACACCCCCTAGTACTCTCTAAACAGTCTTTCAGCTGGAAGCCAGACATTCACATATCTAAGCCTGCAGGGCTCCCCTGAGCTACAGAGAGCAATGTCTTGAAGGAATAGGGTAAGAAGTGGCATGAGCTGGCATGGGTAGCTGGTGGAGGGTGTCCCTCAGAAAACTGGCTAATGTTGAGCTGCCACAGGAAACACAGAGTTAATCAAGAGGCCCCTCCTGCTCCTGCACCCAGCAGCAGCAAGCATGGTGGCAGAAGGGTGGGGAGTCACTCCTGACCTCCTAATACTGCAGCCAGGAGAGCTAACAGAAACAGAGCAATGAAGTGTTGGGGTGTCTGAGCCCTGGTTGCATGGCAGTGTTATTGAAATTTGGGGTGTTGGAATGAGAACGTCCTACATAGGCTCTTATGTTTGCATACTTAGTCTCCAGCTGAACTGTTTGGGAGGATTAGGAGGTGTTGAAGGAGGCTTGTTGCTAGGAGTGAGGTTTCAAAAGCCCAGCCTGTCTGTCTGTCTGTGTCTCTCTCTTTCTGTCTCTCTCTGTCTCTGTCCTCTGTGTGTGTGTATGTGTCTGTCTGTCTGTCTGTCTATCTCTCTGTGTGTCTCTCTCTGTTTCTGTCTTTCTCTCTCTCTCTGAGTCTTTCTCTCTTTCTCTCTCTCTCTGTGTATGTGTGTGTCTGTCTCTCTCTGTCTCTGTGTGTCTATGTGTGTATCTGTCTCTCTGTCTCTGTCCTCTGTGTGTGTGTGTCTGTCTGTCTATCTCTCTCTGTATCTCTCTCTGTTTCTGTCTCTCTCTCTCTGTGAGTCTTTCTCTCTCTCTCTCTCTCTCTCTCTGTATGTGTATGTGTCTGTCTCTCTCTGTCTCTCTGTCTCTTTCTGTGTGTCTATGTGTGTATCTGTCTCTCTGTCTCTGTCTGTCTCTCTGTCTCTCTGTCTCTCTCTCTCTCTCTCTGTCTCTCTCTCTCTGTCTGTCTTTCTCTCTGTCTCTCTCTCCACCTGTGGATCAGGATGTAGCTCACAGTTGTTGCCCCAGCACCATGTCTGCCTGCATGCTGCCTTGCTCCTCGCTCCTCGCTGTGATGATCATGCACTACCCCTCTGAAACTGTAAGCAAGGCCCCAATTAAATGTTTTCCTTTATAATGCTTGCCTTGGTCATAGTGTCTCTTCACAGCAATGGAACGGTAACTAAGACAGAATTGAAATACCTCCTGAGGGAGGCTCATGAGACTCCAGCTAGACAAAGATTAGAAACTTGGGGGAGATTAGAAACTTGGGGAGATGCCGGAAGGCCCCTCTAGCATTATAGGAGTGAATAGCCGATAGGGGAGGGGACTCTGACCAGCTGAGGAGAGAAGAGATCTTCAAACCTGCAAGCTGTGCAGAGAGCTCCAGCGTTGTAGGCTTTGGGAGTTATCACCACACATGGGTGGCTTTACAGTGACAGGGCTGCTTTAGAGTCAGCACCAGTTCCTAAACACCCCTCAGGTACAACCCCATCAGTGGTCCCAACAAAAACTCAATGGTTCACCACGTTGGACTTTGGTGCCACCATTATTTTAGTTTGTCATGGGCTCCTGTTCTGGGGTGACTGAATGTGTGTGTCATGTCTCCCTAGGAAGTCTCTCACACAACAGCTCTTCCCGGGGATCCTGGATTGTGGACTGTGGGGTGCATACCCCAGACAAGCCCAAGACATGTTGGAGGTGTCGAAGGATGTAACAGGACACCCAGTCTGCTGTACAGAACCGAGGAAGTCAGCCAGGCGGCTCACCTGGGCCACAGGTACCTGTGTAGGTGTGTCAAACACAAACATGCAATAGAGTGCGCCCCGAACTCCAAGTCTCTCTTCACGTTGAGACCCTTGGCTGCAGATGTGAGCCTATTTCTGGGCTCTCAATTCTGCTCCATTGGCCTATGTGCTTATTTTGAGGTCAGAACCATGTTGTGTTGGCTACGGTGACTTTGCTATATATATATAAAACAGTGTGGTGCCTGCAGTTTTGATCTTTTGCTCTGTGTCTTTTGTGGTTGCACAGGGATTTAAAGTCTAGATCCACCCACTACTGGATCTGGATCTGGAAGAAATGACACAAGCTCATTCCTGTTGACAGCAGCCAAAGCGTATAGTCAACCTACTTGTCCATTCCAGATAAGTGGATAAGGTACATGGAGTTTGTAATACTATCTGGACATTAAAATTGAAATCCTGTCATTCGCAACAACTCGGATGAACCTGGAGGATGGTCTATTGAGTGAGATAAGCCATACGTGGAAAGGCAAACACTGTGCTTACTCACATGTGGAGGCCAAGAAACGGACCCCTTGACGCCGAGAGTAGAATCGTGGCTACAGGTGCTCAGTGGGCATCAGTGGCGGCCAGATTAGAAGACGTTCTGGCTTCTGTTTTCCAGCAGGATTACCATGGTCAACGAGACCATGGCACAGCTTTCCAAAGAGCTGCAAGAAAGGAGTCTGAATGTTTTCGCTGCAAAACCATGGTAACTGTTTGAGGTGATGGGTATGCTGAATACCCTGATTTGACCATTATATCACATACCAAACAGCCTTTATGCACAATATCTAAGCATCCAAATATGCACAATAATTATGTGTTGCTTACAAATAAAGCCTTAAAAGACAAGTAAGCAGAACCTTGCTGCAGCCCCAACCCTGGGGTACCTCCCATGCTCCAGCCCCCAGCCCTGGGCACCTCCCATCCTCCAGCCCCCAGCCCTGGGCACTTCTCATCCTCCAGCCCCCAGCCCTGGGCACCTCTCATCCTCCAGCCCCCAACACTGGGGCGCCTCCCACCCTCCAGCCCCCAGCCCTGGGCACCTCTCATCCTCCAGCCCCCAGCCTTGGGGCACCTCCCATGCTCCAGCTCCCAGTCCTGGGCACCTCTCATCCTCCATCCCCCAGCCCTGGGCACCTCCCATCCTCTAGCCCACTGCCGGTCTGCTCCACACACTGCTGTCTCCTCTTTGGCTGTCAAGTGGCAGCAGGCTTCAGTGGACATCAAGGAGAGGAAGAAGGACAGCATGGATGGCTGCTCTAAGACCCCGACACCATCATGTCAGAGAGGATACTGGGTACATTTCTATCCAGTCTCTTTTCCTGAGTACGCATGTACATGTGTCTGTGAGTACACAGGGAGGACAGTTGTCCCAGGCCATATGGGTGAAGCATGTACACATCTACCTTTAGAAGAAAGAGATATATGCACACAATGGAGGCCACCTTTTGCGTGACCCTAAGATCACTAAGTACTCTCCCCGATGCTTTTGCCTCAGGCCTTACCTGTCTGTCACCTGCCTGTCCTCCTTCTCTTTTAGTATACTGAATACCTCATTTGTCCTGTTTTTGTATTACTGGTGTTCCGCTCATTGTCTGTCTATATCACTACAGGGGCCTAAACATCCCAGAATAAGCCTGGGACCGCTTCAAGTGGCAGATGCTGGACAGGCCATATCAGGGACATGGCTCTCCATTTGTCAAGGGGCCCTTGGGCAAATTAGAAGACTTTAGCAGCTGTGCCCACTAACTGCTAGTGGGGGCGGGTGGAGCAACAACAGTTGGGAGATGCCCTGACACATGATCTAGGTGGATGTCCTGGTGGACATGATTGGTGGGGCAGGGGTGGGGCAGGGGTGGGGCAGACAGAGAGGAGGAAGGGAAGAGGGGGACAGGCAGGTAGTCAGGCTTGGAGGTCTGAGGGATTCTGTCCAGCAGGGTCTGTTGACCCGCAGTGCTTTCCTGCCCATGCAGAACAACTCAGCCCTCAGCCAGACTCAGCCACTGCTCCATGCAGGCAACAGGACACCCTGTTGGCAGCAGCATGCCGGGTTGGGTGGACAACCCTGCATAGCTGGGATGGGGGTACCCTTTGAGGTCCATCAGTCCCACAGAAGGCAGTGGAGAATAGCACCTATATTTTTATGACAGAACCCGCCATTCATGAGCACTGCCACCCTTGCATCAAGGCAGTCTCCATGGAAGTCTCCAAAGAAGGTTCAGTTATGCTCAGTGCACAGCAGAGTGGGCGCAGGGAACATGGGTTTTTCTCTAGTATGCAGTGGACCAGAGGAGGCCAGAGTGCCAGCAGGTCTGCAGCCTCTCTCCTACCTGGTGTCCAGATTCCAGCTTCCCCAGGGCTCTACGGCCTCCTTATGCCCTCCCTACAGCCTCCCTACGGCCTCCCTACAGCCTCCATACAACCTACTTTTGGCCTCCCTACAGCCTCCCTACATTACATTACACCTCCCTACAACCTCTACACAACCTACTTTTGGCCTCTCTACGTCCTCCTTACAACCTCCCTACAGCCTCCCTACAACTTCCTGAAGGCCTCTCTGTCCTATTCTGGGCCTCCACTCTCCTAACTCCCTCCCTCCCTCCCTCAGTCCCATCCCGCCCCTGCTCTGGGTGTGCCCTCCTTGAGTCCCCTACCTCCAGCTCTAGGAGTGACAAGTGTTGTCCAGGGGCCCAGGAGGCTACACCCTGGAGCAAAGCTCCAGTTCAGCCTGACCACGTCCCTGGTGTTGGCCTCCCTTTAACCATACCCCTGCGTCCTGCATCTGGGGCTGCTCAACTTGAACTGTGCTGAGTGGGAAGATGGCGGGAATTCCCTTTTATGTCCAATGCTGTTCTCTCTCTGGCACAGTGAGCAATCACGCTATGAAAGGACCTCCCTCCAGCCTGGAGGCCCCAGTTCAGGCTGCAGTTGAAGGGCAGAGGCCAAAGAAGATGGCATCACCTTAGATTCCTGAAGTACTGCAATGGAAACCACAACAGGGACTCAGTGGGATTTCCTGTCTTGTAAACGCATCATTCTGGAAATTATCCTGCCTCCGTGGCCCTGCTGGGGAGAGGAATAAAGTTCTTTCCCACCAATGGCTAGCCTTAGATGACAGCTGAGTCTCTGGGCCCTCTTCCTCTGCAGCCATTGGAGACCGCCAAGCTGCCCACCGGGCCCTGCTGGCCTAGACAGGCTAAGCACAGGGATTAGCCTATGCTCTTGACCTCTTCAGATAACATCAACCCTGTTAGATCCTTGCCTGGTCTAGCAAAATTAACTGTGCTTCCAATCCCACAGAAGGCCAGACCCGAAGTGACAGAGGTGGCCAGCAGAGGGCAGCAGAAGGCCATGGAACCATGGGCTTCTGCATCCCTGAGCACTTTGTCTCTGACCCTGGGACTTTGTCCCTTGTCTAGGATACCTCAGACTCTGGCCCAGCTCTGCAGGAGAGTATCAGTTCTCATGTCTCACACCTACCCCAATCCCAACTGCACCTTGTCACCGCCCTCTGAGCCCCCTCAGGTCATCGCAGGAACACATGAGCTCCAGAGTATGCCCCCCCCAACCCCGCAGCGTGCAGCATGAGACCCAGATGGCAAGTGGGCCAGTGGGAACACATCCAACATCTGTGGCAGCATGGGTCCTCCAGGTGGTCCTGTGCAAGCCTGTGGCCACACACTAAAGCAGGTGTAAACACCCTTACAAGCTACCTTCGCTCTGGGGTCCCTGTAGAGGTGCCCCCCATGTTACCCTAGACCCAGGATTATAAGTACTGTGGCCTGAGCTGGGTTAATCTCCTGTTATTATCCAGAGATGTAGGTCTCGCTCATTCAAGATAGAAGGCTCTAGTTCCTTCCAGCTAATCTCCAAGGCAAGGTCTCAGAATTTGCCAAAGACCTCCCTTAAACCACTGACCATCTTTCTCTGGTGACCAGATTATGAGTCCTCGCTCCAAACTGGCAGCTCCTCAGTCCTGCTCCCTCACCCAGACCCACAATCCTGGCTACAGTTGGCCTCACTACCCGCCATGGCTTCCCACAGCTCTGCTGGTTTCTGCCTTTCCCGGAAACCTCCTGCCCTGAAGTCCCTAACCGTCCTATTCCCAAACCTCTTTTCTTAGGTAGGATTTCTATCGCTGTGATGAAACACCACGACCATAAGCAATTCAGGGAGGAAAGGGCTTGTTTTGTTTACCCTTCCACATCGTGGTGTGCTACCAAAGGGAACTGGGACGGGAACGGAAGGCAGGAGCTTGAATGCAAGGGCTGATGCAGGGGAAGAATGCTGTTTATGGGTTTGCTCCCCACGGCTTGCTCAGCCTGGTTTCTTAGACCACCCAGGACTATGAGCACTGTCCTCAGTGGGCTGTGCCATCCCAGATTAATCATTAACAAAAAAAGAAGGAGGAGGAGGAGGAGGAGGAGGAGGAGGAGGAGGAGGAGGAGGAGGAGGAGGAGGAAAGAGGAAGGAAAGAGAGACAGAGAGAGAAAGCAAAACAAAATACCCTACAGGTTTGCCAACAGGCTAGTGGGCGTTTTCTCAACAGAGGTTCCCTCTTCTCAACTGACTCTGACAAAAACTAACCTGGACCCTCGTGGAGAGACGTACTACACCAAGAACCTGTCCTACCCCCACTCCACCTGGCTCCCCAACCTGCAGTGGCCAGACCTGTCTGGGCCGGATTACTCTACCTGTTACAGAAGCCAGCCCAGGAAGGTTATGACACACTGGTCTGAGTCGGTACAATGATGCTGGAGTCAAGGGTGGCTGATGGACAGATGGGGGCTGCCCAGGGGATGCGACTGACTCAGGATAGCATGGCCAAGGAAACAAAGCTTGGAAGAGCAGAGCTGACCCCTGAGCAGGCGCTCCTGAAACCCACCCTATCTCACTCAGCTCTGCTGCTTAGAGACACACTACGTGTCCTATCCCAGTTCTGACCCCTGTCCCATGGGGCACTGAAAGCAACTTCCCCAAAGCACTGCTATTTTGCCCGGTAGTCTCAGGTATGGCCACAACCCCACCTGATAGGTTCTACCCCTCCTCTCTTCCTCACCCCAGACAGACCTCTGCTAAGCACAGGCCACGCCTTTCAGTCTGGGAGTTCAGTCAACTGGAGAGGATCCCAGCTGGGTCTACCTGCCACAGCCGTTGCCTCCCTCTAGATGCCCCGTGCCAGGGAAACCTGCATAGGGATGCTTGCTTCAAAGGCCAAAGTTTCAAGTCAGCGGTTCCTGCATGTCTTTCCCCAGGCTGTACCTGTCCTCTGACCCAGGGCGTGTCCGCCTGCTCTGTGACCATAGCCATGACGGCTTTCATTCCTCTCTGCCTGTCTTTCTCACATCTAGGGTGCAGAGTGAGTTGTGACAATTCTGGGGCACTATGTAAGTGGCTATGGCTGGAGGGATCCTCTTGTTTTAATAAGAAACATTTTTCTACATTTATTTTATGCATATGAGTGTCTGTGCCCAGTGTGAGCCTGATGCCTTGCAGAAGTCAGAAGCGGAGGCATCGGATCCTTGTGAGTCATCCCATGGGCTCTGGGAACAGAACCTGGGTCTTCTGGAAGAGCAGTCAGTGCTCTTGACTGCTGATCCATCTCTCCAGCTCCCCCCTCTCACACACAAAACTGTGTTTCCTCCTTCTTTGCTTCTCTCAGAGACAGCAGTCTGGGCAGGAGCATAGCCACTGCCCTCCCCTGGAAGGGTGAAGTGCCGCTATCACCTCCGCTGAGAAGGGCACCTGCCGTGAACTCATGGTGAACTACATTGTGGTTTTCCAAGCAAGAGCAGCAGAGGGGTGAGGAGCCCAGATCTCTCTTCCAAAGCCCTGGCTTCCCCCACTCCATTGCTAGGAAAAAGTCACCACTCCGAACCGACAGTAGCACAAGGGGTCCCCAATTAGGCCACAGATCTGTGGGCCACCAAGTCTCCTGATCCCAGTGTAGCAGAGGAGGCCCAGAGCTTGGCTCTATAGTCAAAAGCTGTCTTTCCAATTATCTGCAGTGCCTTTGTCTAGGAGAGGATTGGCTTCCTGCAGCTTGACTCGGCTCTGGGCCTCTGGAGGAAAGACTAAGTGGGTTGGGGTTAGGGACCTGGCTGAGCAGGGCTGAGCAGCCCTGTACCTGCCACCAAAGTCCCCGTACCTGCTGCCAGAGTTGACCTTCTGGAGAGACAGCTGGTAGAAGGCCACTTCTCCTGTGTGCTCCCTAGAGGTCACCAAGCCCTGGATTGCCTTGCTCTCAACTTTGCCCAGACACTATGAAGACCTCTACAGATGTGCTGCCCCTACCTGGGGACAGACGGCTACTCCAGCTGCCATTTGGTGTAAAAGCTTCCGTAGGCTCCGGCCTTGCCCACCGCTTCACTCTCAGGATCCCTTGTCTCAGCATTTAGGAGCCTGCATGGCACACCCACGGTTCTCTATGCCATGTGCACCGGGTAGGCTGGGTGGGGCCTGAAGGGCCCTGTGCAGCAACGGGAGGCATACCAGGGCCTATGGTCTTAGCTGAGTTTCTGGTGACTTAAAGACACTGGTCCTGGCCTTGTTTCCCTTGGGGGTTTGTGGTGCAAACTCCATTCCTGCATAGGCTGGGCTTCCTGGACCCCACTGTCCTGGAAGGAGCCCCACTCCCACCCCACTGCACCTTCTTTTGAGTGTAAGGCACTCTTCGGGCATCTCTGTCCACTTCCTATCTGGCCTATGCATAGAGCCACTACCTACAGCAACAAGAACAGCTTGAAGCAAGCGGACCGCAGGAAGGTGGAAAGGAAGCTCTCGGCCTGCTGGGCACCACTGCAGCTCATGGAAAGAGAGCCCCATAGGCTCCTGTAGATGGACCACCGGGGGCTGAGGGCTGGGACAATCTGCTCCTGATAATTTCTTGGGCAAGCAGGGTCTGGGCTTCTACAGTGATAAGCTGAAGGCTAGCTGGACTGCCTCTCCCTCCTGGCCCCCAAGCTTCATGGCGTCCTCATTTTGGGAGTGAGTTGAAGTGAGATGAAAGGAAAATGACATCCCCTGCAAGAGGGAGCCTTGGGTGGGGTGGGAGAATGGCAGGCAAAGCCTTTGACGGTGAGCAACAGGAAGCATGTGCTCAAGGAGCCAGGGCCTTGTTGAGCTTGCAGCTCAAAGTTGTGGGCCATGGCCAGAGTCCACTCAAAATACATGTGTCACTGGGGAAGGTTCTCGGGGAATGGAGAGACCACGGCCATTCCTGAACAGTGACCAACAGAAGGAATTCTGAATGCCTGGCCAGCCCCCTCTGTGTAGGTAGCCCTTACCTGCTGTGTTCCCAGCCCCCTCCTCCCAGCCCTTCCTAGTCCCCTGAGCTTCCCTCAGATCCCAATGTTATCATGTCAAAGACTAAAGTGATCCCAGCCATAGCCCTGGAGACAGAGGCCTGTACTTCAGTGAGGCACCAGGCATGAGGGAGAATGCAGGATGCAGTCTGGTGAGCACACCGAGAGAGCTGGGCACTCAGGCTCCAGGCTCCAGCCCCCCCAAAAGCTTGAGGACTTCTGAGGCTCCAGAGCTCTGGCCTAAGGTGTAAAAGATGACATATTTTATTAGCTCCTTCAGCCCCATGACTGGGTTTTTCACAAGTTGGAGAACTTTGAGAGTGGGTGACCTCCAACACCCCCCCCCCCCCGCCGCCTTGGCTAGTGGCAGAGAACACAGAATGAACTGGCGGCTCAGGGCAGCACTGGCTTTGAATTACCGGTGCAGCTGGTGCATCTGTTTCACAAAGTACCATGCTTGAGGAGACGATAGGAATGAGGGTGTGGACAGCAGGCGGATAAAGGGCTCTTTCTCTTCCTCTCTTCCTCCCTTCCATCCTTCATCTTCTCTCTTCCTCCCTCCCTCCCTCCCTCCCTACCTACCTCTCTTTTCCTCTCTATTCCTCCCTCCCTCCTTTCAATCTGGATTAGACCCTTTAAAAAACTGAAATGTAGGCCTGGGCAGTGGTGGCACACGTCTTTAACTCCAGCACCTGGGAAACAGAGGCAGAGGAATCTCTGTGAGTTCAAGGCCAGCTTATCTATACTGCGAGTTCCAGGACAGCCAGGGATGTAACAGAGAGAAACCCTTTCTCAAAAACAAAACAAAACAAACAAAACAAAATAACAACAACAACAACAATGACCCCCCCCCAAAAAAACCAAACAGCCAAACAAACAAACCTGAAATGCAGTTTCTACTTCAGGGTGGGAGTTCTCATTGCCTCCTGTATCTGGGGTCAGAACTCCCCTCATATGTGGTACCAGGAATGTTAGTTCCCACATTGTGGAGTCTCAGAGAATAGGGTATGGGGGAAGGGCATGGGGAAGATGTATTCTCAGAGAATAGGGCATGGGGAAGGTGTATTCTAGGAGAATAGGGCACAGAGGAAGGTGTATTCTCAGAGAATAGGGCATGGGGAAGGTGTATTCTCAGAGAATAGGGCACACAGGAAGGTGTATTCTCAGATAATAGGGCATGGGGAAGGTGTATTCTCATAGAATAGGGTATGGGGGAAGGGCATGGGGGTAGGTGAGGCCAAAGGTGAACTCAAATCGATGGGTTGTAGCCTCACCTGCCACAGGAGGAACCCTCTGTGCATAGCTAGGGTGGCAACAGGAGGCGGGGATGCCTACGGTGGATGAGCCTTGCCCTTGGCCTCTCACAGTCCAACCATCCTCAGGTATTCCCAGCCCTGTCTGCCTCTGTGCCTTTGCACAGGTGCTTCTTTCTGTCTGTGCCTGGCTCTTTTCAGTCTCTCGTTTAAAATATTTTTATTAATATTTGAGAGCTTCATGTATGCATACAATGTTTGCTTAATTTTAATTATACCCAGCCCCACTCATCCCTCTAACTCCTGGATCCAACCCTCTCCCCCACGGTGGTCTTTTGTTTGAGATTTTTCTAGAATTCTCTTTTTTTAAGTGTGTGCATTTGTGTGTGTGTTTGCATGTGTGTGTACCTGAGTGAATGTATGTGTACCACACGTGCATAGATGCTAGCAGAGACTAGAAGAAGGTGTTAGATTCCTTATCATCTTCATCATCTTCCCAATGTGTGCTAGGAACCAAGCTCAGGTCTTCACTAGGTTCTGCTTCTGCACCAGCCTGTTGTGTGAGGGTCTCGTCTCCTCACCGCTGGCCACACAGGTAACCATCATGGCCCCTGTCCTGGTCCATGTGCATAGACACTGGTGTGGTGACTGGTGAAGGTTCCTTCACTTGGGATACCTGTCTATGTCCACGGGTCAGCGCTGTGCCTGCTATGCCTGGCTCTGAACCCTGTGCTATAGCATAGGGCTACAACCTGAAGAACAGGGCTGGACTACAACCCATTTTTCTTATGCTCCCTTTCCATAGACAAGATTTCCTTCCTCTTCCCAGCCTGGCGCAGACACTGCCTGCTCACCAGCCCAACCCTTTGTGCCTATGTGTTGCCATGGAGATGGGCCATTCACAAGCCTAGTACTTCAAGGCTTCCCTCCTCTCCTGGTGGGCTAGGGAGTGAGTAGCTGGGATGATGGCCTGAGATCCCAGCGGAAGCTGCTTCCTCTCTCTGTCCAGTTGAATGCCACACCCTGCCAAGGCAAGTGTATCACACCCAGGAATTCTCACTCTGGCATGGGTGGCTGACTCTGAGTCCTACCTTAGGAACAAGTGTGCTTTTCCAGAGACATCCAAAGTGAACAGAACGAGGGAAACAGAAACATGTAGTCTGTGAGGGGCCTGGCTTTTTGGTTACCCTGCAGCCTGTGAAAGTACTTGACTCACAGGACACCGACAGGCAGCCAGCCGGGCGAAGATACCCTTCCTTCCCTGGGTCCAAAGTGCCATCCCTATCCCAAACAGCTTCCTTCTGGGACTCTGAGTTCCAGGACGTGGCCCCAGGGCTCTTGCCATCCTTCTTCCAGGCCCCAGAACCACATAGCTGACATGTGGGGGGTTGGGGTCATCCGCACTGCCTAGGGACACCTAACCTGGCAACAGAGCTGGTTGCTAGCCCCCTTCGCGTCACACATGTCGACACTGTCTCTGAGTCACCCGTCGAGAGCCTAGCAGGGTCTTTGTGGCTCCTCTACTTCCTCTTCATCCTGTGTTCCTCTCATGGGTTTTATCTCCCCACGATCCACCCTTTAATCATCTCAACTCTTGGAACTAGAAAAATCTACAGCAGAATTTATGATTGCAGCTGCCCCCCTCCCTCACGTCCTAAGGTAGGAAGAGAGATGTGTCACCTTTTCCCAGTGGCCCTCAGGCCCGGTCTGGGACCACCCAGTCTCAGTTTTCTCCCTGGGGTGATGAAAGGGAGTCTCTGTCCTCCCGCCAATGCCCCTGGCTGTCTTTAGGAACTGAGCTCTGCACTGCTCCCAGGAACATTAAATCTTTTTAGGGACATCTTGAGTCTTGCTCCAAGCCAGGAGTTCCCCAGTCCCAAGGCAGGTCTGCCATCCCACTGAGTCAAAGACTTCCTGTAAGTTCACTCAGAGGGAGTGGTCCTGCAGCAGCTGAGTTCTATCCAAGTCCTTACCTATCCTAGACACCTGAGCAGCCAGACCCAGGGCGGGCTGTGCTCTGACCAGCTGCACAGAAGCAGACGTGGAAAGTCAGCAAAAATCTACAGACTGGACTAGCTCAGACTCCGGCTTCCCTAGGAGTAGAGTATATTGGCAACCCACTCCCCAGCCTCTGCAGCATCCTTGGAGACCCAAACTATGGGCCAAGTTGTCTCTTATATGAGACTCCAGCAGGCCTACAAGGCCATGTCTGGAGGCCCAGAGACTGGGACTTACCCCTAAGCCCTAATAGGCCAGTCTGGGAGGTTCCGCCCACAGCCATTCAGAAGCAGAGCAGCATGCCTGCCCTCCCTTCTTGCACTTCCACAAACAAGCTGCCAGATGTTAACATCCTGTCATAGATGGGGCCCTAACTGGCCTCTCCAGGGTCAGCCTAGATATGCCCCCATTGTCCACATGGCTGCCCACACCTGTAAGTGTGACTAGTCTATCTAAGACACTCCAACCAAGAGTACCAAGACCAGGCAGGGGTTCAGTTAGGGGAGGGAGTCTGACCCTGGCCTTTGTGGTCTTCAGATATCTCCACCATGCTCTGTTTTGTGCTGAAGAAACAGAATGAAGGTTGGATGTGAGGCTGCCCACCCTCAAGTCCTTGCTCTCCCAAGAGCTCAGATGAGGCCAATACCATGCATTTGCTGTCTGTGCATAATGGGGCTGACCTCAGCCAGGTTCCAGACACACAGGGACAGGCGGCAGCGTGGAAGCACCTGACGTGAAACCCAGCAGAACAGACACATGGATTAAACCCACCAGGTCTCTCACCACCAAGGAGAGTACTTCAGAGTTCTTCAGGCTAGGGTTGCGGCTCCCACAGGAGGAGTACAGGACTCAGGAACGATGGTCACTGACTGCCTGAGCTGGGGGCAAGAGCTGCCCCAGGCAGACTGAGGTAGGCTTTGCTTGGTATTGGTAATAAAGTCATCATTTTAAAATAAGCTTTTTTTGAGACTAGTTCTAGATTTGCAGCAAAGACAGTACAGAGAGCTCCCATATGCCACATAGCCTGCTGGTAATACCGCACTCCTGCCATCTCTGATGAGCCAACACTGAGAATCCTAGCAACAAAATCATCCCTTTTCCAGATTCGCTTAGTTCTGACCCAAACTCTCTCTCTCTCTTTTTCTGTTCCACTCTCTGACTGTTGGTCCCAAACTCCCCAAGAACAGAGACAGATACATATTTGACTGGCTGGGCCTCCCACAGATACTCTGTGACCCTTTCTCTGGGTTTTCCAGGGGCATCTCTGGGAGTCAGGCCTGCTGAGGGTGCTTTCCTTTCTCCAGAGGTACTGGAGACATCCTTCCAGGCTTGTTTCTTCATCTATGATATGAGTCTGGATCGCTGCTGTGGCACCATCACCCTTGGCACCCTGAGGGGCTTACTTGTGCGTTATCCTGGGGCAGACACCCTTTCTCAGAAACCTGAGGCACCCACCATGGTGTCTCTTTTTCCTGCATTCAGATGGGATGGGTTTGGGGTGCATGGCCTGCTCCCTCAAGGATGGTGACTCCTGCAAGTAAGAACCGTAAGTTATCATGCCTAGCTGTCACCTCCTACGCACACAGTCATCCTGCTGCCTCCAGATCAACCCCAGTTGAAAAGGTGACCTTTATCCAGAAAATCAAGGCACAGAAGGGGCAGAGCCATGGACTGATGATGGGTCTGGAAGAGTGGCTTCCTACTGCTCAGTGTCTCGGACTCCGGCCAACAGCTACCCAGCATTCAGGACTGTCAGGCATCTTGTCTTTACATGGTAAAGTCTGTCTGTGCAGAAGGTCAGCCATGGGGTCAGGGCTGACCTCAGCCAGGCTCCAGACACACAGGAGCCGTGTGGAAGCCAGCAGGACAGCACGTGGATTGAGCTATAAGCAGCCCTAGTCCCCCCACAGGTGTCAGCCATCCCTCTGCTCTAAGTGCTAAGAACCCCTGCCTTCTCTGAAGCCCCCCCGAACCCCTTCTCCGGCCCACTCCATTTTCAAGAGTCTCCCTCACAGGGAGCAGGTCTCTCTCTATGGCGATCAGTCTTGTCACCTTGGATTGAAAACCACCTAAGGGATCAATGGAAGATTTCCTAGTCACCTGTGACACTTGTGGAGGTGTGTGGATGTATCTGTGAGTATCTCCAGGGGGAATCCAACCGCAAGACTCTAGCCTAACTCGTGTGTCTAACCTGTGGCTGATGGGCCAGCACACACCCTAGGACAGCTAGGAACGTGGCCAACAAAATCTGTAAAGTTAGTTAAAACATTACGAGGTTTTATTTTGTTGTTCTGTTTTCGCTATTTTTGTGTGAACTTTGTAGATGACATCATGCTGTGATATTCACAAAGTAGACATGCCTGTGGGATGGATTCACGATTACTGGGAGGCGGTGAAAGGTATGAGGTGGGGCATGATGGGAGGAAGTAGGGGCTGGGAGCATGATCTTGCCCTGCCTGCTTCCTGTATCTCCTTTCTCCATCTCCTGTCCTTCATAAAATTACCTGTTCTGCATCGCTATTCCCTCCTTCCAGGAAGGATGAACCTTCTGAAACCCTGAGCCAACTTGAACCTTCACTCTTTTTAACTTCTGGTAGGGCTGCGGGTGTGGCTCAGTGATAGAGCATTTGCTTATCACACAAGAGGATCTGGGTTCAAACCCCAGCACCTCCAAAACAAAAATAAAGGCCATTTGTAGAGGCCCTACACAGTCTACACACCAGGCCTCAAGATCCTTGTTGTTACTAAAGCTGGAGTGCCAGAGTCAGACGTGATGGTGCGTGCTGTATCTCGGCACATGGGAGGCTGAGGCCGTAGAATTGCTGGGAGTTCAAAACCAGCCTGGACTACCAAGTGAGATCTTGTCTCAACACACACACACACACACACACACACCACATCATGAACACACTCACACACACACCATGCACACACACACACACTCGCACACACATGAACACATGCACACATGTTGGTAGGTATCTTTGTCACAGCCTGTAAAAATAATACACCTCATTTCACTATCATAGAAACGGAGGCTGGGAATACAGAGACACTAACCAGACATGTCTTTGGGAGCCTTCGGATTTCCTGGTCCCAGATGACACACGTGGGCTATGTCAGGAAGGACAGAGGTGCTCACAGTCAGGGCTGGGACCAGGCGAGGCCCCAGCTGAATCTGGCACTGCTCCTGAACAGCAGGGCAAGAGCTAATTAATTAACATAGGCCATTGCTAACCGGGTGCTAATGAAGACAAAGAGGCTGAGCAGGCAGCTGCGAGCGCTTAGCATGGACCTCTGAGCAGATGGGACAGCCAAGGGGTCCCCTGCCACTGCAGCTTCACTGGTGGCAGCATCGAGGGCCAAGTATCGTGTCTCCTGTTTAAATGTTTCTTGTCGTGAATGGAATCTCTCCCACAGCCTGCTCCAGTCACCTCACAGCCCCAGCCCACTGGTGGAAACCTTTCTATCCTGCCAATGGATCAGCAGGTGCTTCTCCTTTTGTAGACAGCCCCTCCTGCGTCTCTCCGGCAAACCTCCAGGTGAACCTAGCCAACCACTAGAGGGCGCAACCCAGGCACAGCCCAGCTGGGTGAGCCTCACCCTTACTCCCCTGCGTATGCCGGGAAGAGTTGGAGCTTAGAGAGGTGGATGCTGCATCCTATTGTACCATGAGCATGCATGCTTCTTGCTTAGTTTGGGTGAGGTTTGACGTATATTGATGGGTTTCTTTTATGTCTATACCCATTTTTCTCTATATAATCCAGAACAGTCCTTTGTGAAATGAATTGCTGATACTTTCACGTTTTATCATTTATCTGTTGGTTTTCTTTCTCTCATGAAGCTACTTTTTATTTTTATGAAGTTGAATATTCCCATCTCTCGTTGTACAGCTTCTAGGACTTTATAATTCTTAAGAGTGATTTGAGATTATAGTTATTTATTTGTGGATTTTTGTTTGTTTGAGACAGGGACTCACTATGTAGCTCTGGCTGTCCTGGAACTCACTGGCTGGGACCAGGCTGGCCCCAAATTCACAGAGAATCACTTGCCTCTGCCTCTACACCACTATGCCAGACTTTGTGCCTTTTTTTGTTTTGTTTTTGAGACAAGGTTTCGAATTACTGAGGTAGGGACTCACACTTCCCAATTGGTTTGTTAACTGAGTTGTCCTAAAACCCTCTATGACTGTGTATCTAGAGTTAGTCTTTGATCAAGTAACTCACCTTCCTTCCTGCATTTTATCTGTCTCCTTCTCATACTCGTACTCTTTTCTGGAATTTTCTTCCCTACCATCTGATGTTAATGATGTGTTAGTCGCCGTGCTCTTAGAATGCAATGTGTGTGTCCCAGGAGCCGGTCCCTCGTGTAATGTGTGTGTCCCAGGAGCCGGTCCCTCGTGTAATGTGTGTGTCCCAGGAGCCGGTCCCTCATGTAATGTGTGTGTCCCAGAGCTGGTCACTCGTCTTCTCCCCGTTCCCTCTCCCCCTCCTTCTTAATTTTTCTTTCTCTTTTAACAAATTATTTTTATGTGTATGGCATTTTGCCTGCATGTATGTCTGTGCACCACATACGTGCCTGGTGACCTCAGATGCCAGAAGAAGGTGTCAGATCCCCTGAGACTGGAGATACAGATGGTTGTGAACTGTCATGTGGGTGCTGGAAACTGAACTTGGGTCCTCTGAAAGAGCAGTCAGTACTTTTAATTGCTCTTTCTAGCTCTTTCTTAAAACAAACAAGCAAAACTTTATTATAAAATGTTGCACTGGGCGTGGTGGCGCATGCCTTTAATCTCAGCACTCGGGGGGCAGAGGCAGGTGGATCTCTGTGAGTTGAAGACCAGCCTGGTCTATATCATGAGTTTCAGGACAGCTAGTGATATGTAGATAAACCCTGCCTCAAATAAACAAAACATCATACACCACAGTAATCAAGCACAAAGGCTCCAGATCTGAATGAAGTCCTATGCTGTTAGGAGTAGCCATTTGGAGCGAAGCTGAAGCTTCACACTGGATCTTGTACTTTCACTATCAAATATATTTTTATTCACTTCTTCACCACCAAAAATAAAATTCCATGACAGAGTTAGAACTTAAAAACCAATTAACTTTATAAAAATGTTCTTTCATAGCTCATGTTCAGTACCTTCATCCAGCCTTTCTTGTGCTATCTCCTCTGTTTCTTCTTGCCTTGTGACCTTCAGAACTGCTCTGGACGGATGCTCATGCATTCCAGGGACAATCAGTCAGGACTTCAGGGGGTCAGCTCCTGCACTGGGCTCTGTCATCTGGTTCATCACATTAGCCTTTCCCCTTGGCCCTCAGAGGGATGACCCTAGCAGGTGCTGTCTAGGGAGCCTAGGGAACGAAGTCTTCCAGAAACCTAACACTACTACCTGAGAGTGGTGGCTGGGATCCTGGGATCCAGGACACCAACAGCTCAAGGCTCTGTGCCTAGGCCTTGACTAACCCAGCTTCCGCCACACAGACTCATCAAGCACAGTCCCATGGCAGTAGACTTGTCAGGGTAAAGCCAGCACATGAATGGGATAAGCCAAGACTGAAAGGCAGGAAGTGGGGCTGAGAACGAGGGTGGGTGGGATGGGCAGACCCTGGATGTCCACCACAAGCTGGGAGACTTACATATGAGACTAAGAGCAAACCTCGGCCATCTTGAACTGTTAGCAAACCCTGGCTAAAACACCCCGGACTCCGCGGCCTGTCTGTTGCCTCCACCTCTCTGAACCATCTCCACATAAGAGCCATAGGAGTCCCTGACCTCCCTCACTGGGAATGTGAAAAAATGCATTCTCTATACTCAGTGTGTCCTAACCTCCAGAACCAGCTTTTGGGGCCTCTGTGTCATCTGAAAGCCAGGCCTGGTGACCCAGGGCAGGAATTACAGGGAAGGCTTGGTCTAGGACAATCTTGGCAGCAGGGCTGTCCCGCGGCTCTCAGGATGCTGAACTGCTTGTGGAAAGTGGGACAGAATATGGGGTGCAGCTAGGCAGGGGCCAGGCGATCCCTGTCCCGTCCCTTGGAACTTCCAGCTGAGCACACCATGAATAGATTCTTTGTCCTGTATTACCTGACCAATCCAGAGTGAGACCCTCTCCCTCGGGCTCAGGGTCTTCATTTGTACCCTAAAGGGACGAGAAGAGTCAAAATCCAGCAGAAGTGTGAACGAACCTCCTGAAGGACTGATGTGGGATTTCCCTCTGAATGCTGCAAGCGGCTTCCTCCTACAAAGGACCAGATGACTAAATGTTGCAGGCAATAGGGAAGAGGCGATGAAGGACCCTCCTTAGTGCCCTTTGGATGGGACCACTAGGATGAGTGAAGGTAGTCCAGATGTGTCCTCAGTGGAGCTCTCTGAGGCTAACCATTGGAGTCCCCATCTGGAAAATAAAGCAAATTTGCATGTTCTGTAGGTGGCATGTGCTTTGGGCCCTGGGAGTGCTGGGGAGAGCTGTACTGAGCCCACCAGAAACCCTCCACTGAGGGCACAGGAAGGGCTCTGAGACGCCTTCCACCCGCAGCTCATGCAACTGCAAGCTGTGGCTATTCTGGATGAGGGAGCTGTGCTATCCTCACCCCGAGAGCATGAGTACACTCAGTGCCTCCCACTCGGTTCTGACTGCCCTCTGGGCTCCTAACTGAACAGCAGCTCTCAGTCTAACTATCACTTTCTAGACTAGTGCTTCTAGAAAAATCCACATTCCCCTGGGGGGCCGAGGAGGGGCAAGGAGCCACAGTGGTGACTTGGGATAGCTCTGGAACTGTGCTTCCCCGAGCCCTATCCGTATGCCAGACTTTGGGCCCTCTGGGACATAGCATTCATCTCCAGCTCTCCAGTGGGCTAGCTGTGACCACTCCAAGGTCACCAGCTCAGCAGCATTCCCCAGGGGACAAGCATCCCTATGGGAGCCGGAAAAAGGGACAGCCCCAACCTTTGAGCCTGCGAGTCAGCACTGGTATCTTGCCTAGCCTGATGCTCCACCTCTCTTCCTTCTCAGGCTCTCTTCCTAAATATGGCCCGCAGTGACCACTGAGAACTGACCCTGCAGTGTACACATCCTACCTGATATCCCCAGCAACCTCTCAGAGGTGGGACGCACACATGTTTCAGAAGGTGTACTCAGCATAGGAGAATCCAGGACGGTGCCCTATAGGAGGCCCTGGCTCAGAGCCGAGTCCAGAAGTGTTGGGAGATGGGCAGGCCCAGTGGGATTCTGGGACATGCCAGGCCCCTTCCCTGCACCAGCCCAGGTTGCTGCTGTGTGTGCCTTTGATGAATAAGAGATGAGGAAGCTGATTAATTATGGCTTGATATGCACCAAAGTTGGGCAGAGGGACTCAGAGGTTCCTCAGAGGTTCAGAGCAGATGATGGCAGAAGGTCAGGAACCCAAGGTGTGTGATGGCAAGAAACCCCTGAGGGAGCAGAGGTGCGGGTGATCCAAGAGGGGCTGACACAGTGTTTGTCTTCCTAAACTCTCCAGCCCTATTTCCTGTCTGGAAAAATAGGTAGTGGTGTTCCGACCACAAGACCAATAGTACCATGCATTTTGCAGGCCTGGCACAGACTCCTCTCAGGCCTTGGGCATAAAGCCACCTTCTGTGGTGAGAGCAGATGGCCCCCAGCTCCCTGGCACTGAGATCTCATCCCCAGCCACCCACTCAGGTTGGTGGCCTTGGCATGCTTAGGCAGCAGGTGCAGCCGTACAGCTTGACCTTCTCGGTGCGTTCCTGGTTCCTCCTTGCACCATCCCAGAGTGCCCAGAGCAGGTCAAGCAAGAACCAAGTCCCTTATTTCTTCCTCCTTTTCTAGAGAACACCAACCATCTGAGGC
This sequence comes from Alexandromys fortis, assembly GCF_014885135.2. Taxonomy (NCBI): domain Eukaryota; kingdom Metazoa; phylum Chordata; class Mammalia; order Rodentia; family Cricetidae; genus Alexandromys; species Alexandromys fortis. The sequence continues at coordinate 930,847 of NW_026068092.1, read as the reverse complement.
TGTGTGGGTGTGTCCTAGAAGGGTGCCCCACACCTAGCCTATGCCGAGCTCCTGAAGCTGTTACAGCAGTGACTACCTTCCAAGGCTGCACCACATCCCTGCCAGCCCTGCCTGCCTCTATGCTCGACTCTGAGTGGACCTGGAGGTTTGAGGCATCTCAGTAATCTCTGCTAGGATCCCACATATTTCCCTCAGGGGACAGGAGAAGCAGACAAAGAAAGGATGGACAGCGATCTGACCACACCCCAAAGCATTAACATCTGCTTTATCGACGTGCAGAGGGCGAGGCTGAGGTCACACAGTCAGACAGGGCACTTTCATGTCATACACAGAGCACTGAGCTGAGTCAGGGACCAGGGGAGGAAGGTGAGCGGTACTGGGGCACTCCAGGAGGGAGTGCCTGGGCAAGCTAGCCCTGGGGGTGGGGGCAATTCAGACAAACCTCCAGTCTGGCCCTGCAAGTCCAGTCCAGAGAGGGAATGACTAATACATTCAAAGCTTTAGGGAGAACTGTCTGCAGACTCCACATCCTCTTCTGATTCCCAGGGTCACATGTGCACAGGCTGGAAGAATTCACATCTTCCAGTCCAAATGGGCCCATCATCTCAGCACAACTGCTGGAACTTCCTGGAAATCAATCCTGGTAGACCTCATCAGCAGGACACTAAGTGGCCCAGCTTCCCCAACTGGACCTCTGACTCTTCCCGCAGGGGTCAGCTAAGGCTGTTTTTGTGTCTTAACCGGACTTCAGTGTCTAGTAAGCCCCCTACCAACCCATCATTAGCTGTCAGCTGCCCTCCCTGATTCTTGGGGCCCTGGGTGGTGACGGAGCAGTACCTGCCCACTGGGGAAGGGCTCTGTTCCTTGAATTACCCAGTACTGGCCCACACCCTGATAAATATGCCTCTCCAACCCCCCCACATCCCCATGCCTAAGAAGCGAGGCACATCTTCCCAGAGGCATAATGGTCAGCATCCTTTACCTTGGTCCCTATCAGATCCCTTTCAGAGCTGGCAGACACCTTAGCTGGCATCTAGGTATCCCAGAGACTCGGCTTCTAGAGAGCAGCACCAAAGTGCTGATTGGCAGGATGGGTATGCAGACCACAGAAACACTGCCTACAGACTACGGATGCCCAGTTCACACCACACACGACCTCAGCCCAGAGCTCTGAGCTAGAGAGGCATGTGGCACTAGAAGCCTCTACAGTAGCAATGACTCTCCTTCCCCTCCCACGCCTACCCCATGCCGCAGCAATGGAAGGAGGGGGGCACAATCCTTACCTCTCCAGCGGGCAGCCTGGCCACCAATAATAACACTCAGTGGGATCTGCCTCCTCCAGGCCTCAGTACACAGATTGTAACCCAGGATTCTCTGCCATGTCACAGGGTATGAGGTGATCTTTAAGGAGAGTTCACCTCCTGGTTTGGGCACTGCTGTGTAAGCAAGGAGGCTGGAAGAAAGGTGTTGGCTAGGATGACAGGCCATGGCTTTCTGCTGGCTTTCGGAGGTTGGCCTTGTGTTATCCCTCTGTCCTTGGGTGACAAACCTCCCATGTGATGGGGACGGGGACGAGAATTCACAGTGCCACTTCAGGGGCCAACCTGATGGCACTCAGTGACCAGTATCCAATGAAATGAAGAAGTGGCAGTGGATGCCCGCTCTGGCTCCACCCCATCTCCCAGGTGGCTGGAAATTGAACCCACTTTTCAGTGACCTGAAATGCCAAGACTGGGACAAAGGCAACTGGGACAAGGCAGGCAAAGGTGTAGTTGGGGACACAGGGCAGCAGCCAGGCAGGACTGAGCAGTGTACCCTCCGCATGTACCACAAGGCCAGTCCATTGCAGCAACTTCAGCGCTCTCCACCCTGAAGGCTATGTCATGCACACTTGGTGTTTTGCTTTCTTCTCTAGTGAGGCCGGCAGACCATGAGCCCTACCCAGCTCCCAGGCTGGATCATGTGCAGGAGAGACACAGACAATGGCCTGGCAGCCAGCGGAAGTCCCCCAGAATGCACTTAAGAACTCCAGGTAGAGCACCCACGCAGCAATGGGAGATGGGGCATGTGTGTGTGTGTGTGTGTGTGTGTGTGTGTGTGTGTGTATGTGTGTGTGTGTGTGTGTGTGTGTGGTGTGTTGGGGGAGGGGGACCATTAGGATTATTGGCCTTATATTGGTCTGGCTTGGTGGAGGGTGGGTCCAGAGGAGTCTTCGGACTCTGTAATCTCCATCGCAAAAAGGAAAGAGTTGGGAGCCGTGCAGAGGCAGGGTAAGACATGGCCCGAATGCCCTTTCTGGGACATGGGGGTAGAGAGGCCTAGAGAGCTGGGGAGGGGAACACTGCTGTACTGTTAGCCTCGCCTCTCAGTTTTTCTTACCGAGTCGCCGAGGACAGTCCTCAAGCAAAGGGATTTAAGGGGCAAGCAGGAGACGGGTCACGCAAAGGCCTGCTGCGCCCCTCCGATGCTCAGGACTCCCTTCGGGACTCTGCCAGGCTGGACCGCCACGCCCTCAAGCCCGCGCCCACGGCCCGTTCCGGGACGCGGTGCCTGCGGTCGCCTGCAGGGGCCGCCGCCTCTTCAGGAATGCGCCGTCTTTGTCTGGGGCCGCGCGTGGCCCGTGCACCGGGTGGCTGAGCGCCTCCTGCCACCTGGACCGCGCGCCAGGCACCCTCGCCTCCCCTCCCGCCGCCCGCCGCCTGGGCCTGCACCGGTACCCACCGGTTCGCGCCCGCGCCGCGCGCCCAGGTGAGCGCCCCGCCCGGCGCCAGGCCCCGCCCCAGCCCCGCCCCACCCGGACCGGCGGGGAGACCGGGCGGATTCCTCGCGTCAAACCACATGATCCCATAAAACATTCATCCTCTCCCGGCCCGCGCTGCGAGCGCCCCGCCAGTCCACGCCGCCGCCGCCCTCGCCCTGCGCGCCCGCAACCCGCGAACCCAGCCCGGCCCGGTAGAGCGGAGCGCCCGTGCCTCGTCCCGCGGCCGGGCCGGGACCTGGCCGGAGCGGCGGCGCCTGGATGCGGACCCGGCCGCGCGCAGACGGGCGCCCGCCCCAAAGCCGCTTCCAGTGCTCGACGCGCCCCGCTCGACCCCGAAGATGAAGAGGGCGTCCTCCGGAGGTGAGTGTCCGCGCGGCTCCAGAGCCGGGCTGCAGCGGGGCAGCGGGGGCGAGGGCACGGCCCGCGCTGCCGGAGTCGGAGACAGGTCGCTGGGCGCTCCTGAGGGCCACCGCAGTGCCACGCCGCGCGCTGGCCGCTAGCTACTGGGCCCCGAGAGGGCGGAGCCCGCGGCAGCCGCAAAAGTTGCGGCTTTGCGGGAAAGTTGACGGCGACGGCGGGGCCAAGGATGGCGAGTCGGAGGTTCCAGATGTTGGACCAGGGCCGTTTGGAAGCTGCGGGTTGGAAGGGCGGGGTCCCACCTGCAAGCGCGCAGGCGGTGAATGGGTTAATAAGAGGGGTTTACAGAAACGTGGGCACCGGACCAAGATGGGGTATCTCGCCTGCCCGGCGGACTCCGCTCAGAAGCTGTTTCTTTAGGGTCAAACGGAATAGAGATAAATAGAGGTGTCGCCGGCAGCAGAGGGCTTGGGGGACAGGGCGATCCCAGCTCTGTTCTTGGGGCGCGCGCGCGCACACACACACACACACACACACACAGCAATGCCTCCTCCTCTGAGATCGGGAGGGCTCCTGAGTAAGAGGCTCCATTGAGGGGCGTTGGTGCTTAAAGCACCCCCTCCCTGGTAGCCCTGTGGGATCCCTCCTCCCATCTGGGTGCGAAGTCCCCTCAGTAGGGGCAAGGGAGGATGAGCTTCGTGTAGGTTGGGCATGCCTTACCTGGAGAATCTGGAGTAGAGTGAACACATTTCCTTCCCCAGGTGCCCACCCTATCTACCCTATGTCCGTGGTGCCGCAGGCTGCACACACGTTTCTTTGCACGTGTCTGTGTGGGCTACATATAGTCTTGCACACCTCCAGTGCACACCATACTAAATCTGCCCTAGTGTGCACATGCATAAACACTATGGGTACACATGGGGAGGGGATTCTAAGGGTCCTCATTCCTACCTACATACCTACGACCACAGATGCATTTAAGCAGTCTGCCTGCTCTGATTTTCATGCTTAGCTTGCTGGGCCCCCTTAGCAGGACCCACACACATGCAGATATTGCTGAGGTTTGGAGTAGGGAGGCTCTGGGCAGCTGGACCCACAGACGGAAGGGCAAGTCCTGGAGTCTCCTTCACAGTGCGTGGGTCTGTTTGTGCAATAACGTGTATGTAAAATGATATGTATCTGCACATATGTGATTGTGTGCATGACCACATGTATGCCTGTAAGCACATCTTCATGTTTCAGTTTGCCTCTGGGTGTGGGTGCCCCCTGTGTACCTAGGAGGGCTGTGGCTCTACCCTGCCCAAATCTGGACCTCTGGAATGTGTTTAACGGTTTTGTTCAGTGGCCCCAGCCCAAGCTGTGAGGTTCTGGGTCTTACAGCCGCTCTCCCACCACCCAGGGCTGGGGCAGTGGTGGCCTATGGTGAGCTGGAATCTACCTGGGTAGAAAAGATCCTTTTCCTAGCTCGAGGTCAACACCACAATAGAGGGGTGTGAGCCAGGGCACAGTTGGCTGCCTCTGCAGCTCCGCCAACTGGGGCAATCTGACCCAGCATGGCCTCCGGGAGGCTCTGGCTTTAGCATATTGTTGGTCCGGCCTGGTGACCTTCCTGTGCTCTGCTCTGTAGTGCTCTCCTAGCTCAGGTGTGTGGGTAACAACCGGCCACTGCCTTTGTTAAGCCCAGACCTGCCTTCCCATCTCTTGTCCTACTGCAGCCTAAGGGAAGAAGGTGTCCTTCCATGGCAGGACCTCAGCCAGGTGTGGTCTGCACAAAGTCCCTCTGGCAAAGAGGAGCTCGCTGGGCCTGCCAATGCATCTTCTTAAAGAGCTTTCTCCCTGTCTCAGCTACTGGTAATCTGAGGTTGTTGGGGGGGGGGGGCATGCATTTCCAAGCTGATGCCCAGTGAGGTCTACCCACATTTCCCAAGGAGGTGGCTTTGTTTGTTTTAATTTTTCATGCCATATATTTTATAATATTATTTCCCCTTCCCCAGTCCTCCCAGACCCTCCGCACCAAACCACCTTCATGTTCTCCCTTTTTCAAGCAAAATAAAACAAAACTCAGGAAAACAACGAAAACCAAAAAATGAAAATCAAAATGAACAAAAGAAAGAGAAAAATCACTGTGATGGGAAAAAAAGAGCTCAAAAAGGGTCCATTTTGCATTGGTTAGTTACTCCTGGGCGTGGGACCTGTCCTGGTTTGAGACAGGGTCTCACTGTGGCCCTGGTTGGCCTGGACTCTATGTAGAACAGGATGGCGTTGATCTCAGAGATCCAACCGATCTTTGGGATTAACAGCATGTGCCACCATGTCCTGCTCCAAGGAGTTTTTATTGTTTTGTCTGAGGCAGGTGTAACCACAGAGCCTAGGCTGGGTCTTGGCCACCAAACCTTGCTTTTCTAGGAGTTTTGGGCCCCCAGCATCTCTGCTTTAAAATTCCCCAAATACGTTTTTTCAACTCCGAGTCAGGGGTTTTCCTGGGACTCCTGCCAATTTAAGCCCCTCCTTCCTCCTGGAAGATATGTTGGGATATTGAGGGAGGTTGTGAGCAGACAGCGTGATGGTGGTAAGACTGGGGCTCTGCCCTGTACCAACAGGCTCTGGTAGCCCTACTGAGCTGACATGTGGTGACGGGGTTAGAGACATGCTAGTAGGGACAGCAAGAGGAGGAGAACCCTGAGATTGGCCCAGGGCCCTGGAAGGCAGTCTTAGCCTGCTCTCCTGGAGGGCTCAGCCTGGCTCGTTGGCTGTGAAGAAGCCCAGGCTTGCTCCTGTTTGTAACAAGTGGTAAGTTGTCTGGGAGGGGCAGGGTTTGTGGGATCATGCCTCCCTCTTGCATATAGCTCTGGCTTCTAGCATCTTTGCCTGCCAGCCTTCTGGTACCATGCCCTCCTTGGGAGAGGAGGGGTTCGGCTGGGAAAGGAGGCAGAGGAAGCCCTTCTGAGGGCTTTGGCTAGAAAGTCTCCCAGGAGCCTCAGGCTGTGCATCCGTGAAAGGGGTCAGGAAAAGGAAGACGTTGCTGTGTGTGCGCGCGTGATGGAAGAAGTCTATGAAAAGGACCTGACCCTGTCCTGACTTACTAAGGCTCCTGGCACTGCCTTGTGCCTGGTCAGTGACATTCATGCTAGTCTCCCCCGATTCTGTGAGCCCCGACTTTCAACCCCAGGCAGAGCTGCCTGACTCTCAGCACCAGCCAGAGCCTGGACCCTCAGATCCATAAGAGCCAGTGTGGCTATTCTGCCTGTCTCTTTAGAGCCTGGCACCCTCTGCACCCTTCAGTATGCCTGCCCTATGGCCTGGCTACATGCAGCCAAGGTCACCTGTGCCATCCACGTGGCCAAATCCCAGATGCTGCATTGCTCACCATCCTCCATCACTCGCTCATTTGTGGCCTGCAGATCCTACTCCGATCAGACAATGAAGGGGGCTAATCCTCACCTTACTGATTCCAGGATTAAATGTATTGAAGGCCAGGTGACCACACAGCCATCAGTGGAAGCCAAATAGCGGGTGTAGGGGGACATGCACCTCCATCTCCCTGCCTGTCCCCAAAGTGCGTGGGCCTAGCTAGGTCCCATCACACCCGGTGTTTGGTACTGCAGTTTCTTCTTTTGTCACTGTATTTTAAACACTTTGCACATCGAGAACTATTCTTGTGAATCATGCTGAAATGGTGAGTGTGGAATCCCTTCCTGAGAATGCACCAAAATGTACTCATTTAAACCTGCCTTGGCCTTTTGCATTGCCTTCAGCCATGCAACTCGCCTTATACATCCTGACAAGCCCTCGTCAGGGCCAGGATGTGTGCCCCTTCCTAAACCCTTGGGCCAACTTCCAGCCAGGGCCTAATTCTGCCCCACCCCACCCCCAACCATCTGAGTTAGGTGGGTGACATGGTAAGCAAACCAGGATTCCAGCTGTAAGGGTGGCTATCTCTTCAGCTGGCCCTTTGGGACCGCCTCTCTCTAGCCCTGCTCACACAGCTCCTAGTACCTTGTCTGCTTTTGAGGCAGTTGAGGTGTCCCCGTGCATCCCCACAATCTTCCCCCAGGGCAGCCAGACCCTAGCAAGTGGAGTCTTGCTAGGTTGTTGGCACACCTTCCCAAGTGTCTTTGGGGGAGGTGCTGAGCAGGCAGAAGTGGGCCTCCCTATGTTGACCCAAGTGGGCTTGGCAGGCAGTACGCCCCATTCGGCATGCTGGCACATGGAGGAGGCAGAGTGGGATGCACAAGTGTTGCAAGCTGACACAGCCTCGCTGAGAACAACTTGCCCAAGAGTGCTCTTTGGCCCTCCTGGGAATTAAAGTTTCATGGAATGTTGTAGGACTTCAAACAAAGGTGCTAAGGTTGAATCTGGGGTAGGCTGGGTGAAGCCACCTGTGCAGCACCTTTCCCACAGGGCACCTCAGGGCCTTGGTTTCAGATGGGGCAGGCATCTCCAGTGGGCAAACCGTGCAATAAACTCCATGCCATTTTGGGAAAAAGTGATGGGGTTCCTTGCAGGGGATGGAGGGGTCAGGGGGATGCATAGGTCGTCCCACACCAAGCTCCACCCATGGGGCACCTGGTGGATGGAAGGATAGGTTTCTCCTAGCATTGTAAGGCAATGTGCAAATTTAACCTTTGGATTTATGACTCTATTTCTTTGCAGCAAATGTCACGGGAAATGTCAGGCAAAGGCTGAAGCTGGGTGAGGGGCCCACTGAGGTAGGGGGTGGGGCTGAGCATGTTAGAGCACCCAGGGTCTCAGACCAGAGTTAGGCTCTAGGGTGCTCGCTGCCTCCTGGGAGCCCTCTCAGATTGTCCCTGACCTGCCTGCAATATACTGTGTCCTCGATTTGTCCCAGCTATTGTGACCTTGCTAAGATGTTGACTTTATTCACCCTCCTGCCAGGGCCCAGCTGGGGCCAGCTTGGGAACCTGCCAGGAGTGTGTCCCATCCTCACTCCCGAGTCCAGGCAGCTATAGGATCAGCGCCTGCGGTGCTGGCTTGCTGTGTGACCTTGGCCCTTGCTGCTCTTTGCTGGTCACTGAGGTGTCATCTGTAATCTGTGGTTGTTTACCAGAGGAGGTACTTCCAGCCTAGTGCTCCACGGACCGGGAAAACACAGAGTCCTCCTCAATTGGGGGTGCTGTTCTCTGGGGAAGGTGGCGGCTGGCATAGGTGCCATGAGTGGTAACGGTGGAGCTGGCTTGTGGCACACTCGGCAGCTGGGCCAGGAGCAAGCCCTGCACACCATAGGTGCACAAGAAAGAGGGAAACATGGATGGAAAGCAGGAGAAAGAAGTGACAGCGTCTGGAAATCCACCGTGTTGGGTCCCCCTCAGCCTGGCAGTAGTTAATACACAGTAACTGTCTCCTTGCCAAGTACCAGCCTAGTGTGGCCAGTTGAAGTCCTTAGTGCCCAAGACCGCTCAGCCTGCACCCATCTTAGGCAACTGGACTGCCCCTTAGGGCCGCCAGCTTGAGCATCTCCTAGGTGATGCAGAGGTGGACAGGCACCTGGGGACTTGCTCACACCAGCGAGGCCGCTCACTTTTGCTAATACCCAGCTGCCTCCCAAGTGATACCTCAGTTCCCCAGCTGTGTTCCACTGAGCATCCCAGGTTCCCCGGATTCAGCCAGATGGTGTCACATCCTCCACACCCAATATCCAAGCCCAGAGGTTGTGCCTCTTCCTTCTCAGTGTCCAGCCTGACACCTGCCCATTCCCTCAAGGCCTCACTGCAAGCCCATGTTAAAGCCACCCCTCCCTGGCCCATAGGCACAGATGCCCTCCCTTCCACCCAGGCTCTCTGTTCGCCATGTAGCCTCTGAGCCTACCTAAAGTCTCCCCTGGCTGCCCCCAGAGTCTTGCTGATTGGGCTGGAAGATCTTCCACCTTTGATGGGAAACCCTCTGTCAGCTGGGTTTCGGGTGCCTGCCTCCCCATCTCCACATGCTCCAAGCAGCCCCACCCTGGCATGAGGGTTTAGGGAGCATAAGCAATGGGCAGCCACACCAGCAAATAGCTGTAGAGGGGGTCCAGTAGGCTGCCAGCTATCAGCAAAGAGGCACATTCTTCCTGGCCACTTATTTGCCCCTGTATCTGTTGGGAAATGCCCAAGCTGGTGGCCCTCAGGACTGGAAGTCAAGGGCAGGCTACTTGGCCAAGATGGCTGCAGGTGAGGTCTCCAGAACCCAAAGGCGGATGCTGGCTGCTGAGCCTCCCTGTTGGCATGTGGACAGTGTGAAGGTGGACATGCTGGCGAAAGCCAGCTGGCCACAAGGAGTTTGATTTTGCCATGCCGGCCAATTCCTGGTCATCCGGATGATGGGACTCCTCCCAGCAGGCTTCGACGCTCCTGTGCCTCCAGCATAGACCAAGGGAACTGGCTGTGGAAACAGGTTGGAGCCCTTGGTGGGAGACCAAGTCCCCAGTTCCTGAACTTTTTCTGACTCTGGATTGGTCCCACATACCCTTGCCCCACCCCTAGACGAAAGTGGGAATAGGTGTGTGGGCCTTGTGAGCTCCTGATTAGAAGCCCGTGTGTAGCACTGAGGGTACAGGGAGAACCCATATCTGCAGCCCTGCCCCCCATAGCCTGTATGCCAAGAGAGTCCTTGCCAGTTGGCTTGAGGGGAGCATGGTCACTAGGATAAGAGGGCATGATGGGGTACACTCGCCCCAGGCAGGCCCAGCAGCTGGAGAATGCAGAGAGAAGCTAGGCTCTCCATTGGGGCTCAGGGTGGGGGCATGTCTTCATACCTTTGAGACATGTGAGGCACAGCTCGGCCCTGGGCAGGAGCCTGGCCTCAGGAGCATGGCTGACCGGAGAGTAGCACCTCCTTTGCTTGGAGGCTTTCTTACCTCCACTTTGGCTGGCTGTGAGAGGGCCTGCTTGCATTCCTACTTGGTCCTTGGAAGAAGGCCAGGCAGTGGACCCCAAAACGGTGACTGCAGAGTTCTATAAAAGACAGGGTAGCTGCTGTCCTGAGCCTGGCCAGCCTCCAGAAAAGTCGTCCAGAGAGGGCTACAGTCCAGCCCAAGGTCACCTGGAATGTGCCACTTGCAGTGCTCATGGCTACTTCCGCCTCCACACTGCCCCGATCAGCACCTAACTCCCTTTCATGGATCTCTGTCACGTTCCCCTGACAATCTCTCACTCTTCACCTGGCCTGGCTGAGATGTGTCCTGCACCCCCATCCTTAGACACTGCAGAGCGGGCTGGTGCCCCCACCTCCATGAGGTGGCATGGGAGCCTGGCAGGGCTTTCCTCTCAGATTCCCTTGAGGGCCAAAGACATCAACTCAGCATTGTCTGAGGAAGTAGCATGATGGTGTTCCCCACTGAGACTGTCCCTTGCCTGCCTGCATGGTCACGAGGGCTGTGGTCCTGGGTATACCTCTGGGACGGCCCTAGCCCTGCCCTTGGTAAAGCCCTGAGCTACCCACGTGGTGAGGTTTGGCTGTGGACAGGTTCCCATTGCAGGAAGGCCTTGGGTGGCATTGGCCTCTCCTCCTTTCTCTCACCAGTCTTCCTGGCATCCCCAGGTACAGGCCAGCCCTGTGCTGGGCAGTGGAGACCTCCCTCGACATCTTTGTAACATCTTTTTACCCCGAGCTGTCCCGGGTTCCAAGGAGAGAAAGGTGTAATGTGGGAGCCAGCAGAGCCGATGGGGACCCTGAGGCCTGCCCTCTGTGTGGGGTCCTCCCCTTCCCGTAGGACTGGAGCTGCAGCCAGGGCAGGGGCTGACTGTGTCGGAGCAGACATCTCCCTGCTCTGCAGGAGGCAGGGGGTGCCAGGGCAGGCTGGCCTTTGGGCAGGGAAGGGAGGAGGCAGAGGAGGAACTCAGTGCTCCCGACCCCAGCAGGACATCCTCGTAGCTCTGTGTGCTCTGCGGCCTGACACGTGGTCCCTGCACACTGGGCCGTGTCCAGGCTGTCTTTCATCTCCCTGCCTCGGCCCCAATTTATGTCAGGCAGAGGCTGACACGGGGACAGGTGTGACAAGTATCTGGCTTCCTGGTCGAAATTGGCCAAAGAAAAACTCTTCCCATAAAGATATTCCATCTACATACCTCCTGGATGTCAGGAGCGAGAGCCCATCACGGCCGAGACAGATGGTGGCTCTAATGCAGTCCATTTTCACCCGCTACCAGAGCCATGGCATGACGACGAGGTGGCTCAAGGTGGGTGGGTGGCGGTGGGGCATCAGACCTCTTCAGAGCTCTCCTAACCCTGAAGCCTGCTCTGCTCCCACCTCCCATAGGGTCTCAGTCCATCCAGCAACTCCAGGGGCAGTGGCATAGACACTCGAGTCCCTGTTGGTCCCAGCATCTCCACCACCAGCTTAGCTCACCCCCTCCCCTCTGGCTAAAGCACTCCCTACCCCAAGACAGCTACCAAGATTTAAAGTCTAGGAGATGACTTCCCAGGGATCCCCAGGCCCTCAGGTCATAGACTGTCTTATTCAGCTGGTAACAGTCCTTGGGAGGGCAGGGTTTGCTATCTGTGGTTCTGAGGTGGCAGATAGTTAGGGAGGGTGAGACTCAGCCCAGCACCTCATTTCTGGCCAGGTTGTGGGGGTTCATTGTCCTTGCCTTGCCTGGGAACACCTGTGGTGGAGACCTTCTCTGGCCTAGCTGATGCCCAGGACCCTAGTGCCCCAGGGACAGAGCTTGTGGGCTCTGACTCCAGAGGGCTCCACAGAAGCGCCTGTAGGTCTGAAGATAAGCATGAACAAGGGCAGGAGTGGTGAAGGAGTGGGCGGGATCCAGCCTCCCTGAGGCCATGGGCCTGGGAACAAGGTAGGCTTGCCCAAGAGGGAGTCGCTTGAACAAAGCCTGCAGGAGGTAAAGGAATGGTGGGACTGGGCTTTCTCCTCCACAGGGTGAGAACAGTTCCTCAGGGAGAGGCCAAGTGCCTCTGGCAGTTCGAAGCTGGTGGGCTGGGCATCTCTTGTGCAGCCACGGGACACTGGTCCTGCAAGAGCCAGGTAGGTTTCTTGACCTCTATTTCCAGATGAAAGAATAAACTCAGGGGTTGGGGACCCCACCTGAGGCACCTTCCCGCCCCTACAATGGAGCTAGGGCTCTCAAACCCTGGTAGACTCAGGGCTGCCCTCCAAGACTATGGTCCGCAGAGACCCCAGGACACACGGCTGCTGGGCTGTTTCTCTTTCTGCTTGCTGTAGTATCGGCACGAGACCAAACAGAACACGCCAGGAACATTTTGGATTTGCCAGATCACACTCATGGCTGAAAATCTGAAAAGATACTCCAAAGTTTTGAGAAGGAGGCTGTTTTAGCTCACACTGCCGTAACTAAATACCGTGAACTGGGCGTCACAAATGGCAGAAATTAATTTTCTCTCAGTTCTAAAGTCTACGACTCCAAGATCAGAGTGTCAACGCTGTCAGATTCTAGTGAGCTGCTTGTTCCTGACTGGCAGATGGTTTTCTTACGCAGCCAATGGCCTCTTTGGGCTCTCTTCTAGGCCACTAGTCCTTCTCAAAGCCTTGCCCTTCAGACCTTATCCTAAGGTGTCAGCCCTAACTAAGCACCTCCCACTAACCTCTCAAACACCATCACATCACAGGGAGGGAATACTGGTTACACTCCTAAAGCGCCGACATTTTAAGCAAGGCAGAAAGATTGAGAGTTCCAGGCTGGGGCAGGAGAAATGTTCAGTAGTTAAGGGCATGAGCTGCCCTTCCAGAGGACCCACATCTGGGTCCCCACCCACATAACATCTCATAACCATCTGTAACTGTGGTCCAGGAGATCTGACGCCCCCTTCTGGCCTCTAGGGGCACTGTACCCATGTGGTACGCAGACATACATGTAGGCAAAATACCCACAAACACAAACATTTCAAAAAGGAAAATAAAATAGAGTCCCAGGCTATTATAGGCTGTCACCTCATACAGGTCACACCCAGCGCCCGGCTCGGACCTCTCATGACTGTCACTGTGAAGCCTCAAAAACCACTTACCTTTTTCCTGGTTGTAGTGCTAATGATTCTACAAAACATGGCCCCTTTCTGTTCCCTCCCTGAAGCCCAATGCAAGAGCATCTGAGAACCTAAGCTTCTGGTGCTCTCAAAATAAGTGAGCAAAGCCGGGCGATGGTGGCGCACGCCTTTAATCCCAGCACTCGGGAGGCAGAGGCAGGCGGATCTCTGTGAGTTCGAGACCAGCCTGGTCTACAGAGCTAGTTCCAGGACAGGCTCCAAAGCCACAGAGAAACCCTGTCTCGAAAAATCTAAAAAAAAAAAAAAAAAAAAAAAAATAAGCGAGCAAGCAAACAAAGTCACATTGGAGATTGGGACTTCAGCATATGTTTGGGGGAAGCTGAGCATAGTAGCTCATGCTATAATTCCACTGCTTGGAAGACTGAGGCAGGGAATTACCACGAGTTTAAGGCCAGCCTGGGTTACATAAATTCTAAACTAATATGTCCTACAGTGCAATACAATATCTCAAAAATAAATAAATCAATAAAAGTGATGGTGGGGAGGGACAGTGGAAACATCTCTCCATAGCGGAAGTATAGCGACCCTTGAGGGCCACTCAGAACCTCAGTACTTGGTCGCATGAGCCTCCCCCAGTCAGGAGAGGATCAGTACCCCTCCAGCCCAGGCCATCCTCGGGGAATACTGTCTCTACAACTACACAAAGTCTGCCACTTGCCCGTAGTGAGCAGGTGGCTGCATCGGGCAAACATACATAGAGATCCTACTACATGCTTGTCACAAGCCGTGGTTCTGCCTCCTTGGTGCCCAGGGTCCAGTGACAAAAACAGGGTGCACAGAGACTAGCTAGGTCTGTCCAGCCCCTGTGTCAGCCTGTGGGGCAAAGTGGGAACCTTGGCACTGGGTGGATGGTAGGGACCCTGGAGTGTGGTTTATGGGTGTGTCACCCTGGGTCCAGCTCTCCTGCCTCTCAGGTAAGAAACCCAGCTCATGAGGCATCAGTGATGACTGAACTGGACTTAAGGGTGACCTGGTCTCACTGCTGCCTTCCAAATCCTTACCGGTCACATGGGAGAGATGAGTGTAGTCAGACCTGGACTAATCCCCTGACACCTATTGGCCAAGTCATGATCACCAGTGCCTGCTGCAACCACCCCAAACAGCTGAGAAGTGGGTGGGGCCTCCGTGGAGGGAGGATGTGGTTGGCTTGTGAATGCTGAGTTGTAAATATGCATTCCCAAGGAGATGTGCTGAAGTAGGACCTGGTGATAGGCCTCCATGTCGGCGGAGGATCCCGAATGCTCTTGCCTTGGGCTTCAGGGAGGGAACGGAATAAAGGCATGCTTTGTGGAATCATTAGGAAACGACCAGGAAAAGGGTAAGTTAAGTGGTTTTTGAGGCTTGATAGTGACAGCCATGAGTGGTCTGAGCAATGCTATAACTGGGCTCTGGGCTCTGGGTGTTACCTGTGTGAGGTGACAGACAGGGCTCCCAGATCCCAAGGATTACATGGGAGAGATGGGTGCAGCCAGTCTGAGGATGACCACTGACACTGCTGGTCATGCTGTGGTCCCCAGTAGGGCCTAGGGCCTTTCTCAGCCCAAAGGGAGACTGGGTCCTGGACTAGTACGGGGGTCTTTTCACCTTACTTTTTAGACAGGGTCTCTCAACAAACCTACAACTAGCTAATTCGTCTAGACAGGCTGGCCAGTGAGCTCCAGGGACCTCCAGTCCCTGTCTTCCCAGCACTGGACTTACAGGTTCGTACTACATGTCTGGCTATTCTGTGGGTACTGGGCATCCTAACTCAGGTCCTCACATTTGTCCAGCAATCACTTTATCAACAGAGCTTTGTGCTTTTTAGAGCAGCAGATAGAGGCTGCAGGATAGCCACCCCGAGGTGCAGATAGAGGCCGCAGGATAGCCACCCCAAGCGAGAGTCTGAGCTGACCTATGTTGCACCCCGGACAGAGATGCCCAGAAGTGAGGTTAGAGGTACCTGGTTTCCCTGATGTCACAGCCCCAGGGCCACTACCCTCCCCCCATGCCTGGCACAGCACCCTAAATTCAGCGGCATCAGGATGTAGCCAAAATACAGTGACCTCCTTTTCTGTGGGAGGCAAGAGTGCCTGGCTTCCACCCGCACAGGTGAGAAGCCGCCAACAATTTCCATCCCAAATTGATTTCAAATAAGCAAGCGTTATCACACACAATCATATAGGAATAATTTATCACTCGTTAATAAAAGAGCAATTACTTATTCACATTGCCCCTGTCTGTGTGCTGTGGGCTTCGTTGCAGGTTTAGGATCTGAAAACTAGAGAAGCTCAGATTTGGTGTGAGGCCTAGTGGCTACAGTCCTGCTTCCAACACAACGTGGCCCTTGCGGTCTTTCGGCTGCCTCCCCACTCCCCATGACAGCCTGAGCTGGGGACTGCAGCCTGCACAGGGAGGTAGCACCGTGACAGTGAGAAGAAACTGGCATATGTGAAGTGTCCAGGTGGAACCGGAGTACATTGGCTGTGGGGGACATTTGGGTCGACGGAGGGAAGAGTGGCTACAGAGCTGGACCTGTGAGGACCCCTTCAAGCCCCCAAATTAAAGAGTGTAGAGTGGGTCAGAGACCCAGGCACATTCTCGGCCGCCCTCGGTTAAGCAGGAGCCTGCACCAGTGAACAGCGTGGCCCCTCCAGCTCTACTTTCTAACCCGTGTTTGACTCTACTCAGGAAGAGGCACCGTCTCTCCTCTCTCACATGTCTTCCTTTGTTCCTCGGGTTGCAGTTGATTTCGTTGTTTGTTTCTCCTCTTGCTCCATCTCCTAGGAGAGCAAGGTCTTCATCAGGTCAAGGTTGAAGGTCTTTGATTTTCCTCCGGAGTCCCATCCTAGGTCCTTGTCCTGCCACCCCCTGACTTTCTTCTTTCATGGGGTGCACATTAGCTTCTGTGAGAGTGTGTTTTTGTTTTGGCTGATGCTCCTGTCAGGAAGGTATTGTGAAGGCCACTCAAGCCCTCCTATGTATGCAGATGTGTTCAAGCTGGACTGGCTGGGACCAGAGTTGCCTGTTTTCAAAGTGTTTCTTCTGAATCTCGCAGCATTGTGGTTACCTGGGAGCAGCGTGCTCTGGGGAGCTCTAGTGCTACCTTGCATTGCTTATGTCCAGCTTTTTCCTCCTGGAACGGAGCTGTCTTTGGCACCTGGGAGTCTGAGGTTTGCTATGAATACCCAGCGAAGGTCCAGGCCTTGGCTCTAGGAAATTTTCTGGTGTTATTCCTTGGGTAAATTTTTTATCCTCCATTTTCTGTTTTCTCTTCACAGAACTGCCATAAAACACATTCGACCTATATTTGCCCATTGACTCTCATTCAGTTTTTCTTTTTGTTTTTCTTTCTGGAAGATTTCCTTGACCTTGTTTTCCAACCCTTCTATTGATTCTTTTAATTTTAGCAATTCTATTTTTAATTTCTAAACACTCTTTCTTGTTCTCTGGTGACTCCTTGGTCACAGCACCCTGCTCTTGTTTGAAATCTCTTCTATCCCTGGGTGCACTGATTAGAATTTCCCCATATTTTTCTGGCTATTCGTGACCCTCCATCTGCTGCTTCTTGAATTAACCTTCTTTGTTGTCTGCACTGGCGCCATCTTCACCCGTATGGTGGCTGCTGGTCACTTTTTCGAGAGAAGCAGGTTCAGGGTTCTGCTGAGATGGCACATGCCAACTGGCAGGTTCTGAATCATCAAGCAGGAGCTGCCCTGGGCCTCCCCATATGGCAAGCGTAGAACCCTTTCTCTGGATGTTTCTCTACGCCCTGCTCTCCATAGGATGTGCTCTCACTCACTAGCATTCTGGAGGGGAGTGAACACGTGTCTGATATGGCTCACTGAGTCCACTATGTGGGCAGAGCAGGGAGGACGGTGGTCCCCGGAGATGAAGCAGCAGCAGCTGATGCTACCTGAGCACAGGTCTCTTGGAAGGTGTGGGCAGGCTATAGAGGACACACGCCTGCTAAGATGGTTGTAGAGAGGGCAGATTGCAACTCCGGGTGTGTGTTAGATATAGCTTTGCTGCTGGGCTGTCCTTCGGTACAGACCCAGCATTCTCTGCACACAGCAGGGACAACAGTTCAGCCAAGCCAAAGTGGTTCTGTGGCTCCAAGACTCTGTGCTGAACCATGCCTCACCTTTTCCAGTTCCTCACCTGACTCACAGTGACCCAGGCTGGACGTACAGGCTGGCTACGCCCTTGGGTATCAGACCCTAGGCTAGCCTCTGGGGAGGCGGGACACTAGCCTCAGTCTAGACCTGGCTAGGGACACCTCAGTGGGGATTCCAGGCTAGAGGCGGCATTGGGTTCTGGAGAGGTAGTGCTGGCCCAGCATGATTGTCACATTGCTGGTGTGGTGACAGGCTCAGGGGACCTGGTCTCTTTTCCAGCTAGTCTGAAGGTGGGTGGAGCCTACATCTGAGCCTCAACCCTCATCCAGCCCAAGGAAAAAGGCTTGGGCCAAGGGTGATGTGCTGCAGGGGATCAAGGAAGCCACAGTCACTATCCATTTCTACCCTGTGTTCCCTGGGGGGTTGGGTAAGGTTGCAGAGATCCTGAGGCCCAAATTATGTGCCTTGTCCCCTGGCTTCACTGGTACCCTATTGGGTTTTGTTATGCCTCAGGGCCTTTATGTATGGAGTAGAAGTAATGACCACCTACTCACTGTACAGTGGGTGCCTTGGTCACTGTTCTCTCACTATGAAGAGACACTATGAACAAAACAACTTGTATAAAAAATTAATTGGGGGCTTGATTACAGTTTCATTACGTTATCATCATGGCAGGGAACATGGCATCAGGCAGGAAGGTGCTCGAGAAGTATCTGAGACCTACATTCTGATTCCCAGGGAGGGAGGGAGGGAGGGAGAGAGAGAGAAAGAGAGAGAGAGAGAGAGAGAGAGAGAGAGAGAGAGAGAGACTGAGTCTGGGTTGGACTTTTGAAACCTCAAAGTCAACCCCCAGTGACACACTTCCTCCAACAAGGTCACACTTCCTAATCCTTCTAATCTTTTCAAATAGTGCCTCTCCCTGGTTACCAAGCATTCATATATATGAGCCTATGGGGATTATTCTTCAAACCACTACATGGGGGTCATACCATAGAGAGGTCAGGAAACCCTCAGGAGAGAGCTGTTCAAGAATGTTCCCTTCTTCCCTGCATTCTTCCTCTGTCCTGAGCCTCCAGTCAGGTTGGAGTTATGGTGGCAGAGACAGTGCCTTTCTAGGAAACAGTTGTTCAACAAAGACACTCCTGAATGATTACAAACCTCTGATGCTGGAATGGAACCTCCTTGGGACAAAGCCACTGTTTACTGGCCTGTAATTCTCTGCCTTTGTGTGAAGCTGGCTGGTCTCCATGTGTACTCCAAGCTTGTCTCAGGCTGTTTTTTACACAAGTTCTTTGTCTGTAGCTGGTATAGTGCTTGTAGTGATAATGGGGATGCTATAGTGATGCTGATGGTAGTGGTGGTAGTGATGGTGGTGTTGATGGTGGAGCTGATGGTAGTGGTGGTAGTGATGGTAGTGTTGATGGTGGAGCTGATGGTGCTGATGGTAGTGGTTCTAATGGTGGTGCTGAAGGTGGTGATAGTGGTGCTGATGGTAGTGATGGCGGTGATGGTGGTACTGATGGTGATGGTGGTGCTGATGGTAGTGATGGTGGTGATGGTGGTGCTGATGGTGATGGTGGTGCTGATGGTAGTGATGGTGGTGATGGTGGTACTGATGGTGATGGTGGTGCTGATGGTAGTGATGGTGGTGATGGTGGTGCTGATGGTGATGGTGGTGCTGATGGTAGTGATGGTGGTGATGGTGGTACTGATGGTGATGGTGGTGCTGATGGTAGTGATGGTGGTGATGGTGGTGCTGATGGTGATGGTGGTGCTGATGGTAGTGATGGTGGTGATGGTGGTACTGATGGTGATGGTGGTGCTGATGGTAGTGATGGTGGTGATGGTGGTGCTGATGGTGATGGTGGTGCTGATGGTAGTGATGGTGGTGATGGTGGTACTGATGGTGATGGTGGTGCTGATGGTAGTGATGGTGGTGATGGTGGTGCTGATGGTGATGGTGGTGCTGATGGTAGTGATGGTGGTGATGGTGGTACTGATGGTGATGGTGGTGCTGATGGTAGTGATGGTGGTGATGGTGGTGCTGATGGTGATGGTGGTGCTGATGGTAGTGATGGTGGTGATGGTGGTACTGATGGTGATGGTGGTGCTGATGGTAGTGATGGTGGTG
>NW_026068092.1:906636-908318 GCF_014885135.2 Alexandromys fortis | reverse complement strand
GCTGGTGGTGATGGTGGTGCTGATGGTGGTGATGGTGGTGATGGTGGTACTGATGGTGATGGTGGTGCTGATGGTGGTGATGGTGGTGATGTTAGTGCTGCTGATGGTGCTGATGGTGGTGATGGTGGTAATTTCCAGTCTAGATCCTAAATGTCCCCCAGAGGTTCTTGTACTGACCACCTAGCCCTAATCCATGGTGGGAAGTGGTAAAATAGTTAGAAGGTTGGCCCTAGAGGAAGAAGTTAAGTTATTGAATGTGTGCCCTCGAAGGCATATAAGACCCCATCCCCTTCTTGTTCTTTCTGTTTCCTGGATGCTATGAAATGATCAACTTCTTCTGCGATGCACTTCTGCCATGTTCTTCCTCGCCATGGGCCCAGCTTCTAAAACTGTGAACCAAAATAGGCCTTAGCTCCCTAAAAAGTTGACTCAGACTTTGTGGCAGTGACAGAGAGCTGACTAACACCACGATGATGATAATGAAGTGTGGTATTGACAGCGGTCGTGGCACGGCACGGTGATGATGGCAATTACGATGGCAGTGATGCTCGTGACGGTGATGGTGGAGAAGCTAACATTGGTGATGACAGAAGATACCTGCCCACTTTCAGTTTGTGACCCATGGGTCTGCATAAGTAGCTGGTTCTTAGGTCTTCAGAAGTGGTCCACACCTTCCTGCTTATCAAAAAGTACTGCTTTCACCTTTCCTGGGCTAAGTATTCTCACCCATAATAAAACCTTTGTTTTTAACTATGAATGTCTGTTAGCCAAGGCTAGACTCATAATATCTTGGGCAGTATATCAGTGCTAACGTGCTCACGTCTTGAAAGCGCAAGCTCCCAGGTCCTGTCCAGTCCAAGGACTGATGTTAGTGGGTTGGGGAAGCCTCAGTTGGACATGGCCAGAACTTTTGAGGTAGGTTGCAGCAAAGAGGTCATCAGAGCCCTGTAAAGTCCTGGAGGTGGTTATATTGGCATAGCAGGACCAACCCCCCAGCAGACCCCCACCTAAACTGAGCCACTGCCAATCCCAAACTCACCTCTCCTAGATTTGTTCCCCATTTCCTTCCCTTGCAAATGGGGACTGACCGTTGCTACTTCCTCCTGATACCCGAGACAGCTGCCCATCTTTCTTATGAACAGTTTTGGCCCTTTGTCTTGTTCTTTTTAAAAAGTTTTTGAAAATTGAAGTGTATGAGTGTTTTGCCTGTATGTGTGTGTGTGAACCATATGCATGCCTCATGCCCTCAGAGATCAGAAGAGGGCATGAGGTCCCTGGGAACTAGACTTAAAAATGATTGTGGGCTGCTCTGTGAGTGCTGGGAACCAAAGTGTCTCCTCTAAAGAGCAGCAAGTGCTGGGAACTGCTGAGCCACCTCTCCAGCCCCTGTTTGTTTGTTTCTTTTAAGGCAGGGTGGCCTTCCAGTGGTGGTAACTGGCACGCCTTTAATCCCAGCAGAGGCAGGTGGGCCTCTGTGAGTTCAAGGCCAGCCTGGTCTACAGAGTAAGTTCTAGGAAAGGCTCCAAGCTACACAGGAAAACCCAGTCTCTGGAAAAAAAAAGAAGAAGAAGAAGAAGAAGAAGAAGAGGAAGAGGAAGAGGAAGAGGAAGAGGAAGAGGAAGAGGAAGAGGAAGAGGAAGAGGAAGAAGAAGAAGAAGAAGAAGAAGAAGAAGAAGAAGAAG
>NW_026068092.1:771420-905574 GCF_014885135.2 Alexandromys fortis | reverse complement strand
ATGATATATGTATATACATATATATATATATGTTCAGCCTGGGCAGGGGCCACCTCCCTGCTTGGTTGATTATGTTTTACAAGTGCAAGAACATGTGGGAAGTGTCACCTACCTCCTCCATGGCAGGGTAGCAGACCCCTATCTAGGTGCTGAGGTCTACACAGCCCCCTCATACCAACCCGGTTTTGCCCCACACCCAAGGGATCCTAGCTTCTATAAGCCATCCTTCCTGCTTTGCACGCCACGTGTGCTCACAACACATTTCTGTGTCTGACCTGCCCACCCCTGCCGCTTGTCCCCTAGCATATGTTCTTATCTCCCAGTTGAGGCCAAGTATAAATAACCACCGCATACAACCCTAGTCTCATGTTTACCACATGTGCTGACATTCTGGGCCTCACAGGTCAGCAGCGGATTCGGAGATAGGGTGGGAGACCCAGGGCTCAGTTTGGGATGCTTGTCCCAGAAATAGACATGAGGCACAGAAGGCAGAAGGCAGAACTATAGACTCACCAGGCTGAGCACTCCATCCAGGGCAGCACCAGCATGGGCAGGAGGGGGGGTGGCATTTGTGTGACAGTTCTGGGGCTTAGACTATGGCCTAAGGAGGTCTCCTTCATAGGATACCTATGATAGGGATATGTAGTCATTGGTTGGTTTCCTCATTAGTGTCCCTGGGGACTGAAGCCTAGACCGAAAGATGGATTAAATTAGCAGCAGGACCGCAAAGGCCCGGGGGTGGGAGCCAGGTAATTGGGCTCCCACCTGATGGGAGCCACTAGCCTCTTGTCAGGGAAGGGAAACTGAGTCCCCAGGTGGGATAGGCTTCAGCCAGACAAACTCTTGAGGTGCTGGGCACCATAGGCCTACAGAGCAGACTTCACAGGGTGGGGTCCGGGAGGTAAGTATACAAGTAGAATATATTGCTGGACCTGGGGAGACTCTGAAGCCCTTTAGGTAATGGGACTGTGACCAGAACTGAATTCCTAGGAGAGACTGACAGCACACACCTGTAATCCCAGCTACTTGGGAGACTGAGATAAAAGTATCACAAGTTAAAAGAGGGCATGGGCCTTCATGTCCCTGTGTCTCAATAAAAATGAAAGAACAGGGCATGGTGGTCTGCGCCTTTAACTGCAGCACTCGGAAGGCAGAGGCAGGCGGATGTCGCTGAGGACGAGAGGATGACCTGACTCAACCAAAAGCCGTTTCTAACAGCTGTGCTCTAGAGGCCTCAGTTTCCCCACGGTTTGTGGCTGGGCCTGAGGCATATCAGCTTCGATGTTGTCTCTGCCGACCTTGGTAAGTGACCTTACCCATTATCGACCTGGCCTGCCTGTTTGCTCTATAGTCAAAATCAATAAGGAACAAGGCCTCAAGGGACCAGGACAGGGCCGCAGATGCTGGTGGCCACACCTCAGGGACTCAGGGTGGTCTGTCCTCTGTGGAAGTCACTGCCGTCTTCCTGCCTCTACTCCTTCCTGGAGGATCCAGGAGGGACAGTGTAAATGTAAGCTGTCACTGCACGTGTCTTCTGCCAAGGATGGGCAGAAGATGGGCAGTGTGTGTGTGAGAAGTGAGTGAAGATGAGGGTACGGATGGGGTAGGGGTCAGTAGTGATAGGTTGGCAGGAGTCGGGAGGGGGCCCAGGGAAAAGTGCCTTGACTTTCTGCAGTGTGGGGGATGGCATCGGTCCCACCACCCTCTCCCAGAGCTATTTCTGGTCTTGTATGCTGAATTGTTCTGCCTTGTAACTGTGGTCTCTTCTGGGCTGCCTCAGCAGGCCAGCCCCTCTACAGCCTTCTGACCCCAGCTCAGTATACCCATGGAGATGTCTTCCCAGCCGCAGATAGCATGGGAGGTTCCTGTGCCCCAGGGACTATCCAGCCCCCACTGGCTGCCCTGGCCACATAGCAGTTGTCCCTCATGAGCTGGCTATACTTTCCTTGACAACCCTCAGGTAGCATGTACCCCCATGCTTACCTCCCCTTACTTTTAAATTGCTGCAGTGTAGGAGCGGGGCTTTGCTACTCAGTGCCTCAGTTTCCTCGTCTGGAAATAGATGCTGGTGATGGAAAGAGAATGTGATTCTCCGTGGCACTGACTGGTACCGGCGGGGAGGCTTTCTCCAAAGTCTGTGGGGGGTAGTCCTTGAGAGAGACACAGGGATCCAAGGGCACCCGGCTGGTAGAAGGACGAAAGTCGGTGCCCTGGATATGCAAGGCCGTCAGCCTGCACTGTGCTTGGCCTCATCAGGTGAGGACAAGAGGACGTGCCCACGGGATGTCAGGCTAGGCTAGGGTGGTGGTGGAGAGAATGCAAGAATGCAGCAGGCTGGGAAGATGCTAAGGAAGGCAATCTCAGCTCAGCAGCTCACTGGGCTGCTGAGGTGAGCTGCTGACCTCAGCAGTGCCTGCCTGCTGGCTCAAGTGGCTGCTGGGCAAGGCCCCAGAAGCCTCCACCCACCTGGTCCCTCCCTTTCCATTTTTCCCTCTTCACACCGTCTGGTTCCCTGGCTTCTTTCTCTCTGCCCCTGCCTCTTTCTGCCTCCTCTTTCTCCCCGCTCCTCTTTCCTTCCATCTCTCCCATCTCTCTCCCCTACTCCCTCTTCAGTGAATGTGATTCTGCACTCTTGACTCCAAAGAGCTCCTGGCACAGACGCCAAGTGCCCGGTGTAGCCCAGTGGTTGTGTCCTGCCTGATCAGGCTGCCCCAAGTGGAGGAGGACCCCAGGGTCTGTACTCAGTTATTGCCCTCCCTGAGGAATCTCCGAGCCATGTGCCCTTTCCCTCATATCCCTGTGGCCCCCCAGATGACCACTAACCACTAAGCCAGAAGCCACTAACCGTGACCCAGTTCCAACAGCCAGTGTGTTCCCCTTGGAAAAACCCTGGAGGAGATCCACACACAAGTCGGATGAAAACTGACTTCAGTATAGCTGGAGACACACCACTTCGTGCATAGCTTGTAAGGCTGACTCAGTGGCTGCAGAGTCCTAAGGGGTCTTGATGTGGATTCCATGTGAGATGGATGGGCCCCCTCCCCAGGACCACTTTCTGCCCATGTGTGCATGCTGGGCACCTTCTGAGATGGGAACATGGAAGAGCCTGGCTGGGTGGCAGGTGGAGGCTACAGGGAGGCAAGAGGGCCAGGCTGCTCCCCAGAAGGAAGGCCGTCTCAGATGAAAATCTGTGGGCACATTTGCAATGGAACAAAGTGAGCACGGAGGGGTCCAGGCCTGAAGTTCAGAGATCTTGTGGCTCAAAGCACTGCGGAAGCCACAAGAATGAGCCAACGCAGGCCATGTAAGGTGGCAGACGGAGAGACACTGAATATGGCAGCCCTGGGGTGGGGTCAGGGAACATCCTCGCCGCCTGGTCAGGTGTCCGGTGTTTCCCCAAACCCCTGCTGTGAACACAAGCCATGCTGCAAAGTTGGGTTTGATTATCTCATAAAAAGATGCCCCTTATGCTTGCTCAGCGCAGGGGTTGCCATGGAGACCGCGGGCAGGCCCCAAGGGGGTCCAGGCTGGAGCCAATTACTGTGGCTACGGCAGAAGAGGCTACCCCAGCCCCTGTGCTGACAGGGTGGGTAAGAAGGGCCGCCTCTCAGAAGTTGATTTCCAACAGGAGCACAGCTGTGTCTTTTACCTTCTGCCTGACAAGACTGAGCATATAGCCGCGCCTCCCATTCCCGACCTCAGCCCTGGACCTGTCAATGGGCCACCTCACTACTGGGAGCTACAGTCTACCGCTGGTGTGGTGGATGACACAGAGATTGGTGGTGTTTTCAGTGTATGTGAGGTCCAGTTGGCAGCATGGCACTGTGGGTAATAGGTGGTCTGTGGTATACCAGGGCTGATAACGTGCCCCCCAGTCATCCATGACGGTAAAATTTCCAGCCTGGCCCTGGGTGCGTGAAGGCCCCCCACTTACCCAGCTTTTGTGACAGCAGTTAAGGCATCAGGGCTGCTGATGCAGCTGCACCCCACTGTCCTGGGGAGGGCATGTAAGAAGAGAATGTGAGAAGCTGCTTAGACAGAACCTCAGACCCAAGTACAGCCCACATATGTCCAGCCTGGGGCGGGGCAGGGACAGGCATCCATGGATTGCCTCCTGGGCCTGGCTTGCCACCATAGCTGTCAACAAATGACTCCAGGTCCAGCAAACCGGCTCACTGAATGAAATCGCTGAGAAGAGGGCCCCAGAGCCTGGAAGCTTGCCCGGCTGTTAGGCATGCCTGGCCTGAGGGGGTCTAGAGTTAAGACTGCACCATGCAGAAGAGGACCCAGTGGTAGGGCCCAGTGTGAAGTAGATGTCCCCAGAGGTCAAGGCTGGGTAGGGAAGGCTGGATCCTGGTCTTTTCCCAACTCCGAGCAGTTTGCCAGCCTCGGCCTCCTGGCTGCAGAATCCTGCTCTTAGCTAGCTGCCAAGAAAGGTGTTAGCTGTCAACACAGGTGTTAGCTGTCAATGACGGTGTTAGCTGATAAGCCATAACCCTCCCAGGGGGATTCACATTTTTAATAGACTCACTCCTGAAAGAGCCTTCGGCATTCAAGAGGGATGGGGCTCTGGTGACAATCCAAGGAGCCTTTTCCTAGGAATATAGCACCCCAGCCCTAGCGGCCGCTGCCGAGTATATAGGTCCTTGGTCACACCCAGGTATATCTGGCCCAGGGACCTAGGATGGGGCCTGATGCCTTGGGGCCACTGAGAGAAGTAGGGTGGCAACCAACAGGGATGGGCAGGCAGGCTGGGAAGGGATGGAGCGGAGAATGAGGCCGGTGGAGGAGGCTGCAGAAGGTGTTCAGAGCCAAGTCAGGAAGTGCTTAAAAGGGAGGTGGTGTGGAGGAGGGAGCAGCCTGCCCTGGGGGCCTGGGAGAGGCCCTCTCTCCCCACCTGCCCCACACCCAGGCTCCTCTTCCTCAGACAGCAGGGGTGCTAGTGAGGAGACCTACCCCAGGCCTCAGGAGACCCCTACAGACAGAGCCCTTCAGGGGCTCAAGCATAGCTCCCATTTTGGCACGAGGAGATTCCCTGTGATTCCAGCTGCCAGAAGTTATCAAAAGCTATAATGGCCTGGGCAGGCCTAGATTGTGAGCCTCAGCCCCTCCTCTGCTCCTGGGCCAAGGGACCTGGCAAGCCTAGGGATGAGTCTCAGACTGCTCCTACGGGGTTTCTCAGATTCCCCTTCTTCTTTAGCCTGTAGCCTGGTGGGACTGATTTGAGCAGACCAAGGATAAAGCTAAGACCAATGAAGACAAACAACAGCCGGGTTCCAGGGGCTGTATGCTCTGGAGTGCAGAGATGGTATGTGCAGCCACCCCAGAAGGCCTTCAGACATGTGACTTAATGACCAGCTGGGCTAACACTATGGGGGTGAGCTACAGTGCACCAGTCATGCCTGCAGTTGTGTGAGAGGGTTAGGGGTGCAGACATGGCCACCAGTGTGGAATATGTACCTCCAAGGAGGACAACTTACAGCCCAATATTGTCTGAATGCCATGGAAGGCTGAGAGGTTCTATAGCCCCATTCCCAGGGCTGGCAGCCTTTGGGCCCTGCCCAGTTCCCTGAGGTCTACCCAAGAAGAACTGTTTTCAGCGTAGACCTCCACTTCTTAGGGCCCCTCTCTGATCACCTCTTCCTCTGTCTACAGGAAGCCGGCTGCTGGCATGGGTGTTATGGCTACAAGCCTGGCGGGTAGCAGCACCATGTCCTGGCGCTTGTGTGTGCTACAATGAGCCCAAGGTGACAACAAGTTGCCCCCAACAGGGCCTGCAGGCTGTGCCCACAGGCATTCCAGCCTCCAGCCAGAGAATCTTCCTGCACGGCAACCGCATCTCTCACGTGCCGGCTGCCAGCTTCCACTCATGCAGAAATCTCACTATCCTGTGGCTGCACTCTAACACACTGGCCCGCATTGATGCCACTGCCTTCGCTGGCCTGACCCTCCTGGAGCAGCTAGACCTCAGTGACAATGCACAGCTCCGCGTTGTGGACCCCACCACCTTCCACGGCCTGGGCCACCTGCACACGCTGCACCTAGACCGATGTGGCCTGCAGGAGCTGGGTTCCGGCCTGTTCCGTGGACTGACGGCTCTGCAGTATCTCTACCTACAAGACAACAGTCTCCAGGCGCTGCCTGACAATGCCTTCCGTGACCTGGGCAACCTCACACACCTCTTTCTGCACGGAAACCGTATCCCCAGCGTGCCTGAGCACGCTTTCCGTGGCCTGCACAGTCTTGACCGCCTCCTCTTACACCAGAATCATGTGACTCGTGTGCATCCACACGCCTTCCAGGACCTTGGCCGCCTCATGACCCTCTACCTGTTTGCCAATAACCTCTCCATGTTACCCGCAGAGGTCCTAGTGCCCCTGAGGTCTCTGCAGTACCTGCGACTCAATGACAACCCCTGGGTGTGTGACTGCCGAGCCCGTCCGCTCTGGGCCTGGCTGCAGAAATTCCGAGGGTCCTCATCAGAGGTGCCCTGCAGCCTGCCCGCACGCCTGGCCGGTCGTGATCTTAAGCGCTTGGCTGCCAATGACCTAGAGGGCTGTGTTGTGGCTTCAGGGCCCTTCCGTCCCTTCCAGACCACCCAACTCACTGACGAGGAGCTGCTGGGCCTCCCCAAGTGCTGCCAGCCAGATGGTGCAGACAAAGCCTCAGTGCTGGAACCCGGGCGGCCAGCTTCTGCTGGTAATGCCCTCAAGGGACGGGTACCTCCTGGTGACACTCCACCAGGCAATGGTTCTGGCCCACGGCACATCAATGACTCTCCGTTTGGGACTTTGCCCAGCTCCGCAGAGCCCCCACTGACGGCTCTGCGGCCTGGGGGTTCTGAGCTACCGGGACTGCCCACCACCGGTCCTCGCAGGAGGCCAGGTTGTTCCCGAAAGAATCGCACCCGCAGCCACTGCCGTCTGGGCCAGGCCGGAAGTGGAAGCAGCGGAGCTGGGGAAGCAGAGGGTTCAGGCGCCCTGCCTGCTCTGGCCTGCAGCCTTGCTCCTCTGGGCCTTGCATTGGTACTTTGGACAGTGCTTGGACCCTGCTGACCAGCCACCGGCCATCAGGTGTGTGTACATATGGGGTCTCCCTCCATGCCGCCAGCCAGAGCCAGGGACAGGTTCCGTGGGGCAGGCCAGGCCCTCCCTGACAGATGCCTCCCCACCAACCCACCCCCATCTCCACCCCATCATGTTTACAGGGTTCCGGGGGTGGCGTTTGTTCCAGAACGCCGCCTCCCACCCGGATCGCGGTATATAGAGATATGAATTTTATTTTACTTGTGTAAAATATTGGATGACGTGGAATAAAGAGCTTTTTCTTAAGCTGTGGCCTCTTGGGCTGCGGTACTGTGGGCGGTGAGAAACGAGGGTGGGTCCCAGCATAGCATCTCCTTCAGACACTGGCACAGAAGGCCTGAGAGGAGATAGAACTGCCCACCCTCACTGCTGGGGCAGTTTGGGCTGAAGTGGGGCGGGGAGGCTCACTTACAGGAGTGAAGTGAGATTCTTGCCATCCTCCAGCTGTCCCAGTGAGTTTGTCCCATAGCTGACATCCCTGGGCTCCGCTAACTTCTCTGAGGCTGGGCTGACTACTGCTCGCTGCTCCCTGGTTCTGAACAAGCTATCTTTGTGAGGACATGTACTCTGGGACTGTCCAGCCCAGGAGGAGGCTGGGAGCAGCATGAAAAGACCATACTGCCATTGCTGGAGAATGACCAGAAATGGAGTGACCCCAAAGGGGAGCTCGAGATCACATGAGGGCTCTGTGCACCTTCATGTCGCTGCCCCAGGTCCCAGCCCTCATGCCTGGGGGCCTCACATCACCCCACAGCCCGTGAGGATCCACGTGCCTGTAAATACACGTGAGCACATAAGAGACACACATGGCAGAGCAGAGGCACGCAGACACACGTGTGTCTGCGTGTGCTTAGAAACAGCGCAGACAAGGAGATGCATGTCCCTGAGACCTGGACCGGAAAGGCCTCAGAGACAAAAGGGAAGGAGGCACTGGCCAGAAAACTGTGGGTCGAAGTAGTGGTGGAGGGAACAGGAAGGGGGTCTGCTTCCCCCACAGGGCAAGAGCTGGGAGAAAGGGAAGAGAAAAATGCAGGGACTGGGGGAGGGAACTGGGGGAACCAGATGGCCATGGGGGCGGCCAAGCATCCAGAAACTCGGGGAGGAGGCTGAGGTAGGGGAAATGTGCTCAGCATTCACCATCTGAAAAGGGACTTGGGGCAAAGGTGGGGTGCTGAGACCCTGTCTGGCTTTGCCCTTCCTCAGCAGGGAGCCTGGGCCCGCTGGTGCCACCACACATACCCACAAAGGCTGCCCACATTTACACCTGCAGTTTGTCCTTCTGCACAGTGCACTCTGGCCTGACCTCCAGGCCCGGGCATCACTCCTTACCCCGAGGCTGGGGATGCTGCAACCGGAGCAGGTTCTCAGGTGAGATCACTGTTTGCCTAGGGTCTGCTGGCCCCTCCCCCTTAGCCGACATCCTCCAACACCTCCTTGCCATCACAGCTCTGGCAGAAGCGGCCCATGTACAGCCTGTGAAGAAGTCAGCCACCATCAGCACTCCCCAGCACCCTGGGAGGCTGCTGGCCTGCACCTGGTGGGCAGGGGTCTTCATTGACTTTCTCCACCCCAAAGGAGCTCCTGCCTATTTGAGAAGACCAACCCAGCCTGCTGAGTCCAGGGGAGGGGCAGAACTGGGAGGTAAGGCTATGCTTTCTGAAATGTAAGCTAGGACAAAAAAGCTCCCATTGGCAAAGAACCTTAGGGCCCTGAGCTGGCCACCTGCAGCAGATATTGGCACTGTCAGTGGCTTACAGGACAGAGGGTCCCAGCTCAGTTCACTACCTATGCTGAGCTCACTCCGCACTGACAGGCGCTATCTGGCCTGAAGCCATTTATTTTTGTTTCTGTTACCAACAGCTGGCCCACAGGTGGGCATTGGAAACCAGCCACATGCTATATTGTAACCAGGCCAACAGCCTAAGATGCATCACTTGGGTCCTGCCTCTACAGACCCTGCTGTCCCTGCAGGTTCTGTACACTCCCCTCCCCCAGAGGAAGGAATCTGGGACACATTGTGGAGTGAGGACAATGGTCTAGCCAGGCTGTCAGTGACGGTGGTATGGAAGCTGTGGGTGAGGCAGGGGACGGGGTGTGAGGCAATGGTCAGAGGTGTGCATCTGTGAGGGCATGCATCCTCGACTGTCTCAAGGGGGAGTGGGCAGGGTCTAATCTTCCGAGACAGCTCTTCTGGCCGTGGTATACACTGTGGTGTCTGCACACAGGAAGGGGCCAGACCTGAGGGGAGGGTGATCCAGAAGGCAGGGGATGTGTTTTAAGTTGGACTTGACAGGATGGTTGGAGGCGGTGGGCAGGGCTCCCAGGCTTCTGCCCTAAGCAGCCGGCAAGGGGCGCCTGTCCCCAAGGAGGGGGTTCCAGGAGGAGCGGCTTGCTGAGGCCCAGGAGACATCTGGGCGGGGGTGTCGCGTGGGCTGTGCAGGCTGAGCTCAGGAGAGGGGCCCGGCTGGAGGACACATTTGGGAGTCGTGAGCATTTGGGTGATATTTACAGCCCAGGAATGGATGAGATCACCGGCCGGTGATGGGGAGGGACCTACAAAGGGAGGGGGTTGGGCCAAAGCCCCAGGACTCCACTCTGGCCCACCCTAACTCCTCTTTATCCCTACCGACCCAGTCTTGGCTCAGCTGGCTCCCTTAGGTAAGGTTCTGGGCAGCAATTGGGCCACTGGCTAATGTCCAGCCTGGGTCTCTGGGTCCCTGAGGTTGATGCAGGAAGCTAATTAAAGTCATGCAAAGCACTATGGAGAGTGTCAGCCCCCCCTTGGGTGCCCACTGCTTTACCATGGACACACCTGGCCCCCTTCCAAGGTTTCTAGGCCAACCACAGGGCTCCCTGTGATAGAATCCTTCCCTGTTCACAAACCCGGCCAAGGCCACACCACTGAGCATCATTTCTGGAGACTGGTGTCTGGAGCCTGGCTCACAGGGGCTAGAGCTACCCTGGGAAATAGATCTATAGCGTTTCACCCTTGAGGCGCTGGGCTCAGAGATGGAATCTCCTAAGGTCGCTCAGGACCCTCGGGGGAGGGGGGTGAGGCATGCTCACAGGTCCTCAGGAGACTGAGGTGTCCCAGAAGCTGCTCCAGGGCTGCACAGCCGGACTTAGAGAGGCATCTGCCCCGTTTATCTCGCTAGTGGAACTTTGCACAGTAATTGGCAGAATTATTTTGTAATCCTGAAATTAGTTCTGAAATAATAGAAGTAGCAGAATATGCAGCGGTCGATGTCCACTCAGTGTCCAGTGAGGCTGAGAACATGCCAGAAACGTGTGCAGAGAAGAGAGAATGTGTCAGGTCATCTGAGCACAGAGGAGAGCTGCAGCAAGGTGGGGAGCCCCTCCTCACAGTGGGGGGTGGGGTGGGATGTGTGCCTTAGCCAGAGGCCATGCCCCAGGTCTCTGCCTCCTCAGCGTGGGGTGGGAACCTTCCTCTCAAGGCCCCACAGGAATGCTGGCGCGCTTCCTGGTGTGAAGAACGGAGGAATGGAGAGACGTGCCTGCAAAGGGATGTACCTGAGATCACACTTATCTGCATAGCTGGCTATGAATTAAAGCTTGCCCCAGGACACTTTGGAATACAGAAATGTCACAAAATTCTAGGTATCAGCCTCTCTCTTTGTGCCGGACAGCCTGCGATGTCATTTTGGAGGGAAGACAACACTCTAGGCCGTGGTGACTATGTGACCCCTGCAATTACTTCTCTGGTCATATGGCCCCAAAGTCATGTCAAGCCACTCTGGCTTTAGCCTTAAAATCAGCATCTCCCTGCTGCCTGCACCCTCTCCACACAGTCACCCATGGCCTGTCTTCTTGGCCCTTACACTCCACGTCTGGGTGGGGCAAAAGGCCCCCAAAGTCATGTAGCGAATGGTAGAAGGGAATCAGATTGGGCCCAGCTGGCTTCTGTGGGCACACCAGCAGGGCAATCCACTTGACATCCTGAGTCACACACACACGCACACACACACACACACCTACACCTACCCACCTACCTCCCTGGATCACATAGGGCATTGCGCATGAGGGTTGGCAGGCCACACAGCATCAGGAGACACCCAACTCCCATTCGGACCCTGTCCTCTTAACCAGTACTGAGGCTGGGCCTGGAGCAATACCCTTCATGCTTCGGCACAGGCAGGGAAGGCTGGGCCCTGTTCATCCAGGCACCTAGCTGGTTCATGCATCTATTGGGTACCTACTATGTTCCAACAGAAGCACAGAAACCAAGGCCTTTTGAGAGCTGACAGGCAGTGCTTGAGGTAGCCCAGACAAGCATGGACCTGGGCTGCGGCGGGGGGTGGGGTGGGGCTATCTGGACAAGAGCAGGCCACATTCCAGGGTCCAGCATGTAGTACCCACACAGACAGGTGTGTGAAGGAGGAGTAGCATATTATTTTCTCATGTGGTCCAGCCTCGATTCCTCTAGACAAAGCAAAAGGGCAGAGGACTGCTCCTTTGCAGACACAGCATGGCGTGGTCTGCCCCTCAAGTCTCCAGAGCTGCTCCTGTGAGCGCTGAGGCCTAATTAAACCCACCACCGACCGGCCCAACAAACACGAGGGACTAGGAGGCCTCCGATTTGTCTTCACAGAGAACTGTGCAGAGATTTATGGGCAATAAAGGAGCATCCATCTCAGGGCGGGAAGAGGAGCAGCAGACAGGCAGCCCCCTCTTCACACCAGAGCGCCGGAGTTGCATTAATGATGCCGCCAAGGCTTTGCAGCACTGCTGACAAAGGAGAGCCATAAACGTGGACAATTAGAGAAGGATGAAGACCTCGCAGGGCAAACTCTGTACACCCAGCTGCCAGCCAGGCCACCCTGGGAGGAGCTGGGGACACCGAATTGAGCCCGTGATTGGGGGCCCAGGTTCCGGGGCAGGGCCCAACCACTGTCTGATACAGTGGCCTCATAATTATTCTTGAAAAATGATGGAGGAGAAAGAGAGAGAGGGAAGAGGGGAGGGCTAGGAGGGCAGACCTTGTGCGTCTGGCCAAGTTGTGGGCTGCTGGGTAGCAGTTGGTTGCTGCGAGGCAGGGGGTGTAAGGTTTGGGCAGCAGGTGCACAGGGACCCGCTTAGGTGTCCTCCCTGGCGTGGTCTCATCTTGAGGCTCTCTGGCCAGCCTCCCCCCCCCCAGCTCCTGTCCCATCCTCTCCACCTGGGATCCATCTCGCTGCTGTCACCGGTCAGCCTTGCCTACAGCTGCGCTCGCTCGCCCTCTAACTAGTGTGTGTAAATCGTGGCCAGTCCATCTGTCCGTCTGTCACCTATTGCACTCACCAGCCCTTCCCTGTTCCACTCTCGGGGTGACCATGGCCTTCGTTCCATCTCATCTCCAGCCAGTACCTTCCAGGGCCCTGTCTTTCCCGGTTCCTTAGAAGACGCCCTTCAGACCTGCAGAGGGAGAGTTGGCCGTAAATCCTTGGAGTAGAGACTCCAGCCTAGGAAGGTGTCCTGTGCTCCCTACCACCAGCCTCCAGAAAGCCTATGAGAGTAGCTCCTTGGGTCCCTCTTGACCCTAGCACTGGGTCTGGCCTGTTCAGAGGCCCACATGCGGTCTGTGGACAGTGTCACCCCACCTGCCTAGGTGAGTCAGGGCAGCTGCACTTAGGGATTGGTCGAGAGGAGAAAGTTACCACCTGCCCACTCCCGGACCTAGGTCAGTGACTGACTCCACAGCTGTCACCACTGCAGCTGGTTCACTCTGTCCTGGCTAGTCTTGGGGACAAAACCCTGGACTCCAGCACTACACAGCAGAGGTAGGCCACACCTAATGTGCCTGCCACCTACCACTGAGGCAGCCTGGCACCTTGGCCAACTCGGAAGAGTCAGTGCAGACACCACCCAGAGTCATCATCCCCACCCCACCACCATCTCCATCTAGGGACTTAATGGGTCCTTCACTAACCCCTTTGCCTACCCATAGGCACAGGCCCTCCTGGGCCAGCGGAAGGACAGAAACACAACTGGCTCAGAGGCCACAGGGACAGACAACTGCGAGGGAAGTAGACTGGCCAAGCCCCCTCCTTGGAGCTGCTGTACTTAGCTGATCACTCACCCCCACCCCAGGGCTGGTAGAGTGAGGCTTTCCTAGATCGCTCTGCTCAGTATTGTGAGAGCTGAGCTTTCAAGGCAAGGCTTGCCAGGCCGAGGTGCTGGGACCAGGAATCTTCGCATCTAGGCCAGCACTGGAGAGGATCCAAGAGGTAGATCACCTTGTGCATGCTGGGAGAGCAATGGTGACACCATTCACTCTCAGCCCAGTGGGCCCTTGGTGAGAGCGGAACAGAGCAATACCTGTGCATAAAGCAGGTACTAGGCAGGGTCAAAAGGCAGGATCCTACATGCTTATCGCTCAGGGTCTGGGGTCCCGAGTTTCCCTGCCCAGCAGCTGTGCCAAACATCATAGCACCATCTCTACCTCCCACTGGCCCTGGCTCACCATGTACAAATTAGGAACAGCTCAGAGATGCAGCGTTTGCCTTATAAAACCAATGGGAAACGGTGGTACTATTGAGGACAGCTCCTAAGGGCTGGGGTTAGGCTGTGTCAGTGCTGGGGAAGGAGAACAACCGGGGCTGGCCTGTATGAAGAGGAGTGAATGAGAAAGGGCTCAGAGACCCTGATCCTGTCACCATGGTCCCTGGCACCTCCCCATTTACCTTGAGAGTGCACAGAACAATGCCACCTTGTCTTCAATACCCTCCTGCCTTGGCAATCCCCAACTACAGGGACTCCAAGTACTGCTGGTCTTTAGTCCCTCACCTCCTTAGGGTAGCCCAAGCTCAGACACAGCTAAGGACTCTGGGACTAGGAGGAGCTGAACTTACTTCTGGAGTAAGGTGGCCCAAGGGTGGCATTGTATGGAAGGGATGTTACATTAGGAGTGGAGTAGGCGCAGTTCATTGGGCAAACCCTGCAATGGGACATAGATGGCAATGAGGACCAGCCCTTCTGAAGCCTGTGGAGGTGACCCCTCCTGGGAGGGGGTCTTCTCTGTGTAGGGCTACCTGTGTGAGTAGCCAGCCCCCCACAACCCATGAGGTCTACATTTGTTGGCCTCAGATCTCATCCGCCCTCTTCCTTTTGTTTCTGCTCATCTGTGTCTTGGTGTCGCCTAGCAGAGTGTCCTCCTGAGCCCAGACTGGAGGCTGTTACCATTTACTCTGAGGCAGGAAGCCCCAGCTCTCTGACTCTGTCGTATGTCTGGCAGATGATAACCTGAGGAGGTGCTTCCCAGTGCCCAGGAGGCTGGTGTGCACCAGGCTCTTTCTTGCAGACCTGACCTATGACAGGGAACAGCAGAAACCTCTGCCCCTCAGACCCTACTGTCCATAAATGCTCCCAACGTTGACCCCTGTCCCTGCTTGCCACCGCTGCAGGTAGCTGCAATCTAGACAGACCCAGGCATGCACTGAACAGTTAGACCTTTACATGGGCCCTCAGCAGCCACCTGTGGGATCTGCCATGTCCTCCAGGAACCCGCTCCCCAGCAGCTGGCTATGTGCTAGCCCTGTGGGGACACTGGGCCCAGGCCAAATGTTAATCCACTGGGAAGAGGAAGTCCACAAGTTCCTATGTTCTGGCCTGTTTGTTGAGACCCCACAGCCTGCTTCCTGGGATCCTTGCCAGATTCTCAGACCCTAGGGATCAGCTCTGTCAGGGAAAGGCGGAGTCTGGGATCAAGCAATGACTGAGCAGCTCACTACTGTATATCTTCAGATAGTTCTAGAGACCTGAATTGGCAGAAGGGACAATTAGTCACTGAGAGAGATGCCTTGAAGTCTCCCTTCTAGGTCCCAAGCTGCAGGCTATATATGTCCCTCCTCTGCACACTCAGCCTGGAAAGTGAATGAAATGCACTTGTAATTGGGGTTCGTGAGTTGAGGAACTCCCAGGTCTCGCCTAGGACATTATATACAGCATCCAACCCTAAATCTCGAGGTGGTAAAATTGTGTGTTAGAACCCCATGGTCACCTGGACTATGGCAGAGCCTTCATGATCTGCGCTGCGTGGGTCTTCACTTACACTCTCCTGCGTACTTCTCCTTGGAACCTAAGGTAAGGCCTGGATTCCAGCGTGTACTTCCGGTGACTCTGAGGTTGCTGACTGAGGTTGCTGGGTGGTGGCAGTCTTTCTATGTGCTGAGTTCCGCATCCAGCGTGCCTGCAGGTGAACCTCCTGGGCCACCCCTCATTGTCACTGCTGTGCAGTACTGTGAAACCCAAGCTGGGTGCAACCTTCCTAGACTCAAGAATTCCCTGTGTCATAGGCCCAGCATGCCCTGCCCCCACAGCTACCCTCCTAATTGGGCATTCTCCCTGACAGAGTGCCACGCGGCTATCTTGTTCTCATTCTCATTCTGTAGACGTTGGCACAATCTACTCTTTGAATCCTAGCGGTTATAGAGAGGCTGGAGCAGCTGAAATAGCTCCCAGCCCCTGGGGGCCCTCCAGTAGGTACAGTAAGGATTGCTCCTGGGCAGATGGGTGGCAGATGGATATGGCATCACTAGCTCAGGCCAAGGCTTAGCCAGGCCCTCTAGTTCCCCAGACTCAGAGTCCACCCCTAGTTAGTCAACATGAGACTAAGTCATGTGTATTGTCGACACAGACTGGGTCAGCCTGGGTGGCTGGATCAGAAGAGCACAGATAACCTATCTTTGGGAGCTGCAGGACTCCAGGGGGTTTCCTGCTCCAGAACTGCCTCCTCCCAAATTTGCCTACCCGGTCCACACAGTCGGTCCCCTGTTAACATGAGTCCAGTCGACTTTGCTAGCAGGCTGGAGCTAAGCCGGTGCCCTGGGTGGCTCCTATGCTGGGTACAATTGGAACATAGACTTCAGACAAAGTCAGCAGTACTCAGACTGTCAAGGCCAAGAGGAGAGGTGCAGTCCAGCTAGACAGGTACATCTGGCTGGCCATCTGCTGCTGGCTTTCTAGATGGTCATGTCTCCTCCTTGAGACTTGGTTCTTACCTTTTAACATGAGGTAATAGTGACAGTCTCAATGAAATCAACAAGGATAGACGCACCGGGGTTGAGAAACTCATATACTTGCTTGGGCGCTAAGGCCTTGTGTCCACAGTGCCAGGAGACTGGGCCAGGGCCAGGCATATGCCATGTTTGGGCAATTCTAGCACCAGCCTTCTGTTGCCAAGTTTCCCATCTCTTGGGGCTGAGATTTCAACAGTTTTAAAGATTTCTTTATTTGTGTATCTGTGTGCATATGTGTATATCTGTGTCTGTGTGTGTATCTGTGTCTGTGTGTGTATCTGTGTCTGTGTGTGTATCTGTGTCTGTGTGTGTATCTGTGTCTGTGTGTGTATCTGTGTCTATGTGTGTATCTGTGTCTATGTGTGTATCTGTGTCAGTGTACGTGTATCTATGTCTCTCTCTCTCTCTCTCTCTCTCTCTCTCTCTCTCTCTCTCTCTCTCTCTCTCTCCACATAAATATAGGTAGCCAAGAATGCCAGAAGTTACAGGTAGTCCTAAGCCATGTGATGTGGATGCTGGGAGATTAACCCATCTTCCCTGGGAGAGCAGTATACACAATCACTAAGCCATCTAACCAGCTTGATTTCAACACACTTGATATATTTTGGGCTTCCCCTGGCATGTGTACCCTGGCCAGACCTGATTATTACCTAGGCCTCTTAATATATGACTTCATTCTGTTACTAAGCAGCCTGTCCTAAACCCAGCTTAGACTCCATCAACCCAGGACCCTCACTCAGGTACAGCTCCTGGCTGGGGTCACTATGATGGGTCCCAACCCCTAGGACCCCAGCTTCCAGCACTGGTACCTGGCTGCTTGAGAAGGCCCTCCTCTGACATGCCAGTTCCAGAAAGCAACCTTGTGCCAGAATTTTTGTCCTTTCTGGATACTGCTGGCCTTCACCTCTGAGTCATAAAGATGGAAATGATGGAGCCCACTTCTCAGCCTCCCTTCTACAGGGACATGGGTCAGTTTCATCCTGGCAGCCTGTGCTCTGATGAGGAAGCCATCCTAAGGCATGGCAGCGTTCAGCAGATTCGGCCTTCTTCTCTGGCAGAATGCAGCCTGGCCTTGGAGTCCCTGTTACCAGGCTCTGGCAGCGGAATCTCTGCACCCCCAGCCTCAGAGAGCTTTCCTAATGCATGACGATTGTCACTGCTAACATTAGAATTAAAAGCTGCTGCTGAAACAGGCAAATCCAAGCCCACAGAACAGGACCTTCCTCAAGCTGTGGACTTTAGAGGAGTGCAGGCCTGGCCTGGAGAAGTACCCACATCAAGTCAGATTCTGGAATTTGGTCAGTGACCCCATGTCGGCCCCACAACAGAGTGAGAAAGCTTAAATGCAGGGCTCCTGTCCCAGAGCTAAGACTCCTGCTAGGATTAGGGCACAAATCATCCAGAAACAGTCATCCTGGGGACAGGCACCTTGTGATGTGGCCAGAAGGGGCCAGCTGTGGTCATCAGAAGCATCAACAATGTATCTGGTGCTTGTAGAGGGGACAGCATGGCCTTGCAGAAGTCCAGCCATCCTCTGTCTCACCCCGTGGGCGTCCTGGGGATAAGACACGCATGCACAAGGGAGGATGTCAGGCCAGGGAGCCGCAGCAGCCTGCCTGGCACAGTCTTGACTTCTCCCATCAAAGCAGGGACTTGAATTCTTTTTACCAGAAAGTTGGGTCCTGAGGCAGTGAGTAGCTGAAGGCCCTGATTTGGTCATTCCAACCTCCAGGTTCAGGCCCTAGGCCCTTTATAAGTCATCCTGATGGCCTGGCCAGGACTTCTAGGGCAGTGGTTCTCAACCGTCCTAATGCTGCAACCCTTTAACACAGTTCCCCATGTTGTAGTGACCCCGACCATGAAATCGTGTTTATTGCTAGTTCATAACTGTAGTTTTGCTACTGTTACGGATTGTAGTATAAGTGTCTATGTTTTCTGATGGTTTTAGGCAACCCCCGTGAAGGGATCATTCGATCCCTGGTTGAGAACCACTGTCCTAGGTGGCACGGTGGCTGGAGGGTTCTCAATGGTGGGAGCTCACAGAGAATCTCACAGGTCTCTCAAGTGCCATGGTGTGTGTGTGGTCAGGGGACAACTTACAGAAATTGGTTCTCTTTTGCCACCCTGTGGGCCCTGGGGATCAAACCCAGGTCGCCAGGCTTTGCAACAGTGCTGTTAGCAGCAGATCCATCTTGCAGGCTCCAGTGCTATTTTTTCAAATGGAGCAAGTGTTTAGCCCTTACAGCATATGCATTCAGTTGAGGGAGACTTTGTACTGCCTTCTCAGGACAGAACTGAGCTGGGGTGGGTCAGGGCATCCAAATACTGATTCCCTTGGCATCCCCAGCACCCCTCTGGGTCTCTGTCTAGCTAGTTCCTCCCTGACCTTCCTACCTACTCCCTGAGTCCATCCCCACAAGGCCTCCTCCACCTCCTCCTTCTCCACATTCAGTTCCTCCTGAGTGGGCCTGACCCTGCCACCCCGCTCACTCTGCCGCAACCTCACCTATTGCAAATGCTTTCCCAGAGTGTGAGCCATAGAGGCTGTTGGGACATGGAGGGGGCTTAGGAGGGTTGTAGCCCTGCCTCAGTAGCCTGCTCTGCCTGCCCTACACTGGCCCAAGACAACCCTTTCTCATTGGCAGCGGAGGGCTGGATGCATCCATCACCCAAGAGGCAGCTCCCCCATGCTGACTGTAAACAGCTAGTAGCTTCGTGAAGAGTAAAATAAATTGTTTTAACAGCAGAGCAGTTTCCTTCTCAGTACACCCCAGGAGATCCCACACCATGCTGGAAGGCCCTAAGCTGTGCCAGCCTGGACAGCTGCAGACATCCCAGACTATAGAAGTAATAGTCTTAAAATAGAGAGTCACATTTCCTCCACGACATGACAGGTCCCACCCAATCCCTTACTGGAACCCCAGCTAGGCCTGGGGCACTTAAGTCCATGTTCTATTTGTGGTTCAAGGATCTGGCCCCATGTCTCAGCACTATAGGATGTGGGGGTGCTTTCAGAATCTGGGTTCACCCTGCCAAGCTCTGCCTTGAGGTCCAGGCTACAGAGCCTCACTGTGTCTTACAGGTCCTGCCACTACACCGTGGGTACGGCACCTCACAGACCCTTCCCAGAGCCAGGAACTAGCAGCCGCCCTTAGACTCTAGACAAGATGAGTCAGGCCATCTACCAGGAACCAGTTCATTAGTATTCCACAGACAGCACTACCCACCTAAAAGCTCTGCCATCCTTGCTGTGGGCGCCACAGCATGTTCTAAGCATGTATGTGTCTGTGAGTGTACTGACTATAGCATGCCTGAATGTGCTTTGACTTTACATATATACAGTGTATCTGTGAACAAGTGCTTTTATGTATGTGTATGCACACACGTAACTATATATACCGCTTTGTTGCTTATGTGTCCATGAGCATGCTGCCCTTGTATGCAAATGTGTAAGTGTGTGTGCATGTGAGCATGTATGTACATAACTTCCTGCCATGGCGTGTATCCACCCTTCTGAGCTCACATAAGCACCTTCGTCTCCATATTTGTCTCTGGTCCCAATGTTCCCTCTCTGTCCAGCATCTTCCCCTTTCCCGCCCAGAGAGTCACACAGCTGTCTTAATCTGATTTAATACCGGGGGAAGACATAGCAGCAATGTGTGTACCTCTCACTTGGCTATATGACCAGCGTTCAATGTCCTACTGTCTACCAAAAGAGGACACTCAGGCCTAACACACCAGTTCAGTTCAGAGATTACATTCTTGTCATTCTAGCCTTGAAAAAGGCTCTGAGGTGATGCTGGCCCTCCGATCTCCTGTCCTGCAGATGAGTAGAGGACCCTAGCCTGTGGTGAAGAGTGGGGTCTGGGCTAGGCAGATGCCTATGCAGTAGAACAGACCACATACAAGACACCACCGACAGAAGTCAGGAGGGTGGGTCCATGCAGCCTCCACCCTCACCTGGGCCTCGCCAGTGTCTCAGCTCCTTCGCCTGGCTGGTGCAGCAGCCTCAGCAAGACAGGAAATCCATAGCATGTTGAGGGATGCTTCCAGCCATGTCAGACCTACTGGCCGGTGGGCGGGGGAGACAAGGGGAGCTGGAACAGCCATGTCTTGTAGAGCCTCACCCCACATGTCTTCTGAATGAGCTACACTGGGCCATCACATGACCAGGCCCCTCCTGGCTCCTTTCACTCCCAGGATACACCTGGCACAGGGCCATGAGTTCAGGCCCTGACAGGAGCTGGTAGAGATTCAGGCTCTATCCACATCCTGGCAGGCACTAGCCCAGGAGGCCATGACAGGGGACACTTTGCTAACCCAGGAGAGCCTTCCCCTTTGGCCCCTACCCAAAGTGGTTCTTCTCTGCCTCTCACCCCACAGGCAGACAGGGCTTCAAAGACCCTCACTAGGGCCCTTCTTGTTGCTGCTGCCTGAGGGCACAGCTCATCTTCTTCCCAGGGGATCCGTTGCCCTGGATACCACCTGCACCCCCACCCCTGGCTGTCAGTGTAGATCAGAGAGGCT
This sequence comes from Alexandromys fortis, assembly GCF_014885135.2. Taxonomy (NCBI): domain Eukaryota; kingdom Metazoa; phylum Chordata; class Mammalia; order Rodentia; family Cricetidae; genus Alexandromys; species Alexandromys fortis. Next base: position 884,948 of record NW_026068092.1, on the reverse strand, counting down.
CCCTCTGGCTCCCCAGGTTCCTGAGCTGAGGATGACTGATGGGCTCAGCATCTTTCCTCCCCAGAAGACCTGCTTCCCAGAGCATGTCTGAGGTGTTAGGAGTGTTCGTGAATGAATGGCTGTAGGAATGAGTGAGTGAGGAAATGAATGAATGAATGAATGAGAACAAATACCCCAAGCCTGCCCACAACCTGGAACTGCCCCAAGCATCTTGTAGATAGGAGCTATGCAGCCCTAACCCTGGCTTCATAGACTGAGCACCAGGCCGGGATGTCTGTGGCCAGACGCCAAAGACCGCACTGCATCTGCTTATGGTGGGCCAGGGGCACTGTAAGGTCTGAGGGGAGGAGACACAGAGGATCACAGAAGCACCTGCTGCTGCTCTCCAAGCACTTTAAGACCGGCCCTACCAACCCCTAAAGACCAGCATCCTATGTGTGTGGTTTGGGTCATAGGGTTGGGTAGGTGTCGTCTGCTTCTTCCACTCAGAACCTAGTAGATTCTAGGATGTCTAGGGATCCAGTGACTTAGAACAGACAAGCCTGAGTTAGTCTGGGATCTTTCTCTACTCCTTGAAAGCCCTGATTTGGAGGTGTCTTGACCCGACTAACACAAGTGATGTCACTGAACACACAAATGGAGCCAGAGGAAGGACCTGAGCTGCCCGGGGGATGCTAGGCAGAAAGTCTGTCTGAGCCGGGGCAACCAGAGTCTGCAGACTGAAACCTCATAAATCTGAGCCTGAGAAGTAACCACTTGGTACAGGTCAGCAAGCCCTCAGGACAGGGAAGAACTGTGGGCCATATGCTTGTGAGGGAATGGCCATCCCGGACATGGACCGTTAAGCTGGCCCCTGTACTGAAAGGTCTGGTCAGAAAAAAAGGCCTTTGTCCCTTCCCTGACCCATCCTTTCATAACCCTTCCTCCCCGGCCTATCTGGTGACCAGTGTCCATTGGTACTCTTGCAGGTCAGGCTATCTCCTTCACCCCTCTGGATCCAGGGTTCTGGAACAGCCTCTGACAGATGCACACGCCACAGGCCCAACACCCACACTCCTTGAGTAGACACAAGGAGGCGAATGTGGCTACTCCAACCTCATTCAAGGGACACTGGAACTCAAAGTCACCTATGGATCCTGCTATACAGAGACCCCCTCACCCAAGCTCCGTATCTACCCTTCCCTAAGGCAGCCTTCCTAGGAGCCCGGAGGCCCCCATGTGGAGACGGGGGAGCCTGTCGCCTGCAAAGGCGTGTTTTCATTAGGGAAAGATGAGTAATTAATGCTATGGTGCCTTTGAAAACTGTTTTGGTTTTTGTTTTAAACATTTTTCTATGTATAGAAGCAACACTTCCGTTAGGCACAAAATTTATATTTTAATAAACACGACAATTATTTCTTCAATCCCAGGTGTGCCCCTGGATGGGCTGGTATGGGGCAATGAGGCACTGCCACTGGGCCCTGCTAACTGCCGGCCCTGGTGTCAAGACATGCAGCAAGCACAGAGCGCACGGAGCAGGCAAAGGTCCGCTCCAGAGCCTGGCATGGTAAAGGGACAGGTGCAGAGAGCCTCCCTCCTTCATGCCAGGCCTGCGGTGGGAGGCATGGGTGAGTCTGGGACATGGACAAGTTTTAGGAGGAGGCTGAGAGCCCCTCCCAAGGCCTCGAAAGGCAAATAGTGGCGGGGCTACCTGCCTCAGAAGGTGCAGACTGAGCCCAGCCCGACCATCCGTGGCTGCACGACACTCCAGTCTGGGAGTTGTCGGACGCTGATTTCTTGGCCCTTCTAGCACAGTCACAAATCAGGTCGCTTGGTGCTTTCTCAAAGATTAAGTCGGAAACACTTATTCGAAATTGCAAGCCACATAGAGTTTGGAGAACACAATATGTTGGTGCTCTCCAAGGTCTCTCCCATGCTGCAGCCAAGGAGCTGACAGAGAGCCAGCTCCCAGAGCCCTTCAGCTCATCTGAGGCCAACAGTGTGCATGTCCTTCTACCCAGCTTATTGCCCGAGCCCGGACAAGAGGCTAAATAAAAGAATTAGGGTGTCTATTATTTTTCTTGCAAAAAAAATTGTCATTAATTTTTTAAAGTGTGCAATATCGTTCTCAACAAAACACATTAAAAAATGAGTTGTCTGTTCCTAATAAATATTTTCTAGATTAAGTATTTGTAATGCTATCAATTATTTATCTCCATATATGGAGAATACATAATTTGTAATAAAATGCATAAAGGATTTTAATTTTTCTACACAATATATGAAATTGAGTTTTTGACTAATACATGAATAAATTGACTCTAATCCCTTCTTGTCACCATGTATGGTATCGTTTTAGGTATAAATCTCTTATTTTATAGATGTTTTCAAAAAATTAATCTCCAATATTTAAGGACGGGCATAAATCTCTGTAACGGGCATTTCGGTGAGTTCTCACACATAAGCCTGTCTTTTCCTCACACGGCCCTGATTCACAGCCATGCACACCACAGTCACTCCAGGGCTCCATAAACAACTAGACTTGGTGATTTACACTGGTGCTGCGTTGACTCTGATGAGGCAGCGCCCACCCAGCCCTTCCTCAGGCAAGAGGGGTAGTCCCAGCCTTGCCCTGTGGGCGAAGGGTCTAGAAGACTAGAACATAAGGCAAAGACTTGGCCAGAAGCGTCCACATGAGGGTGACAGGTGAAGGGGCCAGTCTGGTCCCGGCAGCATAGCCTACCAGCTGAATCCAGTACTTATTTACCAAGCACCTGACTGAGTCCAGAGACAAGGACATCGTCTCACTCTCCCATGTGATGTGGAGAAGTCACTACCAAACCTGGGCCTGGTTTGGCAAAGCCAGGAAGGCTTCCTGAAGGAGTTGACGCTAAGTGAACCAGTACCGCCATGTTAGCGCCCATTCGTGACAACTCACAGTAGGATCCAGTGAATCTGCACCTACTCTGGAATCACCGTGTGTAATAATTGGTTTTGATTGGGCTAAGGACCATCTATGGACGTGAGAGGGCATTTGGGACCATTCAGTCACCAGAGCCCTGTTTAAAGAATGGGAGAAGCCTTCGATGACGGTACTAGTGGAAGGGTAGATGTCTACTCAGAGAAAGTGGTCGGGGAGGCGCGTCCTTGAGGCCATGTTCTGGCCTTGTCTCCACCCTTTCTCTTCTTCCTAACTGCTCATGAAATGTCCTGTCCTCCCACTCCTGTAGTGCTCTGCCCAAGCCCATGGGGCCATGAACCGAGTTGAAGCCTCTAGAAGTAAGCCAATAAGAACTTTTGCTCTCTCAAGGATTTAGGTCACAGCTACATAAAAGTAAGAGAGAGTCACCATGAAGGTGTCTCCTAGGCCACTTCACGGGGACACCAGTTTCCTCCACAAAGTAGGCCTGCCAGCTCTGCAGGGTGGCAATGCTACTTGGATGGCTAAACTCAGGAGCCTGGCCCTGCAGTAGACAACCAGGGTCAGCCTTATAGGCTACACTTAGCCAGTAATGATGCCTTAATTCCTGCCCGCATTGATTAGACGGGAAGAGTCACATGATCCAAAGTAAACCAATGAAAACGCTTCTTTTGAATTTTTTTAAACCAAGGCAGGAGGGGTCCTGGAAGCACAGCCCTGCTCACAACCCTGGCAGAGCATACAGAAACCTGTGATCTTTAGTTGGGCGGTGGTGGTGCACGCCTGTAATCCCAGCACTGAGAAGCAGAGGCAGGTGGATCTCTGTGAGTCTGAGGGCAGCCTGGTCTCCAAAGTGAGTTCCAGGACAGCCAGAGCTGCTAAACAGAAAAATCCTGTCTTGAAAAACCACTCAGCCCTGGAACACGTCTCCATTCAAATCTGAACATTTAGTGCAGGGTATAGGTGCTCTCAGGGGCAGGGAAACTCATGGGATGTAATTAATACAAACATACTAATATCTCAGCATAGCCTTTTAAAAAAAAAAAAAGATTTATATGTATGGGTGTTTTGCCCATGCAGCGTGTATGTGCAGAGCCTTGGAGATCAGAAGAGACGGTCATGACTGGAGTTATAGGTAATTGTGAGCTACCATGTGGGTTCTGGGAGCTGAACCAGGTCCTCTGCCAGGCAGCAAGTGTCCTTACCCACTGAGCCATCTTTCCAGCCCTAGTATTACTGTTCTGAGTAATAGGAGTATGGAAAGAATTCAGGGCCACAGATTTGACTAAACTCTGATGGGGTCTACAGTACTGGGGACCACCAGTGTGATTTCCTACCAAACGCTTGATAAGTGGGGAACCAGAGATTAAAGCATGTTTTTGAAAACTGAGAAGTGAGCCCTGAGAACCAAAAGCAGGACATCTACTGTACTTCCCACAGCTCCAGAACAGAGAGCCCAAACGTCGTGCAGCAGAAAGGTGGAAACAGAGGGGTGAAGTAGGCCAGTCACAAAAGGACAAAAGGCTGTGTGATCTCACCCTTCCACAGCCATCGCATTCATGGGGACAGAAAGCAGAGTGGCAGTTGCCAGAGGCTGAAGCAGATGTTTAAAGGGCACAGAGTTTCGGTCAGAGAAGATGAAAAGTTCCGCAGATGGGTGATAGAGACGGCTGCACAATAATGCAAAGACACACGATGCCACTGCACGGCGCACTGTAAAGTGGTTAATATGATGAGTTTCGCATTAAGGCCACGTTACCACGACTAAAGAGTGAATAGCCCCAAAGTTCATCACGGCCTGTATGCCATTAAATAGTCTAGAATATAAAGGAACGGGTGTCTTTGTTTCACGTTATTGCTTATGATGCAGGCTCACCTGCCGGGTGAGTGTCCTGAATATACAGCCTTTAGCGCAATAAATGGATCATTTTAGTTAAAAGGAGGGAAACACACAAAAAGAAGGAAATGAGCATAAAATGGGACACACAAAACCAAAAGACCAAAGCAGGACTCGGATTCAGTCCAGTTGTGATAAAAGGTTTCCAGTCCTTCTCTAGGAGGTAGATGCCACGGACCAATCAAAGCAGTGGCATGCCCTCCAAGAGGCTTCCCTCAGTACCAAGTGAGGCCCACAGGGAGGCAGGCAGTGGCATTGGCATTTCTTTACAGTACTGAGGAGGCTCTATAGGCTGGGCTTGTTCTGGGGCTACTGGGAAGGACTGGATGTTCTCCAAAGGCCATAGCCATGCAGCAAAAAGCAATAGGCATAAAGAAAAGGCTGGTGTTCAAGAAGCCCGTCCTGAAGGGAATTCCATCTCCCCTGGGACGGTCTGCCCCTGATCCACTGAAGAGTTGGGTGCTGCACACAGTCAGGTTCAGCTAGGGGTCACAGCAGATAGGGGTCCTGGGGCTCAGGGATCAGGCATTGCTAGCCCGTATATCTGTGGTGGTAGAGCTGTGGATGCCTCTTCCTGTGAAGTTCTCCCGACAAGCATGGTAAAGAAAGGACACAAGAACCAGAAGCCACATGAAGACAGCAGCCATAAGGGGCCAGGTCTAGAGTAGAGGTAGGAGCTGCTGGGGATCCGCCCATCCCTCTCCCAGGTAATTCTCAGTACCTCAGGGACTTCAACTGGTAGTGGGCCTCTGAGGGCAGTCCATAGAGCTGTCCTGCCATCTGGAGGCTGGGCAGTCAGGACTGCTGGGTGTGGTACCCCTTCCTGTGGGCAGTCGGGACTGCTGGGTCTAGTGCCCCAACCCGTGGGCAGTCGGGACTGCTGGGTCTGGTGCCCCATCCTGTGGGCAGTCAGGACTGCTGGGTCTGGTGCTCCCATCCCCTTCTCTAAGGAGCAGCAAGCAAAAGAGCAGGCCTTTCCTTGTCTATTTCTGATACTCTGCCATCTGGGGGCCATGCCAAGCACTTGGGTTTGACAGTGAAGGGCTCACCTGGCAGTTCTTCCTGCATATGCGAATCACCTGACCCTGCACCCACACGCAACCCTCTTTCTTTACCAGGTTCTCACACACCAGACTACCAGCCTCTGCTTGATCCTGCCAGGACCAGGCACTTAGCAACTGGGCCTCAAGCCTGATGTCTTCCTCATTGCTGCAGCACATGCCATGTTAAAGGCTCTTGTGCAGGTGCTCCTCTTGTCCCCGCTGCCTCTGGACTGGCTCTTGCATTGTCCGTGTGCCTGTGATATGCGCGTTCCTCTTGGTGACTGTGAGGGATAAACGATTTTTTTCAAGGGCAGTTGTCTTCTGATCTGTGCCTGCCCCCACCACCTGAGTAACAATAAAATCTATTTTAAAACAAGCAGCCTCATCACCAGCTCCAAGAAGTGACCAGATGACACCACAGGGCAGCAAATGGGGTGACATGGCATGAGGCAACTCCAAGGGCTAGGCAGGGGCATGGAAGCCCCCCATCTTTTGCGCCCTGGTCCCCAGTTCCTTCATCATCTATAGGTGTGGTCATAGAGAGAATGGCCTCAGACCAGGGTCAGGGCTCAGGTTTCTGCTTCAGGCTGTTGGGGCCTCCTTGGGGCCTCCTAGGCTGTGCTGTGACACTGGGTCCAGGGCTGCTGTAACTACAGCCCCAGAAGTACTGTGGGTCACTAGTACCCCTTCCTGGGCACATCAGTCCAGGTGACAGTGCTGTGTTAGAGGCCAAGCATGTCAATAGGCAGCAAAGAGTGACCAACAGATACAGCCTCAATTTCCCCAGGGATCACCCCAACATGGGCTCAACAGATGGGAGAATCTGTCTCTGAGTTGACAAAAGACAGAAAGGTAGCAACAGCCAGCAGGTACCAATGTGAAAGTCGCCTCAGAGAAAGCCGTAGACTGGCTATAAGCCTGTGGGCGTGAGGGGCAGCCTTTAGCCTGGATGTGCAGAGCCAGGAGGATGGGCTGCAGTGAGCAGCAAACGGTGGTCCAGGGAGATGAGATGCACAGGACTGGGTTAGGACACGGCAAGGTATGGGCAAGGTAGGTGTGTGCTGTACCAGTGGTTCCAAATCCAAAGGGGACTTAGATTAAGGACAAGGTGGGGATGGGGCAGATGGAGCCATTGAAGTTTGGGAGTGGGCAAGCTGGGCAGTGGTGCTCGAAGGATTTGGGGTGTTCAATCTCTGGTGAAGAGACTGACCATTTCCAGAAGATAGTGCATTTGAACTGGCCCCACAGTGTGGGAGGGGCCCAGCCAGGAAGGTGGAGACAGGGATCCTCGGGCAATCAGGGTACCTTGGGGACACAGATGGGAAGTAGTCCTAGCCTAGAATCCCAAAGCAGGACCAACCCCTAGAGAGGCCTAGAGTCTGAGGCCTGAACTCTTACATCGTCACTGTGTTCAGACACACCTTGGGGGCTCTGATTATGGGCATCAGATGCCACAGATGTCCTCACCACAGAACAAGCTTACCTAATAACACACATGCACTCTAGACCAGTCCCCTGCAGTTGTACGGCCAGTAGCCCAGACCAGGACTCCAAGCTGGTTTCAATAGGTTGGTACACCTTCTCCATGATCCCTGAAGCCCAGGTGGTGGCACCAGATGGCATTCAGACCCCCAATTCTGATTCTAGGTCCCATTCCTCCAGAAAGCATTTGTGGGTGCTGGAGGACCTCGGACCTAGCTGGCTAAAGTTTTCCGCTGGTCCTTCCCACCCTCGGTGCCGCTGTCATGCATGTGTGTATATGCATTGAACATCTTTGTTTGATGTGTGTGTATGAAACATGTTTGTATACATGCAGTTCTGCGTTAAGTGGCGGTTTCCCCAAGGAAGGACACTGCTCAAAGTTCTTGCCCCATCTTATGTTGGGAACTTCATGATAACTGATCCCCAATTGTGTATGACCAAACCTGACCCCACCCCCACCCCGCACCTATGCCTAGAGCGGCTTTCAGGAAGGCCTACGCCAGGCAGTGCCCAAGTTTAGTGCATAGGAAGTAGCCACTGTTTTATGAGTAACAGTGAGAACCAAGAGCCCCCAAGACAGGATCTGAGCTTGGAGCTGCAGCCCACCATGGAAGCTTAGCCAGAGAAGCCCATACCTGCTGAGGATTAAGATAGTAGGCAAAGCTGGGTAGTGGTGTGCACACCTCAAATCCCAACACTCAGGAGGCAGAGGCAGGAGGATCTTTGTGAGTGTGAGACCAACCAGGTCTACAGAGTGAGTTCCAGGACAGCCAGGACTACACAGAGAAACACTGTCTTGAAAAACCAAAAAGAAAAAAAAAGCCTGGGGTTGGGAAAGAGGTGGCGTCTCTTGCCCCAGCTGTAGGCTATACATCATTTAACATAGGCTGTGACCAAGACTTCAAGAATTTCAGCTTGGCTCTGGAGGATACACTGTGAGGCTTCGGCGAGACCAGGCTGACTCTCCGGTGAGTGCTGGGGAGAAGTGTGGCCAACAGCAGTGCTTTGAGCTTGGTGCTGGTTCCCCGTGAAGAGGACAGGGCGTGGAGGGGCATGGCTGAAGGGGTTTTATGAGAAGAAATCCAAGTATGGCCTGCGGTGTGGCTCTGGCAGGGTCCCCAAGGATACATTGCTCATCATTGCTCCGACATATGAGCTTCGGTCAGAGTCAGTCTGTGTGGGAGGTCCTGTGAAGCCTGTCTCCGTCTCCGTCCCTGCCTCTTTATATGCCTCGTGTGATGAAGAGACAGGTCCTTGTCACCAAGGCCCACATGGGAAGGGAAAAGCTGCCAGTCCCTTGACTCCTGCCTTGTCTTTTGTTCGCCTTGTACTGTTGGGGCTCACTGTGGAGAAAAAATATCCTTCTAGTAGAGACAGGTCACGTGAGTAAGGCGGGATCCACTGAAGCAGAAGCCTCAGCAGTCATGGAGGCTGCAGGAGTGAGGAGCGTGGTTCCCCTAGCACAGCTGGGGCAAGGGGGAAATGGAGAGGGCACACATACCAGGTGCACAGCTGCTCTGAGAAGATGGAACCTGTGCCCAGTTCCCACCAGCCTGGTCTTTAGGAGGATGGCAGAGCCCACCCAAGCTTCAGGCTCCTCTGTGAGTTGCAGTGTGTCAGTGTCCACAGCTCCTGCTGTGGTCACCTCTGTACTGTCCTAGCCAGAAAAGAGCTTGGCCATCCACCCGGAGTCTGGGCCCCAGGCATGGGTCACGGAGCCTGCTGGGGATCAGGTCAGATGATCCTCCTCAGGCTGAGCTCATAGTCTGTGTATACCCTAGGCACTACGTGCCTCAGTTTACCTTCTCTACCTCTTAGAGCCTATGAAAAAAATTGTGTGGTTAACCCATAGGACAAGATACAGTCCAGAATTTGCTCAGGAATCAGTACCCCTTTAAGGTTTACCCTTGACCTGCCCTGCCCAGAAGGCTGTGGCTGTTGCCTGCCACCCCCAAGAGCACTGTGCCCCCAGTGTCGACAGCATCCTGTTTCTCCAAGATGTACAAGTCTGATGACGAGTGAAACTGAATCTATGTCTTGTTTCCCTGAGCATTGCTGTTGCTTTCTTTATAGATTGTCGCGTGTGGTACTTGCCGTCCTTCCTGTTCCTTCGCCCAAGATTCGGGAGTAGAGCTGAGTGCATGCTGGTTTATGAACACTTTGGATGTCAAACTCATGGGCCTTCACTGCACCCTGTAGAGCATATATTACTTTTCAAGGAAGCCTGACTTACACATTCTGCAGGCCAGTTCTGAGAGCAAAATGAGGTAACGATGAACACTGTCGTCTCCCCCACACCCTTGGGATGTCATTTGAGTACACTTGGCAACAGAATAGAGTGAGGGGCCTGGCAGCAGAAGCATCGTGCACATGCCCCATGCCAGAAGTGGAGACATTACATGTCTTCATTCCAGCCCTAGGGACAGGCCACCACAGGTAGGCATCGTAGCCAGAGGCACACAGAAGGAAGACTTACCTTGGTTAACGCCTGGCCTGGATACTCCAATGTACGTGTTTTCAGTGTCCCCCCCAGCAAAGCCCCTGTCCCATAGTCATTGACCCACCTGGGGTGCAAAGGTGCTGTGTGGATCTGGGAGGGGGTTGTCAGGAGGCTGACGGGTTCCAGTTCCCCTGGGAGCTGATATCTTCCCTTGAGACCCTGCTCTTGCCCATCCCAGGCTAGAGGCAACTCTCTGAATGACAGCAATTAGGGCCATGGCTGGCAACACAGAACCTGCCCGCCACCCAAAGCACCTGACATTGCACAGCTCCGGGTTTGGGGGGGGGGGGGAGCAGTGTGCTCTGGCTGCAGCTAAGGCGCCTGGAACCGTCTTCTTTCTGCTGTAAAAATGGAAACATCCCCTATGTGAGACACAAGCTGGCGAGGAGAACGCCACTGTGAAATCACACCCACAGCAGGGCGGGAGGTGGCTGGGGTGCCGGGCCTGCCAGGAAAAGAGGACCTCATGAACGAGGCAGGGAGCCAAGAACCTTGGTAGGGGGGTGTGCAGGGGCGAGGTGCAGTCCCTCAGCCAGACAACCCCACTGGAACACGGGCTAGGCCCTCCCTGCCTTGATCCCCTCTTTTCTTAAAACAGCAACAGAGCCGGCTGCATCCGGCTTCCCACTCCCACCCAGAGATGCTGGAATAGCTGTGAGGGGGGTGGGACTGGGGTGCAGTGCTGGGGGCTAACTAAATCGGAGAGAGACAACAGCTCTCCTCAATGGAGAGGCTCCAGGGGCATGGCAAGGTGGGTCTAGACTTCTGCTGCCAGGCAGGGTAAGATGTATCTCTAGGGCAAGCAGCAACCCTGCCCTGCCCCCTGCCATTCCCCCACATACACTGTGTTCTTCCAGGCTGCCATAGGAGATGGTTCATGAACGAGCATCCAAACCACATGCACACGGGACCTTGATATGTCTTCCGCCTCCCTCCCAGCAATTAAGCCAGTCCAGGACTGCCCACCCCAGCTGGAAACAAAGTTGCCCTGTTTTCCTGGCTGGGACCCTCTTGCTCAGTGCTCCCTAAGCACTGCTCAGCCGCAGCTCAGTGCATCAGCTCTAAAACCTTCATGGAACTGCAAACAGCTCTGCGGAACACGTGCTGTGCATGTGAAACGCCTGCACCCTCTGAGCTGTTCTCATCTCCAGGTTTGCAAGGACACAGCACAGCGCCCACATACGGTGGCTAACAGTGGACGTTGGCCAGCAGAGGTCAGGGGCTGCAGAGGCAGGAGACTTATGGTGGCAAGTTCTGTGGGCTGCATTCCAATTCCATAAGAGACACGAAATTTCCCCTCTGGTCGTTGCCTCAGTGAGGCTGTAGTCTACCGTACTGGCGAAAAGGCTGAGCTTCTCCTCTACCCTCAGAGCTCTGGTCGAGTTCCTGAGCTTATCATGACCTTTTCAGATGTCCAAGATTCCAGTCCAGCGACCTTGGTGGCTTTCCAGGCTGTTGGAGCAGGCTGGGGCTCCTCCTTAAGACTGCCTTGGATAGAGGATATATATGTCACAGCAAAGAAAAAGAGGCTGTGGATTTGAGAAGGTGGAGTACATGGGAGAATTTGAAGGGAGAGAGGGAAGGGGGAAATTATGCAATTATATCATAATTTCAAAAATTAAAAAAAAACTGTTCTGGCTTCAGCAAGCATTTCCACCTTGGCTGCCACTGAGCTGATGTCAGAGCTTCTGAACTGAGTCCACATACCTTCACACACATTTACATACCTTCACACACACGTACATTCACACACCTGCACACACATGTACATTCACATACTGTCACACACACGTACATTCACACACCTGCACACACATGCACATTCACATACCTTCACACACACGTACATTCACACACCTTCACACACACGTACATTCACACACCTTCACACACACGTACATTCACACACCTGCACACACACGTACATTCACACACCTGCACACACACGTACATTCACATACCATCACACACACGTACATTCACACACCTGCACACACATGTACATTCACATACTGTCACACACATGCGCATTCATGCACATGTACATTCACACACCTTCACACGCATGTGCATTTACATACCTTCACACACGTGTGCATTCACGTGCCTTCACACATACATTCACATACCTTCACACACATGCGCATTCACACACCTTAACACACTTGCACACTCACATACCTTCACACACGTGTACATTCATACCTTCACACACATGCGCGTTCACACACCTTCACACACATGCACATTCACATACCTTCACACACACCTTCACACAACCTGTGCATTCATATATCTGCACATGTACATGTACACTCAGATACATGCACATACATGTACACAAGCATTCAACATATGCCCGGGCAGTTGTGCAATCACATACACTTATGTGTTCATCATAAACACATATCTCCTAACACTCTTGTAGGCATCCCTGTGGATGCGCCCAGGTCCACTCACAACACACGTGAATGTCTACACACTGCTCGCTCACATGCGCACTCATGGCTACTCACATTCATCGACGTGCTTTCACGCGACCCCCCACCTTCTCACACACTCACATGTGTGCCAGTACTAATATTCACACTTACTTGCTCACATATGCACACCTACAATTCTCACTCTCATGCACTCTCGCGCGTTCTGTTTCTCATTCGCACTGACATCCAGAGGCCACGTCCTGCCTGCAGCTACTGCCAAATGCCTCCTCCTGCAGGTCAGGTTACAGCTCTGACCGTAACCGCCACTATGGGTCTCTCTACACCCCATGATACCATATCACCTGGAAGACCCATGAGCCTCCTCCAAGAACAGTGTCTGCTCTGCTGCCTCCCCACTCAGCGCTGCAGGCACTGGGCCCCATGGAGCCGGGCCCTCAGCTGCTCCCTTACTGGGGTTCCAGGTGGACTTGGGATGGGAGTCAGGGAGGACAAAGCCCAGTGCTGGTGCAGGAGGATGACAAGCTAGAAAGATTACAAGTGTGGTTCCAGGGTCAGGGTACAGAAGCTTGGGCTGGGAGCAAATGGGAAGACAGATATTAATCAGCAGAGGCTGGCAGTGTCTCCCACAGGAAACATCCCTGAGATTTCCACACGCTTGGAAACGTACAGAGGCAACCTCATTAGGAGTTGCTTCGTGGAGATATCCAGGCCAAGCATCCAGACAGTCAGGGAACTGATACAGATGGGGGATGGGAGGTGGGCCCTCCAAAACCTCATCTCTGGAGATACCTCTCCCAATCTCTGGCCTCTAGCTGAGAAAACTGAGTACCCAGAACTAAGAGTGATCCCTAAGACCCCCAACACCAGAAGTCAGACCAAGGAGCTTGTTGGGTAAGCTTCTCTGATCATCCAAGGGAGGGACCTGCAGACCTTCACAGACTCTGGGAGCTGCCCAAGTGTGCAGGGAGCACAACCCAGGCAGGTGAAGCCTGCCCATGGCCAATCCCCACGAGCCTTACAGGCAGCTTAGGAGGATGTGGTGCCTGCAGACAGAGAAGGGAGTCGGTTGAGCTATAGGCAGTGCTCTCTCACAGATGTCTCAGAGCTTCAGTCACAGCCCGCTAGATGGCTGGCATTGCTGGCTGTCAGTTCATGTGACCCTAGAAGGTCGCTGGACCAGGCTTTCTCACAGGAGGCATGAGCTGGCTGGGTCCAAGTTGGCAGAGGCTCAGCCTTAAGGGTCTCCTCCTGAGCCAGGTCAGCTCAGCCTCTCTTTGTGCAAGGCCAGAGACTCTGAGAAGCAGAACTTTTAGTGGGCAAGGGCAGGAAGACAGGGACAGATAGTCTGTGGAAGACAGGCAGGGGAAAAAAGCAGAGTCAAGTCAAGGAATCCCCAGTCCCCAGCTCACCCTAGAACTATCAGAGCAGCTGCTGTGGGATTCAACTGGACCCAGGAGAAAAGCTCCTGGACGACCCAGCTGCAGTACAGGGGGCTCCCCAGGCTTTCTCTACTGGATACACCCCTCTCTGGGTTGGTTGACTCCAAGCCCAGGCCCAGCCCCTGTTGTCCCCAGGCCTGCAGATCCTAGGTGGGAGAGGCTAAGCCATTAGCAGAACAAACAGGCATATTTACAGTTTGTGCTTTGTTTGCCCAGCCTCTGGGCCTCCCAGCCCAGCCCATCTGCAAGCTCAGCCCATTTCCCTGCACTGAGCCCACCAGGCATGGCTGTGGCCATCTCAGTCCAGAGGCTGTCGGTAAGTGGCCAGTGCTGGGGGCCACCCTCCACCGAGACTGAAACAAAGCTGAGACAAGAGCGTCTTTTAAAAGGAGCCTTAGCTTCCCCTAAAGGAGGGTTTGGGGTCCCAGAAAAGCACCTGGACACAACCCTCACTCACAAAGCTGCAAGGATGGCAGGGATGTAGCTCAGGTGGTAAAGGGGTTGCCTAGTGTACACAAAGCCCTGAAATCCGTCCCCTGCGTCACATAAACCAGGGGTGGTAGTACATAGCTAGATGCCTGACACTCAAGAGGTAAAGGCATCCTCCAATATATATAGTTCAAGGCCAACCTGGGACACATGATCTACTGTCACACACACAACAGCAAGAAGGGGGCAGAAGGAAGAAGAGCCCACCTGCCCTGATGTCTAAGCCATGTTGTTTTGGTGGATGAAGAAGTAAGAGATAATGGGCAGACTCAGTGTGAGAATGGCGCTCTCTCTCTGTCTCTCTCTCTCTCTCTCTCTCTCTGTCTCTCTCTCTCTCTGTCACACACACACACACACACACACACACACACACACACATTCTGCCCATTTACAGACATCAGAGCTCAGAGCCCAGGGCTCATGCAAAGATGGGGTGTACCTGAACAACTTCGGTTCCCCCCGACACAGCCTGGCTCCTGGCTTGAGGGTCCATTAGAAGTGAGTTCTCTTCTCCAGGGCCCAAATCTACATCTCCTAGCAGCTGCTTCAGGCCCCATCCCTCTGGTACCCTTTGCTTCTTCCGCTCAGCGCTTCCATGTCTAACCAGGGGCCATCATGAACACGAGCAACCCTGCTAGGGTAGCGACCACCACTAGGTCAAGCTAAGCACACCCTCTGACACAGATTAGACTTGGTACTGCTTTGCCTGTTCTTCCTCGTAAATCTCCCACCAAAGCAAACTGCCACAGAAACAAGGCTAGAGGGTGGGCACGGTGAGACCACACCCTGGCTACGTAGGAGCCGCTGTGCACAACTCACACATCATCTTGACTTCCAGCCAGGGAGCTGTAATGTCTGTGCAGCCTCTGGCCACATTCATGGGCTGAGATGGGAGGGTAATCACTCTGCTCTGGGTGGCCCACACCAGGTTCGGAGCTAGGTCTGCCTCAGTAGTTGAAGGACCTCAAGACAAGCAGGACACACAGGAGGGGCCCAGCAGGTAAGAATCTACAGAGTGGCAATGACTGACCAAGGGCAGGTACCTCCTGTAGTAGGAAGAGACTATAGCCCCGCGTGTGAGTCTTGATTGTCACCATCCCTGCCTGGCCACTTATCGCCTCCCTCGGTTGCAGTGTCACAGAAGGAATGAATGAGCATGCCACTAGGTTTTCCTTGTTGTCCCACCGCTAGTGGGGAGAAGGGTCAGCCCTTGGTTCCAGTCTCAAGGGGACAGGGTTTGTGTGGTCATGGCCCCTCTACCAAAGGCTCAGAAGCTTGCACCTGTCCCCAACACCACCCAGCTCACCCTACCTGTTCCCATAGCTTTCTTCTTTCCCTACCATGGTCCCTCACCATTGATACATAGTTATGGTACACCCGACCTGTCCCCTCCTCCCTCACTATGGAGTCCCTCTCCCTGTCTCTGCCACCCTGAGATCTGACAAAGAGCAGTATTTAAGTGCTTGGGGGCAGGGGGAGGGTCTATCAATTCACCTGATTCCACTTTAATCCATCAGTTCTGTTTCTGATAAATGTCCTGGCTCCTCCTATGGGGTCACTATTTGGCAGCGATGGCCAGAAGATGCTAACAGCTATGTCAGGAAAGCAGACCACTGCCCGCTGGTCAGGGATTACCCCAGGTGCTCAACTCAGGGTGGATAGTCTCACACTCCTCCCCACTCGGGGTCCTAGCCCACTCCAGGGTCAGCCCCAGACCCTGTCCATCAGCACATGTCAGTCAAGCCTAGGCCTGAGAACAAAGTTTCCAGCCATGGATCCACAGACTCACAGGCCACACCTTGAAAGGTAGAGCTGGGGGGTCAGATGAAGGCAAGGGGAGCCCCCTGAGCAGAGGGTACAGAAGGGGCCTGCTGTATATGCTAGACACCCACTGTATGCCCTGAGTTCTCCTGCATCTGTCCTGTTAAACAGCTTAGCATCAGCCCCATGCCATAACTGCTACTGTACTGAGGCTCACACTAGCCCGCACCCTAGCCATGCTGACTCACCAGCTGCCCAAGTCTGCTGACCTCCCAGTTTGGCCAATCTGGACACAGAAGTCAGACCCCAGCACTGCCCCTTCCTCCATGGCCGGGGTGAGCCTAGCTTCCTCACTGGCAATCAGGAGCATCATGCGGGAATAAACAGAGTGTGGCGGCCACACTGGACCCACGGAGGAGTGAGCTGATGTTGGAGGACGGGTGGATTAGACTCAGGGTCAATATTTGTGGAGCTGAATTGAATCCGTCAACTGGGAGCTGTGTGGGTTCAGGGTAGTTTTGCGGCTCCTGCCTCAGGCAGGCAGAACTCCACGCACAAGCCTCTCACATGGAACAACTCTGGAGTGAGGTGCTCACTGGCTCTGTACTTTGCAAACAAAGCAGGCTAGGCTGGGGACAGGGTTGGGGACCAAAGAGACTATCTATGTCTGGACCCCCAGGATCAAGCTACATAATGTCTTGGTTGTCACCCAGGGGTGTGATATGGGTGTCAGGGACACAATAGAGCAGACCAGGCTGGATCCAAGGGACATGACTACTCCATGACTGTGGCCAGAATTCTTCTCAGAAGGCTTCTGGCTGCTGCCCGCCCCCCACAGGAGGGTCTGAGGAAATAGGGAGGGGACACTTAGTGAGATCCACTAAGTTCATGCTAACCACCCCAGTGCTCCAGCCCTTAGCCTTCAGAACCAGAGACAGCCTAGCTCATCCGCTGCCCAAGGCTGCCTCCCTCCCTGCCCTTGAGCCCAAATTGGATTAGTGGTGTTTAGAAAGCAGCAAATCTGCTTGTATTTGAGCAAGGGCTCAGCAGATCACGGGGGCCAAGAGGGGCCCTGCCTGCTTGCAGGGAGATTTGGGGAGGAGAAACTTCGCTAAACAAGTGTTAATTGAAAACAAACTCTATACGATCTGCCTGGCTACCCTGGGCAAGCAAATGTCTCTCTTCCTAGGGACAGTGCAGAAAAGAATCGAGGTCATGCAGCAAGTCACCATGTGAGGCCACCGTGTGAAGCCCGGAAGTATGGTTCATGATCACCCATGGAAATATGGGCCCAACAGAACATCTATTCTGTACCCCCTGACTCTGATTCTGCCCAGTGATCCCCGCAAAATCTCAGGACATGGGGAGTAGGAGGTTTTGTACCTGAGCATTTTATTGTCCCATCTATTCAGCAACACCTCAGAGCCCAGTGGTGTGCGAGTCAAACCCAACAGTGAACACTGAGCAGGGAGGTCCTAGAAGAGACACTGAGGCAAGCTGAGCTGGAATCCGCTGGATGTCTTAGGCACGATGGGCTGTGTAGATGGTACTGCTGCCATCAGTGGTTGCCAAGGAGAACTCTGTGTCTATTCTTTCCAGTCCTGCCCTGAAACTAGGCACTCGTTGTAAAACCTACCTGGTGATGCTCCCAAAGCCAGAAGCTAGGAGGACAATAACAAAATTTTTGTTCATAGAAATGCAAGCAAACTGTGTGCTGTACTGGAGAGAAACCCACTGGCTTGAGCAGGGGGCACAGGCTTGTGAGCAAGCACTCCTCAGGGCATAGGATACGGGCCCATGGGGACAGGGCAGGCTTATAGTCACCAAGAGTCCCTCATACAAATGAGACGGGCTCAGGAAGGGATTGAGCCACAGTAGCAAGAGCTCCCAGCAGCTTTGTCCTGAAGGGCATTTCACTTGCTCCAGGACCTGGGAGCCCGCCTTCCCTTAGGAAATCTGTGTCCAGGACTGAGAGTCTCCCGAAGAGGGAGGGGAGCAGGGAGAGACAGAAGAAAGAGTATAAAGTAAGATGCCCCTGTAGATGTCAGAGTGCTCCTGGGAGGGGGCCGAGGCAGTCAGGACAGGTGGCTGAGTACCCTCATTGCTCTCGCTCTCTGCCTTTCCTCAAGCTGCCAAGCACAGAGCCTCTGGAGACCATGGAAAGCTCACTGTGAGTGAGGAGGGTGGTGGGCAGGGTGGTCCTGGACGATGGCGTTGTGAGGTTGCTAAGCCACAGCCCCGGACAGGTGGATTTACCAGTACAGAAAGGGATTGGGAGGGAACCAACAGCATGGTCCCCAGGGACCACCACCTCTGACACAAGGCTTTTATGACCCTGTACCCACCAGTCAGGCTACGACATCTTCTCGGTCTGCTTTCAACACCAGTGGGGCCTCCATCTCCTCAATCCATCTCATTCCCCAGTTAGCCAGGACAATCAATTATTCAGCTTCTGCCTCTTGGCCTTCTTGTGTTAGTGCCTTGTATAGCTGGGAAGATAAATCTCCTCTCTGCCTGCATTCCTGGCACCTGACTGGGAGCAAGATACCCCCGGGGCAATGACAGGCCCTGTCCCAGATCCCCCTCCTAAATCCCAGAGCCAGCTCGAGCATTGCTGGCACCCTGCCGCTCCTCAGCTATTAAACCAATAATTCAGAGAAGACACTCTGGAGCAAACCACACGGGTTCCCACCCTCCCTGACAGTAAGAGGTCTACCAACCATTACAACTGCAAAAGAAGCTGTCCCAGCAGACATGGTCCTGTGGCCCAGGCTGACTTCCAAAGGGACAGGGGCCACATGGAAGCATACAGAGGAGGGCAGTCTATCTGCCTTCAGTCATATCAGATAACTGTGGAATAAGACCTGGTCACCCGCTGAAAAGGTAGCTTCAGTCTGGGAAGTGGTGGAGCACGCCTTTAATCCCAGCACTCAGGAGGCAGAGGCCGACAGATCTCTGTGAGTTCGAGGCCAACCTGGTCTACAAGAGCTAGTTCCAGGACAGGCTCCAAAGCTACAGAGAAACCCTGTCTCGAAAAACCAAAAAAGAAAAAAAGGAAGGAAGGAAGGAAGGAAGGAAGGAAGGAAGGAAGGAAGGAAGGAAGAAAGGAAGGAAGAGAAAAGAAAGAGGTGTCTCCAAGCACATCTTTCAAAAACACTGATGCTACATATAAGATCCTATATGCAGCCAAGAGAGATCACAGGCTTGCTAGACCTCCATGGTGGATCATTTACAAGTCTCCAGCAAGACATCTGTCCCTATGAAAACTGATGACTTGAACAAGATTAGCTCCCACACCCATTCACAGACCCACATAATCAAGGAAGGGTTTGTTGAGTGAGTGACCTCACAACCTCCCTCTGGCCTTTACAGACTCTGGCACGCTCTGACAATAAGAGGGATAAAGAGGAAAGGGGGTAAAGTTACTAGGCATCAACATCAAGGAGCCTGGGAAAAAACGGGAGCCACGGCCTACTCCCACCCGCAATGTCTGTTTCAGCCCTCGTGGATACAAGGCAAGACCCGGGCCAGAAGGCAGTGGCTCAGTTGACCTGATTTCCCACCCCAGACCCCTCCTGCCTCCCTCTCTGCAAGCCTTCACAGGGAGAGGCCAGCAGCCCAGCAATTAACATTAATAAGTTGATGGACACCAGCCTGGGTCTAAGTCTAGTGATAACTGAGGCTGATCCCTCCTCCGTTTGTCAACTAGTCTGGATGCAGCCAGCCCTCCTAGGATCCGGTCCTGCTTCAGGGACCTAAGACTGCCCTATTCTACCTGGTAGTGCATCCAGCTTTCCCAGACCCTGCTGGGAGCCTATACGTTCCAACACCCTCTCTCGGACTCTGGCTGTCCCAGCGACAAACAAACCAACCCGCTACCCACCTACCCTACCCTCAGACCTCCCCCTGTGCAGACTCTTTGTGCAGACTCCCTGTCTTTCCTTGTTCCAGGCCTCAGCCTCTGTGCATGTGGACCACCAACCACAGTACTGGTATTTGAGCAGTGTCCAAGAACATAGGGGAGACACAGGACTCTATCCCGGCTCTACACTTCAGTCTTCCCAATGACAGGTCAAGTTGGTATCATTGGCTGTGTGACCAAGGACAAGGCTAGCCTGTCATTATCAAGTTCCGTGTTGTGCCACCTATACGGCAGCTTGACTTGGTCCCCATCTATACCTGGCTTGGAAAAGGCCCCACATCTCCCGAAGAATACAGCTTTGCCTGTCTCAGAATGGGAGGCCACCTGACTCTCCCGGGGAGCTGGTGAGTGTACTGGAGGGGTCATTTCCCAAACATCTCCACCCTGCCTCCACATGCCTCCTTCCCTAGCCCCCATCAGGTTGGCTGTGACAGGAGACACTGGGAACAAGGGACATAAAGAGGAACAAGAAAGGCCTGTGAGAACATTGGCCTTGCAGGGCCGGCTCCGGGGAGAGCAGGTGACCCTTCCATCAGTTTCATTCTTTTCAATCCCCAGACTTCCAAGCTGGGGAGTGGGGGAGGGGATGGGCAGCCTCATCACAGAATCACGGGAGATCTTAAGCATACAGACCCACTTGGACAGCCCCCACGTACCCCCGAGAAGGGCTATGGAACTCACTGAGATGCCACAGATGGAGTTCAGAGTCTATGACAGAAAGGCCCGGAAAGTCTTTGGAAGAAGATGATTCTGGAACACTCCAGGGGACTGCTCACCAAGTTCTGCTTTGGACATGCCACACTTATTTCAGTGATGGATCTTCCCATCTTACTGATCACCCCAGATGGGTACACTCAGTATCTCCCAAAGGTGGCAGGCCTGGCATCCCATCGAGGACTATGCAGGCTGAAGTCCAGAGATGCCAGTGGTTGCATAAAAAGGCAGGACCTTGGACTGGGGTCATAGGTCAGTGTCAGAGCACTTGCCTCACATGCCTAAGCCCCTGGACTCACTAGCAACACACACACACACACACACACACACACACACACACAGAGTCAAGGCCACCTTTGAATAAGTCGAGTCAGCAGACTGGAGTGTCCTAGAGTAGAGTCATTTAGGGACAGTGAGCCACAGGTAAAACTCTAGGGATGGGACAAAGATAACCTTAGTTATTGTTTTCTTGTGTTGTAACACACTCTGTCACTGGAGCCCTGGCCCAAATACTCATCCAAATTATGTATGAAATATAAAGAGAAATGGAAAGATTAATTTACGTAAAATTTTGACCAAAAGTGGGGAGACAGAAACATTAACTGTGTCCCCACCTTACCCATAGCTGCATCACCACATTCAGAGGTGCCAGAGAAGCCAGGAGACACAAGTGCTATCTCTATTTGCTAGGGAGTGACATCTAGCCCGGGCCTCCCTCCCTTCCCACACAGAATTTCCTGGGGGAAATCCTGACTCACACTGCCTTCCTCCCCTACTAACATCCCTCCCCACTCCCACTCTCTCCACCACCTGAAATGCAGCTGCCGAGAGACCTGGCCAGGTGATTCTGCTGATGCACGCCTGAACTACAGGCACAGAGTGGACATTCAGTCCTCTCCTACTTCCTTCTTTTTTCTTTTTTTTTTTTTTCCCCAGAAGGATCTCATGTGTTCTAGGCTGGCCTTGAAATTGCTCTGTAGTCAAGAATGGCCTCGAACTTCTGATCCTGCTGCTTCCAACCCACAGGGGCAGGGCTTGGGGATGTGTGCTTTCACGCCTGGTTTATGGTGCTGAGGACTGAACCCAGAGCTTTGTGTGTGCTAGGCAGACACTGCCCACTGATGATGAGACAGAGCTGAAGACAGGGAGATGAGGCGTGAGGGGGGACGTGGTGAGATAGGCTGGTAATTCCAGAACATTCTCAGAGTGCTGACTGTGTGATGACTGTTGGCACAGGAGAGGGTGTTCTGGAGGAAGTAGACTGTGTCCAGGGAGGGAAGCAATACAGCTGGCTGGAGAATCATGGATCTCCCTCAACCACAGAGTGGCCACAGGGCTTGCTCCCGACTCTCCTGGAAATAACCTAAGACCTCTGTTGTCACCGGGAGGGCTGGAGGCCACTCTTTGAGAGATGAGTCCAAGTGAATGTGCTGAAGCCCATGGAGCATGAACACACATGATCAGGTGATGGGTTTGGGTAGCAGAAGGTAAGAATCCAGGGTCCTTTAGGCCAGAAGCTGGGGCTCACCATGTGGGCTAGAGGTAAGACGGATATGACAGAACATTACTTTACCATTGAAAGGAACAGGAAGCCAAAAAGAGGAAAATTCTACCAAATCCCAGTGGGAAGGAACTTTCTAAGAAAAAAAAAAAGCCAAAATGAGTGCACTTTGTGTAAAAGCTAAATTCTCAGGTGGCGCCAAAGAAAACATCATGGTAAAAGATGAGCAATGTGTCAGGTAAATGTTTGACACTAATGTGACAAAAATTAATACCATTAACATGGCAGGAGTTGTTCTGAAGCAAAAGTGCTGAGGAAGATGTGAGTACACTGCAGATGAAGCAATGCATGTGGCCTGTACATGCACGCACACGCATGCACTCACATGCACAGACATGCAAGCATGCACACATGCACACACATACGCATGCATACTCACACATGTACATACATGTACTCGTGCGCACATGCATACGCATGCACACGTACATGCACACATGCATAATGCAGACACATGCACGTGCACACACGTATGCATTCACACTAACACATGTACACACATGCACACACAATGAGAACACAGTAACATTCTAACCCCTTTGCCTGTGTCGCATCAGTCTTTCCTGCCCTGAGGCTCCAGTCAGCACATAAACCGATGGAGGTCTCCATCTCACGCTTCAGCCTAGAGCCTTTATTGGACTCTGTGCCAGCCAACCATGCACAGAAAGTCAGATCAGGGCTCATGAGCTGCAGTGCCTTGCCTCAGTGCTGTGGAGCCATAGCAGGAAACAGCACCTGAAAAACATTCTGGATAAAATCTCACAAAAGACAAACACAAAGGAAGATCATTCTGGAAGAGACATGAACATGAAAAGGTGTGCACAGGACAAGGAGATAAGGAAACCACCATTAGCAGTGACATTTCCATCCTATAAATACATACGTGGAATGTAGACACAGGAACAAGACTCTGGGGAGTGCCCTGTTCAACGTCAATGATGTCAGGATCTTCCTCAGGGTGGGGCAGCCCTGTTCTTGGATGGGGGCGGGAAGCTCTAAACTGGAAGGATGGGTGAGCAAGTTAGTGTGGATAGAGATGAATGAATAGGGGAGACAGACACCCAAGTCCACAGGAAGATGGTAGAGAATAGGTGGATGATGGGTAAATGGGTAGGTAGACATAAGGAGAACAGATGGGGCACAAAGTGACGGCTAGTCAGATGGACAGATGGATGACAGGATGACTGCCTGCCTGCATGGGTGAATGCATGCATGCGTGGGTATATGGATGCATGCCTGCATGGGTATATGGATGCATGCCTGCATGGGTATATGGATGCATGCATGCATGAGCGGATGGATACATGCCTGCATGTAAATGGATGCATGTGTGCAAGGGTGGATACGTTGGCAGGTGAATGGACAGGTGGAGAATTAGTTGGATGAACAGGGGGATGGATTGAGAGATAGGTGAAAGCCTTGGGTAAGTAAGGATTAGCCACTGCCCCCTCCCCTAGCCTGTACCTTTGCCCTTCTCTCTGGGAGCTATGCTTGCCCATTTCTCTCCATTTTTTTTCCTGCACACTCTGCTCAGCATCCTTTGACCAGCCTCTTAACCTGAGTCCCAGACAGCTCCCCTCCCCTCCCCTGTGCTTGGCCTCTTCAATATGCTAGAGAACCAACCCCACACAGCCACCATAAATCCTGCCCTTGTCCTACAGCTGATCAATCTCCAATCGGCTCCAAAGCCCCTGAACGTCCGTAGCTCAATCTGGCCATGGGAGCCACGGCCACTACTGGCTCTGAATGCTGCTGGTCACATATATTGAATTTGAAGCATCGGATTACATGTTTGTTCAATAGCAATAAACTCCCAAAGTTTTATAGGGTCATAAAACTGCTGCCTGGGCTCGCACTTAGGTGGCGTGTAATGTACACAGACCGGTTTCCCTCGCTAATGGGGCAGCGCAAGTGATTTGGGGCTATTAGCTAGAAACAGTACATCTGCATTTGCCAAATTCTCATAAATAAAGTGCCCTACCGGAGCAGAGCACACAAGACCCAGTCTTGACATTCGAGGGGAGGAAGCATGGCAGAGTGCGGCAGAGCCGTGAGAAATGATTAGAGAAGAACCAGGGAAATTACTAACCCCCTGGCATCCCATTTCAGCCTTTGCCTGGCTCTTCCTTGACACCAGAGTGGGCACGTGTGTGACTTTGCCCTGAACCTTGTAACTTTGCTATCGACCCAGATCCTAGGAAACACATCGATTTGCCTGAACGAATCAATATTTATTGCGACTTTAAGGCCTGGGGCCTGAGGAGGGCCTGCAGGCTGATGAATGAGGCCAAAGAAACTGCCCTGTTCTACAGGATTCGTCCAGCAACTTCCTGGTTACACTCTGGCCCCAGAGCCTCCGACCTACCCAGGACGACCTGCCACATACAGACACAGCCAAGGTGGTACAGGGTAGGGGATAATCCTGGGGCTGGGTCTTCTCACCCTGTGGCCTTGGACATCCTTGTGTCCTTCTTTAGAGGGTCTGTGGACCTGCTTAGTGATACGCAGAAGCAAGTCTCTGAAGACCCAAGGTCTTCTGGGTTATTTTCTCCGGGTGCCTCTTCCCTCCCCTTTCCGGATTCTGTTCTCAATGAAAGTCCGGGGGGGGGGGGTAGAAGGTGTGAAGAGGATTTTGTGTCAGGTAGGCCCCTGTGTCAGGTAGGCCCCTGTGTCAGGTAGGCCCCTGTGTCAGGTAGGCAGGCCCCTGTGTCAGGTAGGCAGGCCCCTGTGTCAGGTAGGCCCCTGTGTTACTTGCTTTTGTCCTCTCTCTGACAAAATTACCTGACCAACTTAGTGAAAGAGTATTTGTTTGGCTCACAGTTTGAGAGTAAAATCTACCATGTTAGACATGATGGCTGGAAGTTGAGGTGACTGGTCATGCTGCTTTGGCAGTCAGGAAGCAGAGAGAACTGAACACTGGTGTTCAGTGAGTCCTCTCTCCCAGAGCCAAGTCCTGCCACGCAGACTCACAGTGAGTCTTCTGTCTCCTAGACAAGCCCAGAAGGTGTTGTTAGATGATGCTGACAATGAAATCTGCCATCACGGGCCCTCAGGCATCCCAACGTCCTATCCACCCAGGCACTAGACAGTCACTTGCCCGACATGTCCTCAGCGAGCCTGCAGAGTCCACCCCAGGGGCCCCAGCCCTGACAGAAGGTTGCCCTTTGCCCTGAGGCTCTGTGAGGGTGACATGGACAGTAGCCAGTGTGGAAGGGTGGATCCTCCAGTCATGAGGTGTTACGGGCTGAACTGGGTGTGGACAGGGCTTTCTGATTTAGAATGTGCGCCAAAGTGTAAGACCTCATGGTGCAATGGTGCCTCTTCCAGCAAATTCTAAGGTTCCAACTGGACTCACTACTCTCAGGGGAATGGAAACCTGAATAACCAGTTCTCATTCACCAGAGTGGGCTACAGCACATGGCGGCCTTCAGGAAGAGGACTTTGTCACTGCTGCCCCCTCCTAAAATGCCAGAGCCTGTGTTTTGGGCAGAAAAGAGGAGGTGTCTTTAATAGGCCCAGGGGCAGTGGGGCATGGCAGTGAGAAACCCAGCAACAGGAAACTCATTCAGAGCCTTAGAGGAAGCTAAGGAGGCCTCTAAATAGCCAAAAAGCCACAGAACACAGGAGACCAGAGAAGAATTTTCCAGGCCGAAAGCCCACAGCTACGTCCTGCTCCAAGGGAGCAGTGAGGAAACTGAAGTGAGCCCCAGCATCACCAGCCCCGGAGCACCCTGGCATAAAATGCCTCACAATGGGACACGCATAGGCATCACTGCATGGTGTGGACCACAGACTGGAAGGTCTTCTTTGTGCTCATGCCCTACTGCTCCCTCCTCTCCTTCAAAGCATGCTGGAATTCCCCCAGTAAGAGGTGCACCCTGGAAAGCACAGTTGCCTTTGGAAGCCTGTCTTCTCCTCTGCCCCAAGTGGTCATACACAGGAAGGCTCATATAAAGAGAGCTCATCAGAGGCTAGCAATTGGCCAGGCTGGGTCACCATTCTTCAGACAGGACAGAGGTGGGACAAGGACAGGGATGGTAATCGTCAGCACTGAGGGAAACCATGGAGCCGTGGTGAGCAGTTGTTGCAGGGAGGTTGCTTCTTGGCTCCTGTCTGCCCTGCTAGCTTAGACCTGAAATAATCACACAGAAACTGTATTAATTAAGCCAGTGTTTGGCCCATTAGCTCTAGCTTGTTATTGGCTAACTCTTACAGATTTAATTTAACCCATATCTATGAATCTGTGTATCGCCATGTGGCAATGGCTTACCAGCAAAGTTTTGACATGTCTGACTCTGGCAGCGGCAGCTCCATAGCTTCTAACTCTGCCCTTCTTCCTCCCAGAAGACAGCACAGGTTTCCCCCACCTAGTTCTGTTCTTCCCTGCCATAGGCTCAAAGCAATTCTTTATTCATTAACCAATAAAATCAACACAGAGACAGAAGGACCTCCCGCTCCAGGCGGTAGGGTGGAGTGAGAGAGAAATGAGGGGAGACCAGATATGAACACAGGGCTACCAAGAAGGCCATGCTGTGGATGTGTCTTACAGGAGAACAGGCTCTGCTTCCTGCTGTCCTATTGTCTCTGGGTCCTGATGGCTTTTGCTGAGACTCAGGCTGCTATCTCCATCAAGCCCCTTCTAGACGGCTGAGGTTCCCCATCTGGGTCATCATCCCAAAAGCCTGGAACATCTGTGCATACAGGCCTTGACTGTGTGTGATAAGAAGAAGACTGTTCAGGGGACAGCAGGAAAGGGCCAGGGAGTGAGCAGCTCAGGGTCAGCATCCTTCCCAAGGCCTATCGCTAGATAAATCTAGACCCACCCCCAATCAGTCATATACTATACATAGCCTCTCAAAGTGCACCCTTGCCTCCTGAGAAGTGTGTTAGGGCTCTGGCATCCCCTCAGGAGGCCATTCAACATATAGGCATGCCACAAGGTCCTTGTGGGAAGAGGACAGGGAATTCGGGAGCTCAGGGGAGTGAAATATCAGATCCCAGCACAATCTGGAGCATCTGAAGAAGTGTCCCATTTGCATAGGGGCACATAGAGCTGTGACTTTATGTAGAGAAGTGTCAGAAAGGCCAGGCAGTGATGGCACACATCTTTAATCCCAGCACTCAGGAGGCAGAGGCAGGAGGATCTCTGTGAGTTCTAGGACAACAAGGGCTACACAGAAAAACCCTGTTTTGGAAAAAAAAAAAAGAAGTGTCAGAGGGGCATGGGCAGTGAGGGAGGACATGGGCGGTGAGGGAGGACATGGGCGGTGAGGGAGGACATGGGCTGTGAGGGAGGACATGGGCGGTGAGGGAGGACATGGGCGGTGAGGGAGGACATGGGCGGTGAGGGAGGACATGGGCTGTGAGGGAGGACATGGGCTGTGAGGGAGGACATGGGTAGGGAGGGAGGACAAGGGCGGTGAGGAAGGGCATGGGTGGAGAGGGAGGACGAGGGCAGTGAGGGAGGGCATGGACAGTGAGGGAGGACATGGGTGGGGAAGGAGGACATGGGTGGGGAGGGAGGACATGGGTGGGGAGGGAGGACATGGGTGGGGAAGGAGGGCATGGGTGGGGAGGAAGGACGAGGGCGGTGAGGGAGGACATGGGCAGTGCCATTTTTCTGTAGCACATTTCTCTCTTGTGAATTTCATAACAACTCCATGCAAGGCCTAGGCCAGCTCTGGTGCCCCATTGGGCACCTTGCCCACTCTTCAACCCTGACCCCCACTCCTGCCTGCAGCACCTCTAGGGCCTCCCAGAAGACTCAAGCATTATAACTTCTTTCAGACAGAGCTCCTGGTAGAGGCAAGGAGTCTGATTTACTAGCTGGTGGCACCAAAGACCTTCTGGAAAGGTCCCTTGTGCTGGGGTGTGAGGCAGAGAGGCTGGCACCACTGTCAACTCTGGAGGTTCTGCCACCAGGATCAACTTCAGTCAGTTGTGCATCCTGAGCCTGGGGTGCCAGACCCATCCTTGTCTACATGTTCAGGACAGATGCAGTCCCTGGGCTCACACAGCACAGAGTGGAATGCCCAGTGGCAAGGCCACAGTAATAAACAGTAGACACGCTGCCAGTATGGCCTTCTCAGCACCTGTGAACCGAAGCGACCATGCACGGCTCTGTGACCGGGCACCAGCCCTCTCTTCACTGTTCATGTGAATGGGCGTCCTGGGCCTGCCATGGGTGAGAAGGCCGGCACAGGCTGAGCCTCAGTTCAAGCCCATGTATGACCATGAGACCAGGAAGGACTCAAAGCCCAGGTAGACAGGCCTCTGCCCTGGTGGTCCTGGTTAGCCAGCCCCAGCCTTGGCTGCACTAGAGGGTCTGCATCCCTTCCTTCCTCACCCCTCCCACATCGTGCCCTGCCCCACCCTGCCTCTGCCTGCCCACTTCACTGTTGTTTACTTGAAGGTTTTCGTCAAATGGATTTTTTTTCACTTAAGTGATTATATTTTGAAAGGAAATCTTACAGCAGCGCTGGAAATAGAAAACAAGCATCGAGAGTGGCAAATAGAAGGTATCCACACAAATAAAATGAAAACAAAACATGTTACGAAATCCCTTGAGGCCCCGGCTGCAGCAGGCTGATGCCCATGCCCAGAAGCCCAGATCCACTCAGGCCAGGAGGAAACTGCAGGGCCCAGTCACACCTCAGTCTCAATCTTTCATCACACTCCTGAGTCCTGGGCATACGGGGTTCTCAGTCCTGATCACACCTTGATTCTGGGTCCAGACACACTTTAATTCTGGGTCCAGACACACCTTAGTTCTGGGCCTAATCACACCTTGATTCTGGGTCCAGTCACACCTTGATTCTGAGTCCAGTCACACCTTGATTCTGGGTACAGTCACATCTTGATTCTGGGTACAGTCACACCTTAATTCTGGGTCCATTTACACTTTGATTTTGGGTCCAGACACACCTTGACTCTGGGTCCAGTCACACCTTGATTCTGAGTCCAGACACACTTTGATTCTAGGTGTGGCCTGAGTCCCAGATATACCTTGATTTTTGCTCTTAGATACATCTTGACTCTGGGTTCATTCACACTTTGATTCTGGGTCCTGATCACACCTTGATTCTGAGTCCAGACACACCTTGATTCTGGGTTGAGTCACTCCTTTAACACTGGGGCCATGCACGTTTGGGTTATGGGTCAGTCCTATTCGAGTTAGGTTTTTGGGTCTTGTTCTCACCTTGATTCTAGGTCCAGTTGCAGTCTTAATCCAAGAAGCTGCTCAGATCTGGGACCTGAGTCCCGGTTATACCTTGATTCTGGATTGACACCTGGCTTTTGGATCACAGTACATCACCTGGTTTCTGGGTCATGGTTGTCACAACTGGTGGTCTACCTGGACTTTGGGGCACTTTTCACGGGTTGGTTCTGGGAGTCACTGGGCCACACCAGGATTTTACTGTGGCTGCATTTTGGAGGAGGATCTGCTCGAAGGTTCCCTCACAAGGAGAGCACCCCACACAGTGGTGAGAACATTCCTCCATGCTTGGCGGCGTTACAGAAGGCCTGTGAGTGGCCACTGCTTCCTGTGGACGTGAAATGACTGAACCTTGATCACAGTTCAGATTTGTTATGAAATCCTGAGAGGCCCTGGCTGAAGAGCATGCCCAGAAGCCCCAGATCTGCTCAGGCCAGGAGGAAACTGCAGGGCCCATTCTCACCTAAGTCTCAGACCCTGGTCACACTCCTGAGGGCTGGGCACATGGGGTTCTGGGGACAGCAATTCCCATTCCCGCTGTCTGCCCAGGATCCAGGGTCCCAGGCAGCCCATGCGTGTCCCCACCACAGAGGAAGGAGGCAGCGTGGCACCGCTCACACCCGTGCTACCTGCCTGTCTCTTAGGTTTACCTATATCTAGAGGCTGCTTTTTTATCCTAGGGTTTCCTGGTGATCTCTTCTTCCAGATTGACCTGTAGGGACCTCCTGGCCAGACCTCATCCATCCACATCAATGAGCACGCCTCAAAGCCCAGCTTTACTTAAACAGCAAGATGACTCCACCCAAATGATAGCTGGCAGGCTTCCCTGCTGTTCTCAGCAAAGCCATAGGACACCCAGCCTGTCCCCTGGCCTGAATGGTCCAGCACCATGCTCCCTGCGACTTTATCAGTGCCTCGGTGGATGTCCCCCTGTCTCGGGCTCGGCAACCAGAAGACGCTGCTCAGTGTGGAGGTTCAGACTTGGAAAAGGTCCTTTCTTAGTGAAGAATCAGACTTGCCTCTCCCATACTGACTCCTTGGCCTGGGAGATGTTGCTCATGGAAATGCGTGGTCTCTCAGGGCCCATGGGCATGGAAAATCACTAACTGCTGCTGGCACTTGGTCATATGGACCGTCAGACAACTCTGAAAAACCATTGTGCCCTGATTCCAGAGCCTGCCCTGCCCAGGGGTCCTGATCTGCACATGGCTGCCCAGTAAGGCTTGGCCCACATATTGCAGCCCCCACAGCCCACACTCAGCAGCCTTTTGTAAGGACAACATTTGTATTGCTGGGCCCTCAGGGTGCGGCAGCTGCTACAGGCAGGGCCTGAGGAGAGTACAAGTGGAAGGAGAGGGACACCTCACAACTGGGCCAGCTGGTGGCAGCTGCCATGGGGGGCAAGAAGGCAGAAGCTGACTGGAACCCAATAGGCTGGAGAAAAATGTGGTCAGAGCTGAGGCAAACTGGCTAAGGTTATTAGAGCTATGACAGAGGGCTGGCCACACACACTGCTGCCTGGCCACTGGAGGAACCCTAGTTGCCTCCTCCTAGCCCTTGTCCTAAGGCCTTGTACGACAAGAGTCAGTCTAGACCCCTGGCTGCTCTGTCCAGCTCACCTACTCGGAAGAGGCACCCATCCTAGGAGGATGCGGTCTGTGTCCTCTGTCAGAGCCATGGCTATGTTCGACACCTAGGATCCCAGGCTGGGAATGTGTTCTGAGAAAACACACAGGCAAGGGCCACCTCCCCTCCCGACTCCTCCAGCCCCAAGCTCTGGAGAGCCCACAGGTGTGTCATTACTAATTGGTGCCAGTGCCTCCCTCACTACCACATGCTGCTCAATTGTGCCAACACTGCCACTTGATGGGCAGATTGTCACCATTCTATGTGGGTCCCCCCCTTCCTCCCTCTCTCCCGTCCTCCTTTCATCTCTCTCTCTCTCTCTCTCTCTCTCTCTCTCTCTCTCTCTCTCTCTCTCTCTCTCTCTCTGTGTCTTTTCAAGTCAAGATCTAGTCTCTATATAGCCCTGTCTGTCCTAGAACTCAATGTGTAGACCAGGCTGGCCTTGAACTCTCAGAGATCCACTTGCCTCTGATGACCGATCAGAGTTCATCAGTGCTGAGGTCAAAGGTGTACACAACTACATTTAGCTTATGTGGGTTTCTGATATGTTCCCAGGCCCCAGAGTGTGAAGATGGTGGCTGACTCTACAGCCAAGGGATGATAGCTGTGGGAAGCTGGAGAGACTGTGAGACTCATGAGGGGTCAGTCATGGAGGACCATAAGGTCCTGTCATGGGGGCCAATCATTGCTCAGAGGCTCAGCCAAAAGATCCCCAAACCCATTGACAATACCCAGGTGACAAGGGACCAGAGTCAGCATGCATGTGCTCAGCCTCCTCACACAGATACACATGTCCCTGGCATCCACATGTGCACACGGCTTCTCACACCACACACACACCTGGCTCCTTCACAGTTTCTGGGTCCCCTGCTGCAGAGGTCTTTGTTCCACACCCCAATACTCATGCGCTCTACTCTTGTCCCATTCACCCCTCAACCAGCCTCAGCTGGTGCCTGTGACAAAGACCCTCCTATCACACAGGACTGAGGATGACCTAGCTGTTGACAGGCAGCTGGAAAACCTGGTCTTTGTTCCTGCTCTGGGTACAAGGGTACCCACCAAGTGGCTAGAGAATGGCTCCCTCATCACTCTAGGCCTCCTAGGGACCCTGGGACCCCTTTCCCTGACTATGTCCTCAGGATAACCCATCTATAGTCACTAGGGAAGGCCCACAGGCCACCAGCCTGTACTGTCCACCTCCAGCAGACACAGAAGCCCAGGAAGTGTCAGAGGATGGGATTTGAACTCTGGGCTCAAGCCCTGTTCTCCCCAGACCTGTGAAACTATCTGACTTAAAGGCAGGAAGGCTTCTCTGTGCCCATGTGGAACTCAGACAAAGGTCAAGCCAACAAGTATACCCTGGAACTTGCTCTGTAGATCAGGCTGGCCTCAAACTCAGAGATCCACCTGCCTCTGCCTCCCTGAGTGCTGGGATTAAAGGTGTGTGTCACAACCACCCAACTGGGTGATTGATTTTGCATGGATTATTCTGAAGCCAGGCCTGGCGGTTCCAATTTTCTGTGAAAATGTGATTTTGTTATTTGCTTTTCTTATAACAATGGAAAAAGTTAAGCTGGACTGGGCAAGAGGGTCCCCAGCATCCTGGGCCCTGTAGCAGCCACAGGGGAAGAAGAGTCAGATAGGGCAGCCTGTCTCTGCCATCCATAGTCCTGGCTCTCACCATCCAGCTCGGGGCAGCCCACAGAGTGGGGCATATGTTGTGCCAAGAGCTGTCCATTCTGTGTACCTAGCACGCTGGGCAGCTTTGCCATTGAGAACTTCAAAATGACCTCCCGTGTCCCCTCACCATTCTGCAGCCCCTAGAGGCCCCTGTGCAGAGGACCAGGCCCAGCTGTGGACTCTGGGTCATTGCCAGTCCTCCAGAGTCACTATCCAAGGGACTCAGGTCAGAATCTGAGCAGAGTCATCGCGAGCCTGATAATGGCACGTTGCTGAGACTCTTCAGACCATCTCACACCTTTGGGCTGGTGGGGACAGCTTGGGAAGCCAGAGAGGGTAGGCTTTTGCAGGCCACCTTTAGGGGCACATTCCAGGACCAACAGGACTGGCCCAGGTAGCTCATACTCATAAGGCAGAAGCTGTCAGACACATGTGGCATATGGGTAAACTGAGATAAAGATGGGGCCAGGGTTCACAGAACAGAACCCAGGTCAGTGTGGGTGCAACACATATGGGAAGAAAGCAGGCTGAAGTGAAGACATGGCGGGGGCAGGGGCAGACCCCTCCCATCCACGGAAGCACACCATGTGTGGGGAGCCCTCACCACCCGCATTGTCCCTAGAGCCACTCATTGTCAGCTTGACTGAATTCAGAAAAACTGTGTGGATTTTTCAAGAGGGGACTGGAAAGATGGCTCTGGGATTAAGGCCACCTCTTGTAGAGGACCTAGGTTCAATTACCAATCCCTACACTGCAGCTCACAATCACCCTGTTCCAGGGGATCTGATGCCCTCCGATGGCCTCTGAGGGGACCAGTACACACATCCATGCAGGCATACACACATACACATAAAATAATAATAAATCTTTATAAAAAAAAACAAACAAAGAGGACATGAAGTGGGAGGGAGCTATGGGGCAGGATTTGGGGGGCGTCGGCACAGGGAGGGGAAGTGAATATAATCAAATATAGTGTACACACGTATGAAATTCTCAAAGAAGACATTTAAAACATATTTAAAAAATAAAGCAGTGCAGGAGACAGGGCTGTGAGTGCAGTCTCTGTGAGTGCAGTTCCGGAGTCTAGCTGGGGAGGAAGACCCACCCTGAGGTGGGGCAGTACTGTCCCAGGGGCCCGAGGCTGCAGACTGGATACAAAGAGGAAAGGGAAGGAGCCCGAGGATGCCAGCACTCACTCTTCTCTGCTTCCTGTCTGGAGCCAGCTGCCTCCTCCCTTGCTTGCTACCATCACATCCCTGCCATGGGGGGGCTGCACCTACAAACTGTGAGCCAAAACAAAGTCTTTCTTGCTTAGTTCTTTGTCAGGTATTCCGTCATAGCAGCTAGGAAAGTAGTACAGGAGACACCGCATCTCCAGGAACCCGAGCCACCCTGGCCCCACTCACAGGCGCCACACAGCCCTCTCTGTCTCCAGCCTCGGTGTGTCTCATGGAGCCATCACCCTGCCCCTGGCTGGGAGGGACCTCTAGGGTCACAATGAGGCTCTAGCCACGTGTTTGCCCATTCCTTCTGTGTAGTGACTGGCCTATGTATGTTCTCCGGGGAACCAGACCTGAGCAGAGTTGGGGAAGACTGTGGAGGACAACAGACAACACCTTATTCCTGAATTGGAGCTAGAAGGAGAGCCACCTGCGAATCCTCAGTTAGAAAGGCTGTCCCCACACACAGAGTCAAGGCCTCGGCACAGCAGTCTGGCAGTCCTCCCAGGCAGCAGGGCCCAAAGTGTCTGGGAGGTAATGTCATGGGTTGCCAGAGCCAGGGAAGGTGACTGTCACGGAGGGTAACAGAGCCCTGTGCCCAAGTGGGCAGATAGGACAGGAGAGCCAAATCTCGGCTGCAAAGGTCAGAGCTTGCACAAGGGACAAGAACACAGACCAAGTCCCAAGCCAGGAGTCTGTCCTAGTACCCCAGATCTAGGTCTGTCACCCTGCCTGGTTCCCTCTGGAACCCTGCCTTATGTCACTCGATGCCTTCCAAGCCATGTGCCCTCCCCTGACAGGCTGTCTTCCGTCCTTCCAGGCCAGCTCCCAACACTGACGCTCCCACCGCTCTCCTGATTTTACCAAGGGCTTGCCACACAGCTCTACTCAGGCCCAGGCAGGCCAGAGACAGTCCACACGTCACACCTTCCCCCTCACACAGTTCTTTAGAATACGATGGCCACTGCCAGCAAGGACCCCCTGGGAAATCAGCTGATGCCATTAAACCTCCTCAGATACCTCAGGTCCCCCGTGCACCATCTTCCACATCCACCAGTCTACCAAGTCTGTGCTGCATCCGTCTGATGCAGCTTCGCCCACTGCCGCTTCCCCACAGCCTGTAGCCCACCCAAGTTCAACCCACTGTAGTGCCCCTCAGCTCTTGCCTAGCTCCTCTGCTGGGGCTGCAGCTCATCCAGCATGATCAGGAGTGGGGTAGTGGCAGGGCTTGCCACCCGCCAGCCTGACATTTCCAAATAGGCTAGCAATGCTTCCTCAGCAGGCAGAACACGCACCGTCAGCAGCTCCCCGGATACCAAATGCCAGTGTGGCTACCCAGGCATGGCAGGATGAGGCCTGGGCTGGGCGTGGGTGCAAGGGCTATGGACGGGAGTCCTGGGTCTACCCTGGGGAGAATAAAATGATCTTTGCCAGCCAGCCAGCCCCAGTCTTTTCTGGCCAAAAGCCTGAAAGATTCCCTCAAATCCACTCCTCCCTCCCCCATGACAGGTATCCACTGTGGCCCTGGGTGAACTGCAGCTACCGGCACCTCTCCCCGAGCGACAGCATTGGACCATGCAGCCTGCCTCTCCAGGGGGCTGCATGGTCTAAGAATTAAAGTCACAGCTACCCCGAGAGTCCCAGGGTGGGCTTCAGGGCGCGTTTCCCATCACGTTGCTGGTCTCAGTCTGGACAAGCAGCAGAACTAGAACATCGGACAGCAGCAGCCTACCTCACAGGCCCAGGCAAGTCTATTGAAAGCTAAAGCTACGGGTGGGGACCAAGCCCCGCCCACAGTTCCACAGTTCCCAGAGGGTCTCGCCCACCAGCAGCGGTTGGCATTCAAGGTGGGGAAGCAAAGACAGTGACTGGAAGATGAAGTGTGAATGACTCACGGGTGCCACAGCCACACGGCTCCTTGACTTTCAAGGAAGTTAGAATATACTGAAGTCAGTCCTAGACTGTGGTAATTGCTCATAGCAGTGCGGGCCAATTAGCATGTGACTGAGGAAACGAAAACAAGCCTTTTTTCTCCTGCTTGAAACACTTCAATACAGAATGTAGGAGGCTCTGCTGCTAAATGGAGGCTGCCTGTGAGGACGGTGTGCGGGACTCACTGGGTCCCAGTACACGTGATCCCAGGAGCACGACCCCAGAAGGACACAAGCCTGGGACTCCAGCCCAAGTGGACAGAGGGGTGGCCACCATGCCAACCATCCCAGGGATTAGGAGTCATATTGTGCCCAGTGATATCATTCTCACTGAATTTTCATCAGCTGCCCTCAACTACAGCCATCTAGAAAATTGAGGGGCTCAGAGGGTCAGCCCCAACTCTGAGCAACACCAGTTCATCTTGGAACCAAAGGGAGATAAAGATCCAGGACCCCTAGGGCCAAGCTGGTCCACAGCACCACATAGATCGCTTGGAGTTACAGGCTCACTGTGCAGGCCCCAGGCCGAGGGCTTCCTCTGGAAGCAAGTGTCCTGCAGGAGAGTGTCCTCTCCTGAGGTCAGGAAGGAGGCGAGGGCTAGTCCTGAGACCTTGTGTAACACGTGGGTGAGAGTTGTCTGT
This sequence comes from Alexandromys fortis, assembly GCF_014885135.2. Lineage (NCBI taxonomy): Eukaryota > Metazoa > Chordata > Mammalia > Rodentia > Cricetidae > Alexandromys > Alexandromys fortis. The sequence continues at coordinate 848,483 of NW_026068092.1, read as the reverse complement.
GCTGTGTGAGAACCCCTTAGCAGTGGGCATGGCAAGGGCGCCAAGCAGCTAGGATAGCAGTAGGGGACAGATTGTGAGGAAAGCCCTTGGGTTGGGGTAGGAAAGCCCTCGCACACACTCCCAGACACCTGCCAGTCGGCAGCATAGGTGCCTCCCTCAGCACCCTTTAGGCATGGTGCCTAGCCCAGCAGCAGTGCCCAGAATGGAGGAGGCTGCCTGACCTGCTGGCACCACTGCAGAGACAGAAGCAGCCCCAGCCTACAGGTTTCCGCTGGGGGAGCTTATACGCCGGCACTTTTCTGCCCAGATTTCCTCTCCACTAGTTCATGTCCTCAAGTGTCAGCTTGCCTCTGGCTACCCAGCGGGACCTGCCCCACCATCTATACCTGCCCATCTCACGGTCCCATGCCACCTATACTATTGTTACCTGCCTACCCCACTGCCCCATTTATCCTCAACTCCCAAGGCCCTGCCTATCCTTCTCCCAAGAAAAACCCTTGCAGACCTAGCCTGTCCCCACACTTCCCTTCCACACAGATGAAGAAAAAATGCTCAGGAATCACAGGAGGAAAATTAAACAACCCAGCAGGTGCAGCTGAGATGGGTAAGTAGGGAGGTGTGGTGGGCAGGTGCACCTGGGGCAGGCGGGGCAGGTGGGGAGGGGAGGTGGGCAGGTGCACCTGGGGCAGGTGGGGTGGGGAGGGGAGGTGGGCAGGTGCACCTGGGGCAGGCAGGGTGGGGAGGGGAGGTGGGCAGGTGCACCTGGGGCAGGTGGGATGGGGAGGTGCACCTGGGGCAGAGCAGAGCAGGACTGGTCCCAGACAACCCTGTTCCTGGTGCCATTGGAGAGCAGCAGAAAGAGCAAGGCTTCTTGGTCCTTTGCTCAGAGAGAGTCCCCTCTTTCCTTGTGACTCTCAGGGACTCTGGGACCTTCAGTATGGCCTCACTACGCACAGAACTTCTGCCGAAGGCTGTTCCTGGCAATGCCCTACCCATGAATTACCTCTCCTCTTAGCAGGGCCTTATCTGCCTCTGTAGCCATAAAAAGGCCTTGGAGCTCTGGTAGTATAGTCCCCACAGCTGGTGGCCCCAGCATGCTCTTTGCACCTTTTTCTCCCTTATGACAATTTTTTTTTTTGGTTTTTTTGAGACAGGGTTTCTCTGTAGCTTTGGTGCCTGTCCTGGAACTAGCTCTTGTAGACTAGGCTGGCCTCGAACTCTGAGAGATCCGCCTGCCTCTGCCTCCGGAGTGCTGGGATTAAAGGCATGCGCCACCACCGCCTGGCCCTTATGACAATCTTGACCTTGCAGAAGACTAACAGAGGCTGCCCAGGGACCCTCAGCATACTGGACACATGGCCTTGCCCTCTCTATGATTTTGTGGCATCGCTGAGCTAGTTACCGTCAGCCCGCCTGGGATCACACTTACGGAGTCACAAAGCCTACATCTGGGAAGCTAGGCTATGGATCCCAACATTTAGAATGTGGGAGAGTCACCTTCCTAGACAATTAAGCCACGACATAGACAAGTTTACTAGGGTGAGACCCTGCCCAGCCTGCCTTTTCTCAAAGTCAATTCTTCCTCCTGAAGGTTCTCACAGGGCCACAGACACCCACACCTGCTAACAGGGCTGCCAGCCCTAACTCGGCCATTGGTGGCTGATTGATGGGTAATTGTTTTACCTCTCAACAGCCCAAGCCCCATAATTTGGAGGCATAAATCCCAGGCTGTCAGGCATGGCTGACATGCAATGACACCCAGAATTAAATGGAAGCATAACAATTAACAGCCTATAAGATTGTTTCTACCGGGGGCACCACCAACAGGCCACTGCCCCTCCCTTAGTGGGGCCCCCACAGGGGCCTGAGCCAGGAGGGATGAATTGTTCACATCCTCTGACCCACATCTCCCTCTCCTGGGATAGAATGACCCCTGGATCCAGCGCTGCCTGGGCCCACATGCTGCCTAAGTGAGCCCCTGAATAGAGATCCTCAATCCTGCCGTCCCCTCAGCACCTGGTGGGCTGGTGCTGTGAGAAGACCCTTCACCCCCAGTTGCCTGGAGGTCACTAGTGAGCATGTGCAGCCATAGGCAGAGCTGGAACTCAAGAACCAAGCTCTAGCAGCCCAGTGTTCTACCCAGTCATTCCTAGGTCACCTCCTTCCCGACCCTGCCCTGTCCCTGGTGCTACCATGCCCAAATGAGCGCCTAGACTCAGCCTCACTTCAGGGTCATTTAGGAGAAAATCACACTACAGGAGGCCAGCAGGCTCCCCTCTTGTCTCTGACTCCCATATACTTCATTCTTGGGAACCACATGGGGGCCTACAAAGTCCAAGGCTCTTTCAGAGGAGGAGCAGCCCCCAACCCCTGCCCTGACATCTCTGGTGGCAGCTCCCACCATCAAGGTTGTTAACCTCACAACCCTCAAGATTGGACACCAGGGAGAACAAAGGCTCCTCCCAGACCTCCAGAGGGCCTCCATCATGGAAGCTGAGCTGGAAGCAGGCACCTCAGAAAGAGAGACAATGTCTGACCCCAATAGCTTGTGCCTCTGAATCTGAAGTCCCCATAGTCAAGGTGTCCCTGGGTTCAGTGTGCACGGGGCTGCGGGGAAGGGAACTTGAGGTCCTGTGAGCGAGTTGATATCCCTCTTCCCTCACAGCAGTCTTGACCCTGCATCCAAATGACCAAGGCTGACCGGAGCCCCTCGTCACAATGGCCTTGCCCTCTGGGGACTCTGCAGTATCTTTAAACAGATGACCCTCAGCTGTGAGGACAAAGCCACAGAAAACTAAAGGAGCCTTGCTGGCTGATTCCAAGGACATGATGGTGACACACAGGTGTCTGCTGTCCCCACCACGCACAAATAACAGAGCCCCCCAGGTCCCCACCCCAACCTGGAGGGTCCTGACACCACAGGAGAGCATGCTCAGACCCATGGGTACCACGCTGCAGACTCTCACTGGCTGGCACAGCCCCCGTGCTGAGGCTCAGCTTAGCAAACACCTCGTCCCAGTGTTGGGAGCAGTACACAGCAGCTGCCTGGCTTCATCAGCACCGAGCTCTGTTGTGAAACTCTGTAATTGTGATTTTGCTTTTTTTACTAACAGTGTTGCCAGAAACCGACTCCAAAACATTCTCTGGGTCCTCTCAGAAGGAGTACTGCCATGGGTGCAAGGCAGACACAGGGTTCCCCAATACCTTCCTCCTAGGATAGCTCTAGGGACTTTCCCGAGCTCAGGTCATCAGGAAGAAGTGGGTGGAAGGTTCTCTGGACACGGGACCACATAAACAGGGGCGGGTGCTGAGGGAGGCTGAGGAAGGGCAGACACCGAGGGCAGAGTGGGAATCACGGCCAGCATGGCCACTCAACAGGGGGACACGGCAGCTAAGTGGAGGGAACATCCAGTGGCCCAGCCAGACAGTGTCAAGGGGAACCCCTGGGGAGAGCCTGCATGCGTGGAGAGGTGCCCAGCATGGGGGTTAGGACTGGCTTTGAGGAGAATATGCCTGGGGGGGGGGCTGTGCCCTGTTCCAGCCTGGAGGCTCAAGCCTCTCCCTAGGCACCCTGACAGGAGCTGAACCACATTGGGAATTCAGGGCAGGTCCAGCCTGAGCACTGTGTTGGAGAAATGCAACACAATTAATTAGCCCCTAAAAAAAGTGCTTGAAGTGTTTATTGCAGGACGGCGCTCCTGGTTTTATAAGCAGATGGGGAAATAAAGCGGTGGGGATGACAAGCCAGGAACAGCTGCACAGGGACCCGGAACCTAATTCATAATTCAGCAGACTAATCAGAGAACATCTTCTGCAAGCACCGTAATGAAGGGACGTGAGGCTGCAACCGATGAGCCGCTCCCCGGCGCCCACCACACCCTCTCGCCCTCCGCTGCACAGCTAGACCCAAGACAACACATGCCTTCCGCCCTGGGCCTGACCCAGCCACCTGGGTCCTCTGGGTCAGAGCTCAGCATCGCAGAAGGGCCTTCTTGCAACATTGCAAACACAAGCCCATTTTCCAGGAGACAACTGAGGAAGAGCAAGGCTGAGCCGATTATAGCTCCTGGTGGGTACACAGCGCCCCCCAGAAGCCCTTCTCTGGGGTCCTCTAGGCTAGACCACAGCATGTTCACGGTAATACCTTGCAGACCTGGAAACCTCCCTCCCTCGTGTGAGGCCAGGAGGGGGGAAGAAAACAGCTTGACGTTGAGGGCCTGTCAGGAGGATGAGTTGGGGGCTTCTCCACTGAGCACAGAGGGGGTCTAAATAGGCAGAGACTGGGGATCGGGACACAGACAGGGCAGCTCTTGCGCCCTGAGTGGGAGACCTAGAATAATTGAACATAAAAATTCACATGCGTTTTATGAATCTTCCAGCTCCGACAGGAGCCCAGCATTCGCAGCAGTTGTGGACTGTAAAATGTGTGGGATGAAATATTTGTGACAGCCATAAAGTCCTTGTTTTCTCCTCAGCTGCCGTTGAAACAATGGGAGGCAGAGGGTGGGCACTGAGCCTCCCTTACCCTGCCCGTCCGTCCTGCCTGCGCACACTCGCCTGTGTGGCCTGTGTGTACACAGCAAGACACAGAGACAGAATAGCTCGGCCCATAGACCTGCTCTCAGCAGCTTATTGTCTCTGCAGGCTGGCAGGCAGGTGAAACCATGTGCAACCTGCAAGAGACCACTCGCACTGTGGGATGTCCTGAGGAGGGCTTCAGGGGCTTTATGGAGTCGGGCTTAGGAACACCAGTCACCGTCCTGTGACTCACCGAGCCTGGATGGGATTGGACTCAGGACAGAAATAGAGTCTTGAGTCAGACCATACCCCCACCTCTGTTGTACCCTCAGAACTGCCCAACAAGGGCCATTGGCACAGATGCACAGCTCAACACAGGGTCGCCTCTTCATGAGCCGTGAGGGTGTAGTCAGAAAGAGAGAAACACGTGTTGACAAAGAAGCCATCGCTGCCTGAGGGTTTGAGCCCGGGAAGGACTGCTATCCATGGTATATCTATAGGGTACAAGGGACACCATGAGGGTGCTTGAACCATTTGCGCACAGCCTTGGCCTGCTGGCTCTCCTTCCCCACATCCCCCTCACCTAGCCCTGTGGAGCTTCTCTAAGACCAGCTTGGTACCAATGCTGCAGCGAGAAGATGACAAGCAGCCACCTCAGTACCAGCAAGGCCCCGTAGGTGTCAGCATCCCCTGCGAAGCAGGATCATCAGTCAAGAGTCCCAAATGACAGTTCCAAGACTATCTACCCTGCTAAGATGTTGATAGGAGATGAACAAAACTCTTGGAGCTCACTATCTGCTCCCAGGGGCACAGGGCATGAGAAAAAAAGGTACAGACCCTTAGATCCGTGACACCACGTGGGCCCTAGTTGAGGCAAGCAGAAGTGTCTTGGAAATTAGCAAGAAAGTTGGCTGTGACACAGCACTTTGTCACCGTTCCCAGACACCTTCTGGTGGCCACTCAGCCAGCCCACTCTCACCTTCACACTGTGGGCCCATACTCCCTTGGCCACCCACCACCGGCCGGAGGTCCCAAGCTTGCGAATGGTGGCAATGATGACACGAAGCCAGTGTCTCAGCGCTGGGGCCGTGTTCCTGGATGCACTCCCAGGGAAGCCCCAGGGTGCACACTCCAAAGTCTGTACTGGCCCACCAGGAGAAAGAACACAGCCAGCCTGTGGCCCAGGAGGCAAGGAGACTGCCCTCCACCCCCCAGCAAGTCCCTCTACAGGTGTTTCAGCCCTGAACACCCACAAAGTGCAGTGAGAGTACAGTGTGCCACCTGCGTGTGGAAGGCAATGACAGGACACATGGGGCCTCATGAACAGAGCCCCAGCGAGACAGAGCCTTAGGCTATCTGGAGCCTGTTGTCTTGGTCCTTGCCAGATAACACCTATCCTGCCCTCAGTGACTGGGAATGTGGGCAGGTCTACTATGGGACCCTCCCATACATGCAGCCCTCTGTGCCATCTGGCTTCTGGGCTTCTCTGGCCCAGGAAGTCTTGTTGGAGAGTCTCATGTCCAGACCCTGGGGCACAGTGGGCCAAGATGGACATGGCCCCAGTTCCAACGATAAGGAACAGGACAAGTAGGGGTAAAGGGGGCTCAGTGGCCCAATGAGGCCTGGCTGCCCTGGGACTGTTGTCCACCACAGCTTTGAGGTTAGTACAGACAGGCCGAGCCTGTGGCCACAGCACCACCCTGAAATGGCATCTGCCTAGGGCTCTTCTGTCTAGAGGACAGGCAGCAGGAAGCCAAGGTAGATGTCAAACACCCAAGGAAAGGCTTCCCAGGGTGCTCAGCCCTTGTTGCCCCAAGGGGCTGACTCATCTCTGGGTGACCAGCCAACCAGAACTTCCTCTTAACAGAGCTCCTAGAGGCCAGAATGGATAATGTAATACCCTGGGCATCCCCACACCTAGTGGGGTGTGATGTCCCCAGCCCAGCAAGCTCCCTGTGCATTCTCCAACCTGGAGCTGCAGACTCATGAGGGGGCAGGGGTTCTTCAGGGGTCCCTATGCTCGCTGCCTCCCGAGGACCCTCTCCCATCCTCTACAGTAAGTGGTGGAGAGCTCCTGCCAGTCCCATCATACCCCAAGGGGACGCTGGACGCTCACTTCTGGAGGGCCTCACTCACTTATCTCCAATGTCTACAATTTCAAACTTTTCTCAAAGTGGCATGGCTTCCTCACAGAGTTGAACAGACAGCGCCAGGAGGAGTCACCAGGAGGAGGGCCAGGAGCCAAGGGGCCTTGCGCTCTCTTCCGAGAGTCCTGGGTGGGCGCAGTGTTCCTGTGTAGCCACACTTGGGCTGCGCTATCCCCAGGGCTCATTCGTGTCTCTCCTGGGGATGTGACAGGCTCATTCTATTGCTGCCGCAACGGCTGGATTAACTTGCATCTAATGGGACGTTCAGCTATGGACATGGAGCAACTACAGTTTAATTAGGCATCGGAAAGCAGTACATTAATTAACATGGCAAAAGCCTCCGCAAAGCATGGACCTACCTGGAAGGAAAGCTGAGCTCAGAATCAGAGGGGAGGCCCAAGGCATCACCAGTGTCACCCTGGGTGTCACCACAGAGGCCACCAATGCTTCTGCAACACCCAGGTGGAGCAAAGCCCTCCTTACTCCCCTCCCCTCGCCCTTCTCAAGTCTCCTCCACACCTGGAGGAAGCTGCCCCCATGGGCCACAGCAGTCCAGGAGCACGGAGAGCCTGCTGTGAAGGGCAAAGGTCACAGGAGGCAAGACAAAGCTACAAAGCCAGGGGGTACCACAGCTGGCCTAGTATTCCCTGCCCCCATCTGTTTACTGTTCCCAATTCTCCTTATCCACACTTGGCCTTTGTCCCTCCATGATAGCAAAGGAAGGAAGGTCACCCTAGTGACCCTAGTTCTAGTACTTGCTGCATTCACAGAAAAGGCCTAATGTGACTTTAAGAGCAGGTGAGTTGGCCCAGGCCAGGCTCTAAGCTCTGCCATTCCTTCCTCCCAGGTGTGCCATCTCTGCTCCCCCTGCTGAGGTGTAATGAGGGATTTGACCCAAAAGGCTTCTTCACACACAGTCCTTACTAACAGTGGCTTCCCAGTGGGTCCCCAAAGTCCACATAGGCAAAGAGGGCTGCCACCACCCTGAACCATTCTCTCCTTCAGGAGTTTACCTGAACTGTGGCGCAGGGGTCTTAGAACCCTGGTAAGATAGTCTGGGAGACACGGCCAGCACTGCAGCCTCTAGAGGGGCCCAACAATACAGTCACAGGGTGTTGAAATAAGAGCCGCGGGGCTAAGTCCCAAGCACCCTGACCGCTTGCTAGCTCATGCCCCAAAATAACAACACACAAACTGTATTCATTTAAGAACTGCTTGGTCCATTTCTATTTAGCCTTTTCTAGGCTAATTATGGCACCTGGACTAGCCCATTTCTAATAATCTGTGTAAGCACCCCAAGGTGCGCTTACCGGGAAGATTCTAACCTATGTCCATCTTGGGTCGGAGCTTCATCGCATGTGCCTCAGAGAGCAGAGCTATCGGGAGAGTGGAGCATGGCGTCTCTGCTCCAGAGAGCAGAGCTGTCGAGTCTCTCTGGAAGCAGAGCAGAGTCTCACCTCACTTCCTCTTCCTCCCAGAATTCTATTCTGTTTACTCCTCCCACCTATGCTTTAACCTATCAGGGCCAGCCAAGCAGTTTCTTTATTGCTCAATGACCTTCCTCCATCAACAGGGAGTCTCCACAGAGCATACCTGATGCCGCTCACCCTCAGACTCACATGTCTAGAGCACTGCCTGGGTCTCCGAGACATGCCTGTCATCCCAGCACTAGGAAGCTAAAGCAGGAGGATCTGAAGTTCAGTTCAAAGCCTTCCGGGGCTATGAAAATTTCCTTTTGTAAACAGGAATGCCACCAAGCCCCCAGCACTTCAGGGCAGTGTCCCAGCCTTTTCTGCAAAGCCCTGGAGCTCAACTAGGAAGCGGCCACTCAGGGACACTGGCTAGTCTTGAGAGTCAGTGGATCCCCCGTACTCCTTATGCTGGGGCAAACACTCACTGCTGTGGTATCGTCCTTTCCCACAATGATGGTCTTATTTTCCCCATCAGCAAAGGCGCCAATCGATGTTGTGTGAGTAATTTGAGATTGATTTTAATTAAGTCTTAGGAGTTTTGCAGCCCTGCCCTGTGGAAGGTTCTCTTGGCCTGCTACAAAGAGATGATGAGAACTGAATTCTTCCCACCGGGGGCCCTGGGGACCAGATCCAGAGCTCCCCTATGATCCCCAGGAGTGCCTGTGTCCTCAGCTCCAATGAGGCAGGAACCTACAGGAAACAGTGGTTGGGTTTGGGCCTAGGGGTAGCTGCTCCTAAAAGAAACAGCCAATGGGAAGGGTGCCCCAGGACAAAGCTGCTCTATCGGTTTCTTGGAAGCATCTGGAACATCGCCACATTTGCTCCCTTTTGTCCCTCTTGGAGCCACCAGGGAGCTGCTCTCCACATCCCACCAGCCTGAGCTATAGACTTTTCAGTCTCTGCTCCCCCAGTGCAATGTCCTCAGAGCCATGTCCAGTGCCACGTCCCCAGTGCTGTGTCCCCAGTGCCGTGTCCCCAGTGCCACGTCCCCAGCACAGCCCTGACCTCAGTTCTCACAGCTCTCCAGCCCTGGAATAAGGAAGGACCATGGACTCCTTTCCAGTTCTCAGCTGTCCTCGTCTATTTGACAGGTGCTTGCTCTGACCACCTACTCCTGCCTTTTCATGATGCTCCCAGGAGCCTTAATGGTCCCTTATCCCATATGGGGGCAACCCTGCCTCATGCACAAGTGTCTCCCACAGCTGGAGGGCTCAGTTAATGACATGGAGGAGAGACGGTTGTTAGCCGAAATGTGTTATTAATGAGACGGTCTAACTAGGCAGGCCACTAAATCACTTAGCCTTGCCCAGATCCCTGGGGAATAGTGTGGGGGAAGGGGTGAGGCCTGAGAGGGATGGCCAGCCTGCAGGGTGGGCCTGGGCACAGAGGCTGCAAACAACTGTGATGGGGGGGTCACCTGACTGACTGAGTTCTAAGGACCCTAAATCCTCAGTATTGATGATGGTGGCTCCCCTCATTTCAAAACCATTTTACAGACAGATAAAGTGAAGCGGGCCGTAAGAATGGATGACCCAAAATGTACCCCAAGTCCTCACCAAGTGGGGGAGACTCATCTGACCCATGGGTAGCAGTAAACACCAAGGTGGAGAGTAGAGCCACAGTGCCACCCACAGAGCCAGGGTCAAGGGCACCTGATACTCTGTGGGGAGGACATCTGTGCAGGTGCGCAGGGCCATCAGAGAAACTTAAGCAATCAGGGTCCAAGGAGCCAGCACCTCTCTCACTGCCACCTCTGAGCCCCGGGACCCAGAACTAAGTCGCTGCTGAGGAGGAAATATTGGTTGAGGTGAACCGAGGACGCCAGGGCCTGGGTTGAGGCAGGAGGATCAGGAACCGAGTGCTCAACGGACCTAGGATTGGCCTTCTGAACCTTGGGCAGCTCTGACCCCCTCAGGCCTATTTACCCATCAAGTGTGACCTTGTGTGTGGCAGAAGAAATGAAGAAACTAGCATTTCAACCAAATGGTGAATCTGGGCCAGGCTTATGCCCATACCTTCTTGCCTGTGGGAACTGTCTGTGATGAATGACAGGAAGTCCCTTCCCACAAGGCCACCACCCGGGCCCCTTATTTCTCCGGAATTTTTGAAAAAAAAATTTAAGTCCTCAAAAAATAACCCTGCAGGGACATCCCAGCGTTACCTCCTTCTACTCTGGTGTGCCCACCATGAGGTGCCAGGGGCCTGCCCCATAGTTTCTATGGCTACGGCAATGATGGCCTCTGAGCTAGGGAAGTGGTGACTGCGGACAGGTCACCCCTGCCCTCAGGGGCTGTTTCCTGATGAATCTTTACAACAGGAGTGGCAGCAGAAATGGGGACCATACGTGTCCTTCCCCATGCAGGGAGACTCAGAGATCACCCCTCCCAGGGAACAGTCTCTTCCTCTTTGAAATGAAATCACACAGGACACTGAGCTTCTGTGCCAACCTCTTGACTCTGCCCAGGTTGCCATTGCTGCTGTGTTGGAACAGTGCCATAGCCTCTGGGACACCCCGCACACACTTTAGAGAGTATTGATGGAGCCATCTTGGCCAGATCCCGGGAGGACTGAGGAGTTGAGCCCACAGCGGTCCAGAGGCCTTTCATTCATTCTCCTTCTCCCATCTGGAGCACCATGGGTAAGCACACAGTATAAAGTGCAATCTCTTAATCCCCATGTCCAGAGCTAGCCAGTCTTCTCTGGAGTCACAATGACACCAGCGGCAGACAGGGGCTCTGGCCCTCTTATAAGGAGGCTGATGAAGGATGGTCCTGCTCAGGGTCCAGGAAGCTGAGGGGATGGGAAGGGGTGGACAGCTCAGCAATATCTGACTCGGAAGAATAGGAGAACTGTCCTGCATGGGAGGCACCATACCCCCAGATTCTGTCCCTGTGTGGGCCCCTAAAAGCCTGGTGTGGGAAGTCCTTCTGTCTATGTGTTGCTTTTTATGATTAATGAAATTGGTTTTGGCCAGTGGTTTAGCAGAATAGAGCTAGGTGGGAAAACTCAAAGGAATTCTGAGAGAAAGAAGATAGAGTCAAAAGGAGAGGCCATGGAGCTGCCAGACGAGAAAGATGTGAGCCACCAGCTAGAACCTTTCCTGTAGGCCACGAGCCTCGTGGTAAAATATAAAATAATAGAAATATTGATGCTAACAGTACTGAAAACCGCCTGGTATTAGCATAAAAACAGACAGGAGGACCAATGGAACCGAATCAAAGACCCGGATATTAATCCGCACACTTACAAACACCTGATTTTTGACAAAGAAGCAAAAAATATCAAATGGAAAAAAGAAAGCAAATTTAATGAATGGTTCTGGCATAACTGGATATCTACATGTAGAAGAATGAATATCTATAACCAGCACAAGCTCAAGTACAAATGGACAAAGGCCTCAAAATAAAGCCAGCCACACTGAATCTTATAGAAGAGAAAGTGGGAAGTACACTTGAACGCATTGGCACAGGGAACCACTTCCTAAATAGAACCCCTGCAGCATAGACACTGAGAGAAACAATTAATAAATGGGACCTCCTGAAACTGAAAGGCTTCTGTAAAGCAAAGGACACGGTCAACAAGACAAAACAACAGCCTACAGAATGGGAAAAGATCTTCACTAACCCCACATCAGACAGAGGTCTGATCTCCAAAATATACAAAGAATTCAAGAAATTGGTCATCATAATAACAAATAATCCAATAAAAATGGAGTATAGACCTAAACAGAGAACTCTCAACAAAGGAATCTAAAATGGCTAAAAGACACTTAAGGAAATGTTCAACATCCTTAGTCATCAGAGAAATGCAAATCAAAACAACTCTGAGATTCCATCTTACACCTGTAAAAATGGCCAAGATCAAAAACACTGGTGACAACTTATGCTGGAGAGGTTGTGGGGAAAAGGTAACAGTTCTGCATTGCTGGTGGGAATGCAAGCTGATACAGCCCCTTTGGATGTCTCATAAAATTAGGAAACAACCTTCCTCAAGACCCAGTAATACCACTTTTGGGTATATATCCAAAGGATGCTCAATCGTGCCACAAGGACATGTGCTCAACTATGTTCATAGCAGCTTTGTTTGTCATAGCCAGAACCTAGAAACAACCTAAATGCCCCTCTATCAAAGAATGGATAAGGAAAATGTGGTACATTTACACAAGGGAGTATTACACAGCAGAAAAAAATAATACCATCTTGAATTTTGCAGGCAAATGGATAGAGCTATAAAACATCATTTTGAGTGAGGTAACCCAGACCCAAAAAGACAATAATCACATGTACTCACTCAAGGTGTTTTTTAAACATAAAGCAAAGAAAGCCAGCCCACAAATCACAATCCCAGAGAACCTAGACAACAATGAGGACCCTATGAGAGACATACATGGATCTAATCTACATGGGAAGTAGAAAAAGACAAGATCTTCTGAGTAAATTGGGAGCATGGGGACCTTGGGAGAGGGTTGAGGGGAGAGGCAGGGAGGGGAGCAGAGAAAAATGTAGAGCACAATAAAAATCAATTTAAAAAAGATATAGGAACTAGCTGGCAACACACTTAAGTCATTGGCCAAGCAGTGATTTAAATAATATAATTTCTGAGCCTAGGCAGTTTGGATGCTCACCTTACTAGACCTGGATGGAGGTGGGTGGTCCTTGGTCTTCCCACAGGGCAGGGAACCCTGATAGCTCTTTGGGCTGATGAGGGAGGGGGTCTTGTTTGGGGGAGGGGGAGGGAAATGGGAGGCGGTGGCGGGGAAGAGACAGAAATCTTTAATAAATAAATAAATAAATGGAAAAAAATAATATAATTTCTGTTTGATTATTTTCAGAGTCTGGGTGGCCAGGAAACTAACAAGCAGCCTCCCCCAACAAAAAGCCTCTGAGCCGCTGTCCAGAGCTGGCGGAACTGGTGGATTCTGCCAGGTACAGGGTGCAAGCCCTCTCACTGGAGTTGCCCTCTTCCTCCCCTAGCCAATGGGGGCTACCTATGGACCACAGGCTCCAAGCGCACAGAACTAGGGCAACACTGAGCAACTATTCACGTTAGAGAGATGGTGGGCGGAATGACCCTAGGACAGATCTCAAAGCATGGCAAGAGCCAGGAGTAGGGCAGGGAGAGGACCAGGAAGCAGCCCATGAGTGTCTGAAGATGTATAAGTCTACAAGCCTTGAGACTCCAGATGCCCATAGGGATGGGGAACCACTGAGCCTACCCCATGGCTACACGCAGCTGAGAAGGACAAGGGAAGAGACAGGCTTCACCATATAGCTCAAAACTAACTTTCTGCACACGGGTGTGCTATCCTCGCCCTCCAGATGTGAAGCACAGCTGCCCCCAGCCTATGGCCTAGAAGCCAGTGACCGGGAAGCACAGACTGCAGCACCAAGGTGCCCGCAGTGCTCGGGCCATCAGCAACTAACTTTCTCTTTATTATAATTACCTAGAAAACTATAAAATGCAGTTATTAATCATCAAGTAATCATTATCTGCTCTCGTATTAATTATCTGGCCATTGGGAATGTCACCAAGATTTAAGATTTTTAATTGTTAATAATATTTCCCAAACACAAGAGAAATTTAGTGCAGCTCAGGTGAGGTGGGCTAGGGCCACCTGGCTGCAGGGAGCCCTGCTTGTGTCCACGTGACTGAGGCCCCACAGGCACATGTTTTGGCCCCAGCAGGGTTCTGAGGTAACTGAACTTTGGCTCCAGTCCAATCCTCTGAGCCCCAGCGTTTTGCTGTGCTCAGACACTCCTGCCCAATGTAGGCCAGAGTGAGGGTCAGCAAATGCCTGTTACAGGAGAGGAACCTAGCTCAGCCTGGGATTCCTGGAGTCCCCATGTCCCCAGCAGCACAGACATTGCTCCCAGGGCAGCTCCTCTCTGGTGCCCTGCCAGCCTAGGGCACATTGTGCCAGCAGTTGATGGGACATCCAGCACCAAGAAGAGAATTAAAGAGGAGGGGAGAAGGAAGAGAAAAGGGAGGAGGAGAAAGAGGGGGAGGAGGAGGAGGTGGAACTCGTTAGACTGTTGAGACAGCAGGAGCATGGAATGTCTCTCGAGATGGGCTCTGTCTAGCCCTGTGTCCACCCCACGTTCTCTGCTCCCGCAGATGGCTGTATTAGACCTTTCACCTGCATCATCAGGGAGGCTACTCCCAGGGAACACGGCAGCCTCAAACTCAGCACCCACTTGTCAATATGGGAGATGTGGTGGAAAGTAAGGAGGACGACAGTTCCCAGCTATGAGTCAGGGGTGGTAAAGGAAATGGTGGTGGTGATGGTAGGGATGGTGACAGTAAGCTGGTAGTGGAGACCATGATGGCTGTGATAGATAGGGTGAGGGTAGTGGTGGAGAAAACGGCAGTGGTAGAGGTGGTGACGTAATGATTGGTGATCTGATGGTGGTGGTGCCAGTGGGGATTGTGAAGAATGGTATTGTAGGAGTAGTGATAATGGTTGTTGGTGGTGGTGATGACAGTTGATGGTGGTGGTGATAGTTAAGATAGGAATGATGGTGATGAGAGCTGTTGGTGTGATGGTGAGTGTGATCATGACAGTGATCATGACGGTGATCATGACAGTGATCATGATGGTGATCATGAGGGTGATCATGAGGGTAATCATGAGGGTAATGGGGATCATGATGGTGATCATGATGGTGATCATGACGGTGATCATGAGGGTGATCATGACGGTGATCATGACGGTGATCATGAGGGTAATGGGGATCATGAGGGTGATCATGATGGTGATCATGAGGGTGATCATGAGGGTAATGGGGATCATGAGGGTGATCATGAAGGTGATCATGACGGTGATCATGAGGGTGATCATGAGGGTGATCATGAGGGTGATCATGAGGGTGAGCATGAGGGTGAGCATAGTGGTGACGGTGACAGTAATGATGATGGTGATAATAACGCTTGGTCATTTGGTGATAATAGTTGATGATATGCTGATGATTTGTGGTGATGATGGTGGTGGTTTGGTGATGATGGTTGGTGATGTGGTGATGGTGGCAGCTTGGTGATGATGATGATGATGATGGAAGTGAGTGGTGTGTGGTGGTGCATGAATTGAAACTTAAAATCCAGGAAGCAGAGGCAGGATGATCTCTAAGAGTTCAAGGCCAGCCTGGTCTACATAGTGAGTTCCAGGAAATCCAGGGCTACTCAGAGAGACTATATCTATAAAAAGGGAGGTGGAAGTGTTGGTGGTGGTGGAAAGTAGAGGCTGTGATAAAAGTGATGGTGGAAGTGTTAACAGAGGTGGTGATGGACGTGAAGACCATGATGGGAATGGTGATGGTGACGGTGACGGGGGTGATGGCCATGGTGGAAGTGATGGAGGGTACATGGTGATACAGGTAGTCGTGTTCATGGCCACAGCACTGATGATAAAGATGGATTCTCCAAAGACTCAGCATCTCAGACAAGCACAGCCTCTGCCTACCAGAGTGGCTCAGCCTTCTGGTTAGATCGGCTGCTCCTGAAGGGACAACGTGCAGAGCTCCAACGGCTCTTGACAGGGCAGTTAGTGTATCTTCAGCTTAGAGAGAACATTTAATCTTGGTTAAAATTAAATAAGTGCAATTATTGGAAAAGGAAGAAACAGGTTAGTGTTTATGGCAAGTGCATGAAAGGAAATTGCTCTAGGGAGAGTCCCGTCCAGGATGCTGGGAGTCATCCTCTTCCTCCTCCTTTTGGGTTCACTTTGTAGGGAGCAAGGTGGTGGTGGCTCATATCTTTAATCCCAGCATTCAGGAGACGGAAGCAGGTAGATCTCTGAGTTCAAGACCATACTGGTCTTCAAATCGAGTTCCAGGGCAGACAGGGTTACACAAAGAAACTGTGTATCAAAACAAACACCTTTGTGGGTGGCAGGAGGAGGCAGCCATGGAGTGGCTTTGCCTAGCACCCTGACAGGTACGTTTTCCCTTATGTCCTTTAACGGCAAGGCACATGCCCACAGTGATGCCCATAGCAACTCACTCTTGCCCATCTGCACTGTGACCCCAGATAAACCCTAGGCCTCTCCGAGCTTGTAAAGTGGATGGTGACAGCAGCTGCCTTGGTTTGGTGGGGACAGGAGGTCAGTAATAGTAACTGTGTCCCTGTGTCTCTATGTAGGACAGACCTGTCTTCCTTCCCCAGACCCTGACCTAAACCCAAAGGTCTATACCTGCTTACCCAGGGGTGGCTTCATGCCCCCATTCCCTGTGATAGGGAGACAAAGTCAAAAAGCCTGAAAGCAGGATGGAGGCAGGGCCTGCTGCTGCTGGGCCCAGTCTGGCACTGGTTTGAGGGAGCTGGAGTCAGAGCTGGGGAGGGACTCAGAAGGAGCTGTACACAGTCCACCATCAGCATAAGACCCTAGGTCCTGCTGCAGCATGTCCAGGGCCCTACTCTGGGTCCAGCTTGGTGAGGGGCCTTTGGTTCCCAGTGAGACTAGGCAGCCCCAATGGCCTGGACCTCAAAGGTGTCTTCCCTGGTGTGCTCTGTCAGGCTAGCCTCACCTCTCACCTCACCTCATCTCTCGCCTCTCCTGACTGCACTGTCGCCTCCTTGAGAGCCAGCAGCAAGGTCATCAAGAGATTCGGCTCCTGTAGATGACCCAGCCTTGACCCTCAGACGGCATAGGCCCAGCCTCAGTGAGTACCATGTATGATGAGTGACCTGGAGCGGCTGTTGTAATTAGTGAGAACGTGCTTCATTTGCCGGGGAGGAAAATCCCATCTTGGAAATATACATCGAATGCAAGTTCAATTTTACCCAAGAGGCCATAAAACCCCTTTTCCAATCACCTGGTACTGTTGGCTGCCAGCGATGTTAATCCTGGCGCTGTTATTTAGAGCTGAGACATTGCTGGGCATGGGGGGGGGGGCAGGTCCAAGACCTTCCCTGAGGAGCCCCTGGTTTCCTGCAGAGGCTCCCAAAGATAGATGGTTGACGTTCACCAGAGGTGAGCTCACGAGCAGGTGGGGAGACGGAGAACCCGAATGACTGCGCGGACTGCCGTAAATGGGGTAGCATGGTCCCACTTGCCTGGAGACATTGTCCTTCTGGTCCCTTACCACCTGCCTGTTCCATCCTCCCTCCAAGATCGGTGCTATCTTCTGGCCTATCATTAAAAATCGTTTTCTTGATTACCAGGGTAACAATGAAAACACGTAATTGAATCTCCAAGAAATTGCCATGTTTATAATCCTGAGATAAATTAAGCGTCTCTCTCATATGGCAAGCAGCTTCTGGCACATGGACGAGGGGCCGACACTGCCCTTTATCCCTGATACAGACTCCAGTGAGGAGACATTGCTGCCTCCTGGGAGGCCTGGTGGTTTCTGGCTAGCCTGAGTGGCGGTGGAGCCCCCCAGCCATAAAGTAGGTGTGTGGTAGGGTGACTGGGTGAGGTTGTGAGGGGTAGCAGGAGGACTCACTACCTTTTAATCCATGTTCCAAAACAAGGCGGAAGCCTCTGGCCCAGAAGCTTCCTAGGGGCTATAACCCAAGGAGCTGGAGGAAGTGAGGCAAGGGCTCCAGGCAGAGCTGGGCCGGCAGAGAGGAGCACAGTACACTGAAGAAGAGGACAGTGAGCAGGGTGAGTGGGAGTGGCGAGGAATGGGACCAGAAAGGGGGAACCTAGAAGGTGGGAGAGGGACGCACAGCATGAGATCAAAATTCATCTTCTTTGGTAAAGGGCCTAGGGGCTCACCTGGTCCACAAACATCTCAAAGTCAAATAAGTGAGGGGCCACTGAGGGTGCTCCCAGTGAGGGGCCACTGAGGGTGCTCCCAGTGAGGGGCCGCTGAGCGTGCTCCCAGTGAGGGGCCGCTGAGCGTGCTCCCAGTGAGGGGCCGCTGAGCGTGCTCCCAGTGAGGGTGCTCCCAGTGATGGCGCTCCCAGTGAGGGGCTGCTGATCGTGCTCCCAGTGAGGGGCTGCTGAGAGTGCTCCCAGTGAGGGTGCTCCCACACTGGAGTGGCCAGGTGTGAGAGAGAGAGGAAGTGGGTGTGTGGAGGATGGAAGAAAAGTCTGCAGATGACCAGGGAGCTTGCGGCAGAGGTGGGCACCGCACTCTTGCTGGCTGAGAGGGGAGACTGAGGCTCCAGGACTCAGCGGTAAACTTTACACACTTGCCAGCCATGCTCAGTAGAACCAGCTTTACACAGCGGGGCATAGAGAGAAGCCCTGAAGAGGCCAGAGGGGGAGAGGACCAGAGCATGGATAGACAGTGTGCTCTCTGGATAGGAGGAAGGGCAGCTCTAAGAGCAGTGTCCCATTGTGGCCATCTAGACAGACTCCGTCAAAAGTGGAGTCGCCAGGAGCCGGAACTCTGGTTAGCAAGGCAGGACTTCCTCCTATATCATGGGCAGGCGGCCTTTTGGTGGAACATGTGGGGAGTGCAACAGGGAGTTACCACTCTGAGGGGCTGGATGCGCCACACCAGCAAATGTCCCCTCCACCACCTGAGCGGCTACTTCCAGCCACACCAGCAAATGTGCCCCCTCCATCACCTGAGCGGCTGTCTGCTTCTGGCCACACCAGAAAATGTGCCTCCTCCACCATCCGAGCAGCTGTCTACTTCCGGCCACAGAACATGCAGAGGCGAGGAGCTACCACAGCGCCCCTCCATAAGGTACAAGCAAGCTATAGTCTATGGATGAAAGGGACATCCTACCCAGATACAAAACTGGGCTCTCCAGCTCCACTCCTGACTTGTACTCTGGAGCCCCCATCTCAGGAAGGCCCCATGGATTGAGGTAGAGCCCTGCCCAGAGCCCAAGGACGTCAGACAAACCTAGTAACCTGGACTGAGAGGGCTAAAGGTCAGGAAAATTGCAGGTGCGCTCTGAGCTCTACACTGACTCTCCTCCCTAAAGTCGCGTCCCAAGCACAAAAGTAAATGTGTGTCCACCTGAGGCCGTCAGACATAGCCTGAGCACTGTGCTCACTCCAGACCCAAGCTCCACGTTCTCCAGAGTTCCAGGGCACCTGGTAGGTGGTCCCCACCCCCCCTAGAAGTCCATACTGCTCCCAAGGAGAGTAGCCCGGAGCCCCTGGGCCATTCTCAGCCAAGGTGAGATCACGGTATTCCGACTTGCTGGCTGGGACCACCCTGAACTCCCCTGCTCACATAGCTTGGAGACTCCTTATCCCAGCTCTAACTGCCCTGTAACAGTGAGAAGCCAATCCAGAGATGCCCACGAGAGAGATGGGGGAACCCCTCCCTGCACAGTGCTGGGAAAGTCTAGGGTAATTTGCTTCAAAGTAAGCAGGGAAAAGAACACCCTCAAACCAGCGAGAGTTGTGACGGCATGACTACCCGTTGTGGAAACCACAGACCCAAGCGGAAGTGGAAGCTTTGCCCCTTCTCTGCCCTTCCCTGGTAGAAATTTCAGCCAGGGTGGATTCATTCATCGCCTACTTCTGCCTGAGGCACTGGGCCCCAAGCACCTGTGCCTGATCTGCAGGGTTGAGGTGCCATCTGGTGGCCAAGATAAGAACTGCACTCTACTCAGGGGCCAGCTTTTGGCCACTTGAGTTGACCTAGCATTTGCTCCACAGTCTGCTTTAACCTAAGAGTCCTGGTGTCCAGATGCAGAAACAGGTCTTGGGAGTTCCTAGTGCGACACTGTTACCTGCAGTGACAGGCCAGTACACACCAGGAAGAGGGCCAGGTAGAACAGATCACAAGAGATAAGAACCAGATCTGGTCCCAGTAAGGTGAACTTGGTATTGACCACCAGGCAGTCCCTTATGCCGACATTCTGGACACCACTGTCCTTCTAGAAGTGACATGAGAAGGGATCTGACCCTATTGGGGTGGGACTCCTAGGTAAGGAGAGAGGCCCTCAGCCTGGGCAGGGCCTGTTTGGCTCACAGCCAGCAAGCTCCTGGAACACAGGAGCAGAGTGGCCAGCCAGCCTGTTACCTCTCAGCATGACGCCTCAGCATCCTGGAAAGATGGTAATCTGTTGAGGCTATGTCACCCACGGGGGAGGGCTTTCTTTACCACTCTTATCTTTCTGATTCTTAAATTTTAAAGCATGGTGGCACATGCCTTTAATCCTAGCACTCGGGAGGCAGAGGCAGGCAGATCTCTGTGAGTTCGAGGCCAACCTGGTCTACAAAAGCTAGTTCCAGGACAGGCTCCAAAGCTACAGAGAAACCCTGTCTCAAAAAACCAAAAGCCAAACAAACAACGTGGGCAGCAGTGTCCCAAGAGGACAGAGGAAGGAGGCAAATGGCACAAAAGCCACATGAGGTGTACCTTTCCTCCCAGAGCTTTAGCCTATGAAATGGGGATCCCCAGAAGGGCCTCAAGGACCCAGCCCACCTAGCGCCCTCTGTTGGGGGGATAAGACATAGACAGGGTCTCACTGGGTATCCTAGGTTGGCCCCAAACTCATCGCAATCCTCCTTCATTAGCCTTCCACAATCCTTATGCACACAAGTGTGAAGCAACATGCCCAATTCCCAGGCCCCAGCTCCCAGCTCGTTCTACAGCCCGTTCTCCACAGAAAAGGTCACATAGCTCTCAGAAGCACACGCCTACCTTGCCAGAGCAGAGGCCTAGCAGCCCCCACCCTCTGGCCCTGGGATGACTCAGTCACTCCAGCTCCTTCATCCCTCATCTGCCCCTCTAGTTGAGTCTAAGGACGCCTGGGAGATCTGAGGCCACAGCCAAGTGTCACCCTGCATCTCTAATAGACCATAATAATTCATGCCTAGGTCACACCCTAGGTCCTGGGAAAGACATAAAAGGAGAAGCCTGAGTCCCAAGTGAGAGAGGGAAGTTCCAAGGCCCTTCCAGGAATGTCCAAAAATCCATAGGTCCATTCATCTGGGGTCTGCTAGGATCCTCCAGTTCTATGCAGGGTACTCAGAGGCTGCAAGTGGAGAGGACACACTGGGCCAGAAGCCAGGGTTAAGAGCACAGAGATAGGCCGGGTATGGTGGCGCACACCTCAGAAGGCAGAAGCAGGTGGATCTCTGTGAGTTCAAGGCCAGTCTAATCTACAGAGGTAGTTCCGGACAGTCCAGGTTACACAGAGAAAAAAAAAAACCAAAAGGCAGAGATGGGAGCACCTCAGGGATGTGGCTGATTCTGTGACTCTGAGGTTACTCAGGCCCTGAGATGAACATGGGACACTGAATGTCAAGGCCATGGTGAGTACAGCAAAATCAGTCCATGGGGCCCCTATCTTTATGCCAGGACAGCTGTAAGCAAGAAGCTGTGGGCAGCACGATCTCTCCCCTCTCTTCTTTCTTTAGCATCCCCTAGGCACCAGTCAAGGAGGGGGTGAGTGTGTCTGAGTAGCTAGCCCCTTACCACCACTCCAGGATCCTCAAGGCCATATGGGTGTCATGGCAACATGGGCAGGAAGCGGCTGCCATGGCAACTGGTGTCCAGGGAAGTGTGCTGCCTAGCAACAGGGGCCAGGGCCACTCTAGCTCCTTACAACACACTCTAGTTTCCCACACTTTCTGTGTGGCTGTGAAGTCTCCGCACCTATACAGGACCCCTACCCAATGCAGACCCAGCCCTTCTTCTGCATGGAATCTGGGCTCCACACAGACACGCCAACCCAACCTTCCAGTTTGCAGGCTGATTAACACAGGTTAGCAGCAGTCAGCCATAATGCAGACCCAGGATTCTTCTCTCCTTCCAGACTCCCCCACCTCCCAGGACACTCAAGACCATACAAGGACCATGGAGACAGGGAAGGCATCTTCGGGGCTGGCTCTGAGAGAAACCAACCTTCCAGATAGGGCAGAGCTCAAGCAAAGGTAAGGTGATCAGAGGATGTGGGCTTCCAGGTTAAGGTGGGTACCCTAGGGTATCAGGAGCGCAGAAGAGCAGCTCAAGGACCCTGGATTTTTCATCACGGCTGCCCAGCTGCTGTAGCCAGCCTGGGCACTTGGCATTGCAGCCTGAGGAGCCCAGCCTACAGCCTGTGTGAGTGAGGCTGCTCTAGTTGTACAGGACAGGAGTCCCCGAGGATCCCGAGCACTTGCAAGGCTGGAGACACCTTAATGAATGCCAACTACTCAGGTCCTTTGCTGCTGCTGCCCTTCACCCCTACCCATAGCCACCTCACACCCAGTGCTTTCCACAGGCCTCCGTAGGCTCCCACCTCAGAGACCAGCGTATCCTGGTAACCATGAGACCCCAGACAGGAGCGCACAGACAGTGGGCCTGGAAGACCTAGCACCCTCCAGGACATACTGAGGCAACTCGGGGCCTTCCCATTACACTACTGCCATTCTCTGCGTGTTGCTATGGATCTAAGGTGTGTCCCACCCTAGGAAAGTGCAGAGCCCCTGCTTGTGTGGCCAGTTGGGCCCAGCCTGAGCTGGTGCTGTAGTACACACTGTGTCCTCCTCCCTCTGGCACAGGTCTCAGCGGTTTCTGGTGGGTACCCAGTCCAGGTCTGCAAGGGACCCATCTGTAAAGGGACTGCAGCAAGCTGAAGATGGGATGCACAGCTAACTCAGAGACACACGTGCTGGGAACTGGGCACTGCCTGCGGCAAGCTTGTCCTCCGGTACTGATCATGGCGACTGCCAACAGAACTTTCTAAGTCTCCATTCCAGACATCAGAGCTGGAGCAGGGAGATGTGTGGCCAGAGGCCTTCCTCCGCAGACCTGGACCACCTTACAGTTAATAGGAAAAGTACCTATTAGCTTCCTCAGCCCCTTTAGAAACAGAGACAGAAAAGAAAAGCCGGGTTTCTATTAGAATAGTGTCGCCTGGTGGTGGTGGCACACACTTTTAATCCCAGCACTTTGGAGGCAGAAGCAGAAGGAGCTCTGTGAGTTTGAGGCCAGCCTGGTCTACAGAGTGAGCTCCAGGACAGCAAGGGCTGAAACACAGAGAAACCCTGTCTTGAAAACCAAAAATCGAACAAACAAAAAGAATAATAGAATAGTGTCTAGTGAGAAGTCTCAAGACCAAACATAAAGGAAAATAGAACCAAGGAACCATAAGGGGGAAAAGGGAAAGTGTAGGTAGCAAAAGATCTCCCCCAAACCACTGTACCCTGAAAAGAGAATAGGATCTCCCCAAAACCACTGTACCCTAAAAAGAGAACAGGATCTCCCCCAAACCATTGTACCCTGAAAAGAGAACAGGATACTCTGAAAAAAAGAAGAGGTCTCCAGGGATGAGTAGTAACACCTCAGGAATTAAAAAATATGACCACTGAAATTCAAATTTTTAATAGACCATTATAGGCTACGTAACACTTTGGTCAACTGCAGGCCACTGTGGTCCCATAAGAAGGTATAATATTAAGGACTGAGAGCGCAACTCAACGGAAGCTGCTTGCCTATCATGTGCAAAGTCCTGGGTTCTATCCCCATCATGGATAAAAAAATTTTGGTGGTATTGAAAAATTCACATCAACTAATTATGCTGTTGGCATTGTGACATAACATACCCCTCGTGCTTGTAGTGGGAACGGCAAGAACGCACCCAGGGTTCTGCTAGCTGCATAAAGTGCAGTACATACAAGGTGCGGTGCCCAACACTTCGAAATCACAATAAATGGCTATGGTGCTCCCTTATGCATTTACCATGAGATGTTTTGCTGTTTTAGTGTGCTCTTTGTGTTTGTTTTAGAAGGATTTACAGCAAAACACAGCTGAGTTCCGCTGTGACAGTCCCTGGCATCTAGGCTGAGTGTCCCGTTCTGCACTTTCCTCAGTCCAACTCAAAGAGCAGTGAATGCTTCCCACCCAGGTTCCACACAGCCCGGTGCATAGGAAATGGCACCACCTAGGCTTACACATGTGTACTTCAGAATGCCAAATTATCATTAAATACCCCATCATTAAATGACACAAGACTGTGTGCAAAGAGAGAGACGGGCTAAAGCCTGAGGACCCGAGTCTGATCCAGAAGAGACCGGAAAGACCAGGTGTGGTGGCCCACACTGTAATCCCAGTGCAGGGGGGCTGAGATGGGCAGATGTGGCCAGAATTGACTGGTCAGCTAGACTGGTCTAATCAGTGTGCTCCAAATCCCAGTGAGAAACTCAGAAACAATACTTCTGTTCCCTCCTCTGGCTCCATGGACACAAAGCATGCACGTGGTGAACACGCAAGCAGGCAAAACACACAAATAAATCACTCATGTGCATGTACACAAAAAATAGATATTTGTTTTAAAGAAAGAGAGAATTAAGACTTGAAGGAATTGGGCTGGAGAGAATGGCTCAGTGGTTAAGAGCATTGCCTGCTCTTCCAAAGGTCCTGAGTTCAATTCCCAGCAACCACATGGTGGCTCACAACCATCTGTAATAAGGTCTGGTGCCCTCTTCTGGCCTGCAGGCATACACACACATAGACTATTGTATACATAACAAATCAATAAATAAATATTTAAAAAAAAAAAAAAAAAAAAGACTTGAAGGAATTGACATACAAATACCAAAGACACACAGGAGAAACCCAGCGTCTGCTGGGAGATCCTAAGAAGTGGAAAAAGCAGAAGAGACTTAAATCAATGAGATCTTATACATCCATGGGGCAGCAGAGATGGCTCGGTAGTTAAAAGCAGTTCCTCCTCCTGCAGAAGACCAGACTTCAGTTCACAGTACCCACAGCAGGTAGCTCACAAACACCTGTGACTCGAGTTTCATGGACTCCATTGCTATCTTCTGGCCCCTAAGTGCATCTGCACACGTGTGCATACGGCATACACACAGAAATACACACAGTACATATAAAGATACATTAACTATTAAAATGAAAAAATAAGGTTGGGCGGTGATAGTGCACACCTTAAATCCCAGCACTCGGGAGGACTCGGGAGGTAGAGGTAGGTGGATCTCTGTGAGTTTGAGGCCAGCCTGGTCTACAGTGCAAGTTCCAAGACAGGCTCCAAAGCTACACAGAGGCCTTGTTTCAGAAAAAAAAAAAAAAGAAAGAAAAGAAAAGAAACAAAACAAAAAACCAGCTAGGCTGGAGAGAAGCTCAGGAATGAAATGTTTACCTTGTGTGTACAAGACCCTAGATTGTATCCCCAGCACTGCCAATAAACAAAACATGCAACTTAGCCACCAAGCAAGCAAGCTCACAGAGTAGAAGCAGAGAGCATCCTCAGACTGGCTTTCCAACCCAGCCTTGGGCAGGGTAAGACGCCTCTAGACCCTTGTGGTGTCATGTTGGCTCTTCCCACTCTTAGACATGAGCACGGCTATGGTAAAGCCGGGCTAACCTGGGTGCAGGAGCAGGTCACTGGCAACCTGACTGGACCTGAGGGCATAACCAAAGGGGTGGGGCCTTGATGGTGTCACCCACCCACCTTTAGTCAGCTAGATCCTGACAGAACACACAGCGGAGGGGCTTGAACTTGGGGTGGGGACAACTGCCATTTTTGTCATACTTGATTTCTTCCAGGGCACAGCCTTCGGAGAATGGATGGGCACCATGAAAATACCTCCACACACAGAGGAGAAACATAGTTGCAGAGGCTTCAGGGACAGTGAGAACGGGGCTGGAGCAGGAGTGGCCCACTAGCCGGCCCACTAGCCTCACCTCTGCCCCAGCCCTAGAGCCAGCCCATTGTGACCTCCCTGGCTGTCCCCAGGCCTTTGTGACTGTCATTCTGGGTAGATTTGTAAGCCAGGGTGACATCTAAAGTGCCCTCAAAGAGAGTGGCAGGTCAGCCAGGCAAGAGCCTGAACCTGGGGTCAGGAAGGGGTCACAGGGAGGGATGGAGGGGCCAAAACCCCTGGGGCCCTGTGGACACTCTCATCCCCAGTGTCCCCCAGCCCCAGTTTCAAACAGTCACGGAGGATGCCTAGATCAGCCCTGCCAGGGATTTGTGAGGTGGTCCTGTCTGCCCCGGCTTCAGTCCACTCAGTCACTAGAGTCTTCCAGGCCTTTCCCTGCTCCGGGGACAGGGGGTGGGGGACCCAGAGTGGGAGGAGAGGCACCTGGGATATTTCTGTCAAGTGAAGAAGGAGAGATGTCACGGCAGAGAGCTCAAGAGGCAGCAGCGGCCAGACGAGAAGTGGAGGCTGAGGTAGAGTGGGGCTGGCCCCTGCATCCAGAGCATGAAAAGGGGCTGCCTAGGCAGACAGGATCCCCCATCTCGGGACCCAGGCCCTGCCCATGTCCAACCCTGCCTCCCGGAGGAGGGGCCACAGCCTCACCTAGGACAGCTCCCACACACCTCCAGGGTGGGACTCTGGAGTCTGCTGAGCAATCCTTTCTACAGCTGGAGCAGGAGAACCACAGCCTGGTGAGTGCATCTCATGGGCTGACGGGCACTCCTCAGAGCTCCTGCCAAGGCTCACCTGCTTTGGCTTCCTGCCCGAGAAGCAACCAGGACAGGTGACCCTCTCTTTATCTCCCTTGACCCCAGAAAAGGCAGAACCAGGACCTTCGGGAGCAGCTGGGGGCCCTCCTGGGGCCAGGGCAGCAGTTCCTGCCTCTGTGTGCCGAGCATTCAAGCTGCACAGCCCTGGCCTGGGTAAGCGGGAGAACACAGCCCCGGACCCATGCAGCAGCACCTCGCGCTGTCCACAGCCTTGGGCATGCCCCGGGGGCTTTCCCACGGTCCCCTGAGCCAGCTAGCACCCGGCCCCTGGAAGACAGGGCACCTGTGCAGCTGTTGCAGCAGCAAGAGCTCTGTCAGGGGCAAGAGTCCTTTGTGCGGCAGTCCCAGGTGGGCCCTGGGGAGAGGGGCTTGGCCTGGGGAGCAGGGAGCAGGTTCCTGGGCCCACACTGCTCCTCCCCACCCAGAGTGAGCTGCAACAGATCCGGCTGTCCTTTGAGAGAAAGAAGATGGCCATCACCGAGGTGCCTGCTCGGCTGGCGGTGGGAGGGAGCCCCTGCTGTGTCCTTGAGTGTGATGCAGGCTTCCCATTCCCTGCCCCCAGGTGTGGGATGGTGTGGCCGAGGTACACATGGCTCTCAACAACCAGGCCACCGGGCTCCTGGTAGGTCATCAAAGGGCCATGGTAGGGGTGACGGCCATGAGAGGCAGTGGGTATGGCACAATGGAGGGACAGAGGACCAGCTTCACTCCTTCTGTCTCCTAGAACCTTAAGAAGGACATCCGGGGTGTGCTAGATCAGATGGAAGACATTCAGCTGGAGATTCTGGGGTGATGCAGGGACCCGGGCTGAACCAGGTCGGGATGGGGTGGACCCTTCTCTGATCTCCAGTCCCACAGAAGAGGTGGTGCCAGCTGGGGGCGAGGGTCGCATGGTCCTCACGGTGTGAATTCCCCCAGGGAGAGGGCCCATTGCCGCACTCAGGCTAGGAAGCAGCAGCAGATGGCATGCACGGAGGTAAGTCCCCACCCTGTCCCTTCTGATTCCAGAGTCCCACCAGGGTACCTCTAGGAAGATTTGGAGAAATGGACTTCAGGGGCCAGCCCTCAGGGCTAGAGCCCAGTGGTTCCAAGAGACTATTCTTGGAAAGGGAGGGGGAAGCGGGCACAGCTAGTTGACCCACGATGGAATTCACATATATTGTGGGCACCTCAGGGCTAGGGACCTGCCCTTCCCCCAAGGCCCCCAAAGTACCAAGGACAGGCTCTGACCCAGCCCCCTCCCCGACAGAAAGGCAGGCCACAGCTGGGATGTTCCGAGGGCCTAAAGGGCCATCTCTGGTAGGTCACTTTCTGGGCAGAGCCCAGTCCCCCAGGATCATCCCCATGGGCATTCCCTATCCCTTAATTGCCACCGCCTGCAGGCTGCTGGCCTTGAGGCTGCTGCTGGGTGCCCTGCTGGCCTGCACAGCGGCCTACGTGTACGTGGTGGACCCCGCACCCTTCGAGGGGTTGGTGCCACCCCTGCTGAGCCGAGCCGCTGTCTGGAAGCTCAGGGCCCTACTGGGCCCCTTCTTACGCCTCGAGGTGGACGACTTCCTGCCTTTCTAGGCCAGAGGCCCAGATGCCCCAGCAAGGAGGAGGCCAGGTGGCTGGCGCTGCCCCAGGGGCCCGGTGGCTTTACTGGTTCCTGCCTACTGCACTGCTGCACACAGTCCCTACCAGGAGCTGCAGAGAAGGGTGGAGGAGGGGCTTGTCCTGAGGGCTGGGCCTGCAGCTGGACATACAGTCATGACACACTTTGCATGTAAGCTTGTTTCCATGGAAACTGGAGTTTTGGGGGGGAAAGGTTTGGGAACTTTCTGAGGCACTCTGCTTGTCTGGCCGTGTTTGGCATTGGGGCCCCTGCCTCAAATCCCAGTACTGGGTCCTATCTGCCATCACAAAGTATTCCCCCACAAAGGGCCCCTGGAGCTTGAGGGTGTGGCAAGATGGTCTTCCCCAAAGGCTACAGCTAGGCAAGGAATCTGTGGGGCTCACCTCCTGGACCAGGCCCTCCCGAGGACCTCAGCAGTCAGAGCCCTGAATCTGCTCACCCCATCTTGTCTACCCTGCCAGGGCTATCGGCAACTCATCCCAGAATCCCTGTGAGTTCAGCCTCCTGGCACTTTCCAAGGCTAAAGTAAGGGGATTCACATTGCTGGATAGTGCCATGGAGGTAAACACACACAAAAAAAAAATTTATTGGGGTAGTTGAGGGAGGGCAATCCTGTAGAACAGAAGAGAGCTTTAGTAGATTCTGAGTCCCCAAATACAGAGCTGCTGCCCAGAGTGGACCCCAGGACAGGACCCTGTGCGAAAGGGGGAACTGGCAGGGGTTCTGTTCTGCCCTTCCAGGAGCATCCAGGCCTGCAGGCTGGGGTGTTTCCAGAGCATCACCCTGAATACAGGAGGCCCAGGTGGGGTCAGAGCAGGCAAGAGGCAGAGGTGGATGGACCAGGTCTGTGGTCCATCAGGCTGGCTGGCAGCTCCAGGACTTTAAGGCATCTGTTCATGTGCTTGGGGTGGAGTGGAGGGGTGCAGTAACCTGCAATGACCTGAGACCCCCACCCCAGCCCAATCCACAGAGGCCTGGGCTCCCCAGAGGAAGTGGCTTAAAGTGCTCGGAAGGGATAGGGAGGCTGGGGTGAACGTCATGCTGGTTCCCAGTAGCTCTGGGACCACCCCCAGTGGGGCACTGGACCCCTGCAGCAGGTGGGGGAATTTCCTGAGGTCACCTGGACAACAGGGTCATGGGCCCTGGCAGACTGATGAGCCGAGATGTGGCTGGTTGACAGGGAAGACAGGGATCCTGGGCCACATCCAGCCCCACCCTAAGCTCTACAGCAGCCTGGTCTTCTGCATTCCCAGCAGGTTGTCCATGGCCCTTGAGCCACCTGCTGGTGTCCTGCTAGGGACCTGAGAGGCTGGGGAAAAGGCTGGATGCAGCGGAATGTAGCCGACAAATGGTCCCACGAGGGGGCGCCCCGGCGGCCACGCTCCAGGGGGCCCGCAGCGGCGGGTGATCCTCGGGATGGCCAAGGTGGCACAGGTGCAGGCCAGGAGTCCCCCTAGGCGGACCACGCCACCCCCATCCACGACTACAGGTGCCAATTCGCCCCCTGTGGGCCGATGTCCGTGAGAGAGAAGCAAAAAGGTGGAGGTCAGCTGGGGGTACAGCTATGGGGCCCTAGGCTCTGGACACCTCCCCTGGGCGTCCCTGAAAATCCCTCCCCAAAATACCGGGGACCTAGCCCAGCCCTCTCCAGCCCCATTCTGAAGCCCAGCGCAGGAAGGTGTGGCTTTCTGGCCCTCCCCAATCGTCCCTCGGCATCTAGCACGGAAGCGTGATTTCTAGAAAGTACAGTAGAGTCCTATGAGGCAGCTGTGATCCTAGCCTGTGCCCGCACACCCTGCTGTCCAGTATGACACAGATCAGGGGTTAGAGACCTTTGCTCTCACCAGTCAAAGGCCCATTTACCAACTAGGCCTGACTTGGCACGTCATCAGAAATGTGCCATCCTGTGCCAGCTGGCCAACCACTTTCCTGACACCCTCCCCTACACCCACAGCCATAGCCTTGCCCAAGGAAAGGATCAAAATGATTTTTCCTTTTTTTTAATAAAATTATAGATATATAGATGTAAATATAAAAACATAAAACAGACAATGCAAGCGGACGCTGCCATGTGCTTACTCAGGTCCCTGGCGCCAGGGGGAGAACTGACCCCTGATATGCTTTCCAGCGGCACTGGCCAAGCCAGTGCTGGGAACTCCGTATGCTTTGGGGTGAGGACACTCCAGTTTGGCAGGGTAGGCCTGAGAGGGAGGGAGTGGGCTCCAGGCCCCACCATTCCCGGCGGCAGCGCCTGGCCCCTCCCCACTCTGGCCTACTATCCCCCATCACCTCCCACAAGAGCATAAAGCAGAAGTTAAGGCTTTGATGAAAGAACAGTGGCAGCCGAGCGCTAACACATCAGACGCAGCACGGCATACAGACATAGGGACATCAACCCACCAGCCAGGCAAGACAGGGACATGGAGCTGGGACCCCTGCTACAGCTGGGTTATCTGTCCATCTGTCCATCCATCATCACAACCCAGAGCAGGCCAGGGTTACACTCCCTGCAAAGCATAGGCCTTGCCAAGCAACAAGCTACCAGCTAGGTCAGTGGAAGGCTATGGATTAGGAGCAGCTGGGAGCACGGGGCTACAGCAACCCATCCAGAAAGGAAGTGGGCCCAAGGGACTGTTGAGGACTGGCCTTGGGGAATGAGGGCAATAGGGGGCAGGGCTGAGACTGGCTGACTGAGGAGGCAGTCCAGGTCCCCATGACAGCCCACAGCCTTGGATCCATCTGCCCTGTGAGTAGGTAGGTGGATGGACAGGTAGAGGCCGGAGCACAAGCTTGTGGAGGCGGGGCTTTCTTTCCTGTTGATGTATCCACACCAGGCTTGGGTAGCCTCCTCGCCCTGGGGCAGAGAAGTTGACGGGGGTGGGAGCTACTGTGGGGGTCCTGGTCCCCGTGGAATCCCAGCAGATGAGTGGTGCTCAGTTCTTACACCGAGATCTCGTACGTAGTCCCACCCACGCCGGACACCTTCTTAACCAGCGTGTGCCGGGCAGGGCTGGCGTTGGGCCCCATAGGGCTGGCAGCAGGCCCCAGACGGACCATGCCCGGGGACTGCCCGTTAAGCTTACTTGGGGGGGTCTTCAGCTGAGGGTGATCCCTGCATCAAAACATGCACACACATGAGCACAGGACAGTGGGCAATAGGACACATGCAGATTGGACCCTGGGCAGTCCTTGCCTTAGAGGACTGTGCTATCACAGGACAGACAGACATTGCCAGGACTGCTGGCATCCTGACGGGTACCTTCCTCTCTCCCAGTTCAATCAGCCAAAGAGCAGCTAGCCTGAGTCTCTGGGCCCTACTCTGAACACTGGGCTTGAAGTTGGGAAGCCTGGTAGTGGACTCCCAGCTCCTTCTCCACTGTCTCTCAGGAAGATGAGGGACAGAGCTGACTACTGTTCCCCTGAGGGCACTCTGGAGCTGGTCTCCCCATCTCATCACTCCTGAGAAAACCAAACTGGCTCCTGCATAGGTGGGCAAGCCCCATGGGTCCTTTGTAGCCACAGAGCCTAAACAGGGTCTCCTCTCAGGTCTCACCAGAGACCAAAACAAACCAATGCTCAGGTGCCTGGGTTCCACCTGTCCTTCCCCATTTTTAAGCATGGAGGACCCCTGTTCTGGGGCTGCATGCTCAAGTACATATCAGCTGTGGTTCGTTAATATCCCTCAGTCTTAGCATGATGAGCAAACAGCAAGACCACGGAGGGACAATGTCCCTGGGGAGTAGGAGTCCACAGAGCCATGTATGGCTGGCTCCAGCGAGGGCCCTGGGCCAAGTCTGTGCTAGCTCAGCATGCAAATGTGTGTGTTCCCACATGCATATGTACCCAGAGCCAGACTTTCCACAACAGGGTAACTAAGGGGCCTTGAAGGCAGGTGAGGCCCACCCACCGTGCACTGTTCCTGCAGACAACCATAGGTCTCCAGAATGAACTGGGAGAACCATGCCATAAGGGGCACAAATGGAGAAACCCATCTACACTTCTGGGTACCCACCTTTGCAGAGCCAGTGAGGGTGGCCGGTCCGGGAGGTCTGTGTGGATGAAGGCGACAGCCTTGGAGCCCGTGTAAGAGGGAGATCTGGGAGTGCCTGGTGGGGAAGGCAGGCCCTGACGGACAGGTGACCTGTGCGAACCACTGCCAGGCCGGGGTCCTGGGGCATTGTTGTTGGCCTGGTCAGCCTGTAGGGAGGAAGAAGATGTCCGCGGTGCCCTACTCATGGAGCTCGACAGTGAGGATAATGACGTCTGCAGGGCAGGATTGCGGGCACCACCAAAGCCAGGCCCAGCCACGAGGTCATCCCTGGAGCCATAACGCAGCACAGAGCCTCGGGGACCTTCCGTTAACACACTGGCCTGTTGCAGGCTGTAGGAGCTGGGTGTGTCATAGACACCAGAATCGCCAAAGAGTGAGTCAGTCTGGGAGCGCAGGAGCCGTTCGCGCTCTTCCCTGTCCTTGCGCTCCTGGATAGAGGCCATGATGGTCCGAGACAGGTTGTCATAGCGCACAGGAGAGGGTTCCCTAGGTCGGGGACCCAGCACAGGGCTGAAGCTGCGAGGTGGGGGCCGTGGTGGATCTGATGGCCCAGGGTGCAGGTAGGGTGAATGGTAACTGGCCATGCCAACAGAGGAGTGTGTGGGGCATGCATGGCCACTGGGTGAGCCAGGGTTAAGTAGGCTGTCATAGGATAGGCTGCCATTTCGGTTGGGCAGTGCATGAGGAGCAAAGAGACCATGGTGGGGTGTGGGGGGCCCACCTTCAGAACGCAGAGGCTGTAGGGTCATGTGGTCCCCACCCCGCCGGCTGGCAGCCTTGAGACTCAGGGAGCGTAAGGCACCTGAGAAGGCATCCGTGTTATTGAGGGGTGGGGAAGGGGGATAGGTAGGGTGCAGACCACCAGGCCCGTGGTCTGGAAGATCCAGGCTGGGCTCGGACACAAAGTCTAGACTGTGGGTGCTGTCATCTGCCAGAGTAAGGGAGTCAGGACCCGGGACCTGTAGGAGGACAGGGGGCTCTCACCATTGCCCACCCCTCACCCCTTACCTGACCCTACAGCACCAAGAACTCTGAGGGTGTGGTTCAGTACAGCAGCCATGGAAGCAAGGGCAACTAACACAATCTACAGATCAAAAGGTTCCCATCCCTGCCCCACATCCACCCCTCCAGTGCCTACTATGGATGGAAGTCGGAACAGAAGACTCAGCACCACGTTCCTAGAGTTTGTCTCCCAAGGAGAGGTGGTGTGGGGCTTGCCTCTGCCCACAATCAGTAAGATCAGCTACATGGACCCTTCCTAAGGCAACCAAGGGTGGGGCTCTGTGTGGAAGACCAGACAGAGCTGCTTTCTCCAGACACAAGGTCTGTGGTCTTGGGTCTCTCCAACCTAGAGTGGCCACAGCTTCTTTAGTCTCTGTGACTAGGGTTGAGCCACAAGCCCCTCAAATTCCAAAGTCTATAAGAGTACAACTGTCCTGGTGTACTCAGGCAATCTTATGGATTCCTTTGTGGGGTACATATCAGTCACAGGAAGGCGGTAACCCAGGAAGGGTGTCCGAAGTCCATCGTCCCAACCTACAGTCCTCCTGTTAGGCAACAGGGCTACCACATTGCCCCCAGAATGGCCCCTTGCCCACAGAGGCTCACATTCTCACCCAATGGACCAGATAAGGAAGGAGGTCCCCAGGGCAGAACTGGTCTAGATGTATGAACTAGTCTCCCAGGCAACCTCTGGAAGGGATGGCAGCCTTGGGAACACTCAGGGTTCTGGTCATTCCACAGGCTGTTCCATGCTGCTGACTGTTCCACAGTGGTAGACAAAGAAGTACTTAACTCAGGAAAATAAATGTGCTTTCTCAAACAAACCTTCAATTCTTTTGAGGGCTTCCCGTGGGTCTTACAGAATGACTAACGGTGGAATTCCAGACATCCTAACTGCTAGGGGGCGAAGCTGCCCACCTGGTCTATGGGCAAGGCCAGCCCAGCATGATCTCATCTGCTCCCTTCTAAGGGACCCCAGCTCAGCATGCCTACAGGCTGGAGTCCCGCCAACATGCCCACGACAACTGTGTGACAAGTAAGACAAAGAAGACAGGACACCACCACCAAACCAGGCTCTTTCCCAGGCACAGGTCCCTCCCAGAGAGCGGCAGAGCCTGGACTTACCTGCTCACTAGGTCCACAAAAGGGTGTCTTGGGACCAGTGGAGAAAGCTGGCCGGAACTTATACATGGCAGGTGTTGGGGGGCTAGTCCTCTGTACTGATAGGGCGCTCTCTGGGAAGAGGGAGCAGAGTCATGGTGAGTCACACAAGGGCCAGTCCATGTCCCTTTCCTCAGCTGCCCTCCACCTCACCAGCACTGCCAGGTCTTGGCGTCTTCAGATCTCTTCCAAAGGTGCCAGCTTCTATCTTGGGAGGCAGTGGAGGTCCTAGGTCCAGAGGCTTCTCATCCAGCTGGTCTAGACTGCCCTTGGACTAGCAAAGAGGGAGCAGTGGTGGGTGAAGCGTGTTTTGTTTTTTTCAAGATGGTTTCTTTGTATAGACCTGGCTGCCCTCAAACTCACAGATCGGCCTGCCTCTGCCTCCCAAGTGCTGGAATTAAAGGCGTGCACCACCACACCTGGCTTGAAGTTCAGTTTTTTTTTTTTTTAATAGTATCGTCCTATGGCTCTAGGCACCTGCCTAGTTCCTCTACCTCTTCCTGTCCCAATCCCATACACCCCACAGCCCTGTTCTCATCTGTTTTGTTCCAGTCCAGACCCCCACCTTGCTGCGGCCAGCCTTCAGCCCATTGTCGCTAAGTTTGACCTTGAGGGGCACAGCTCGCTCCAGGAGCTCAGGCCTCAGGAAAGGTGGCTTTAGACTCACAGAGAGCGGCATCCTGGGGGACTCCACCACATACCTGTGCCAGGGCAGAGAGGTCAGTGGCCACATAAACAGGCCGGAACAAACAAGGGCAGGGCCAACCCCACCTGGCCAGATCAGAAAGGAACCAGGCTGAGGGTCCGAGGCTACCCACCCCACACCCAGAACAGGCCTCCTTGTCCCGCTACCCAACCGGGCCTCACCGGGGCGCCAGGGGACTGCATAACACGTGCTCCACGTTCCCATAGCAGCCTCGAGTGAAGGGATTCACACCCCCGCGGAACTTCCCAGTCACCTGTGGACATGGGACCCCTCAGCCAGCCTGGCCACCCAGGACAGGCAGGGAGCCAGGCAAAGGTAGGGGTCTTTATGGGAGGCAGTGTGGGCACGGTGGGCCCAGCGGTGCCCTATACCCGGGTTATCTTTGCCTGCCCTTGCAGGAGGGTAAAGCATTTCCAGGCCTTGAGTTATTGGTGGCCACAATGTCCACGGGTGGCAAGTGTGCAAGGGATGGGTAGCCGTGGCCCCACACCAAGTACCTCCCCCCACAGCTGCCTAAGTAACCTCACGTGAGGGTTCCTGAGGCCCAGCCCACAGGGTTTGCACCTGCTCATTGGTGGTGCGCCCCCGCGTGACCAGTACCACGTGGAAGCCAGTGAGGCCGATGACAGGGATGAAGAAAAGGCCAGCCACACACATGACAGCCATGCTGGCCCGTTAAGGCCAACAGCTGAGGCAAGAACATGGGGACCCCACCCCCACTGCAGTGACACAGTTCCGTGGTCCCCTCTCGCCTAAGCACAGTGACTCCTCTGTCGGAAGAGTCAGGTACCCACTGACCCCCAGGACACACTGCCTTGGGCTGGACCATGTGAGGATCAAGGATACGTGATGGTGGTGTGGGCAGCTCCCAGCCCCTCTGAGTGGTTGAGCACGTAGACCAGGCCGAAGGCCACCACACCCACCATGTGTGCACTGAGTGACAGCAGGAACAGGAAGAAGTAGCGGTAGTTGCGACGTCCAATGCAGTTGTTGACCCAGGGACAGTGGTGGTCAAAGTCCTGGCAGGGGCAGTGTGTCAGAATGCATGGAGGGTAGGAACTGGGCACAGGGCCTGGTGGGGGGGTGGGGCAGGGGTGGTCACCTCCACACAGTTGTCACAGACACTGCAGTGTGAGCAGCGGGGTGGGCGGTAGAAGTGGCATGTTGCACACCACTTCATGCGGACCTGGATACCCCGCACGTCCACATTCTTGTACAGTGGAGCCCGGAAGTCATCCTCCTTGTCCTCGTCCTCGTCCGCTGAACATCAGGAGCCCAGTAGGGTGGCAAGAGTACAGGAAGGTGAGTTTCCTAGCAGGAGAGGACCTCTCTAATCTCTGCCCAGCCCACCTAGTGGGAATCCCAAATCAGCCACTTACACTCTAGTGCAAAGAAGCAGACGAGCTGCCCTATACAGGGCCCTACCTCGAGGGAAGACTCCAGGGTCCATGAAGGTGGCCATGCTGAAGTTGGCCAAGACAAAGAGGAAGAGGATGCCATTGTAGACAGGGATAGCTGGAGACACAGCTCTTGTCAACCATGGGCATCTGCAATGGACAACGGGCAGAGAGCTGGGTCTCGGGGCAGGAGGGAGGCAAGGCCAGGGTTATAAGACACAGCCCCATGTATGCACCTGGGCCCACCAGGCCACCAGCAGGCCACTGGCAGTCACACAAGCAGACCTTAGGCCCACTGCTACCCCTTGGTTGTCTCCACCACGTCCAGTGTAGGCTCTGACCCTGGCCATCCCCAGGGCCATGTCTAGGACATAATTCACAGCTGAGGACATACCTTGGAGAGGCCCATCAGTCTAGGGCTATGGGCCATGGTACTGGGATGGCCACAAAGCTAAGCCAACCCAGCTGCAACTTGCCCAGGCTGCCATACTCCAAAGAGACCCAGACGGAGGAACTGGGAACTCAGAGCTACCCAGCAGCTTGGGTTAGGCCACGGCAGGGTTGTGTCTATATGGACTCTTCAGCAGGGGCGCTTTCTGAGGTATAGAGAGCCACAACCCTGCTTCAGCCAGTGCGACATCCTTCTTTTGGACAGCACAGGAGACCTACAAACACTGGAAAAGCACACGTCCCTACTGGTATTTCCCATCTCTCACCATCCCACAGTACTTGGAGCCAAAACTGCCTCCTTTTCCAAGGAAGCCTTCCTCTAGAAGGCTTCTCTCTGTAGCTTCTCTTTAGGGGCTCTGCACATCTCCCTCAAGCAGACCTGCCTTGGCCCCTTACAGAATCCCCTCCAGTGACATGCCAGGTCTCGAGCCCCAAGTCCGGACCCTGCAATGGCTACTGAAGTCCCCCTGCCAGGTTCAAGAAGCTCCTCTGGCCTCAGGCTCCCAGGATTTTTCTTCGGTGTCACTGGCTGCTGAGACAGGTGGTGGGGTACACATAGGGCTTTACTTTCTTGCCTGTGTTTGGTACTCTGTGGAACCAGGCCAGTGGGGATTCCCTCGTGGCTGCCCTAACCACAAGACAGAGTGATGGTGGCCGTCTGCAGGCCCTGCAGTTACCCGGCACCGGAGTGCACAGTCCACGCTGTGCGCCCACGCCTGCCTTGGCTAGGAGCCAGGCCGGCCGCCCCAGCAACCACCTCCATGGCAGCAGAACTATTTTTAGTGGGAAGCAAGAGGCTATTTAAAGCTCCTGCTTCCCACGGCAGCACCCTCTATGGGGCCACCAGCCATGACACCCCATCCTCTTCTCTGGCCAGCACGGACACACAGCATGACAACACAGGCCACAGCCATTAAGGTCCAGCATGAAATGACACCCAACCTGTCGGCCTGGAGTGTTCACCCCTCACATGACACATTCTATATTCCCCGTCCCTGACAGAGGAACGACACTGAAAACATGTCTGTGACCTCCAGTCCATGCTGTTCAGCAAAGCAACAGTGGCACCCTAAAGTATGGCCAGCCAGCAACAAAGGGTTCAGTAGGTAGGGAAGACATGCCCAAGAGAAGCAGCCAAGCCTGTTGGATGGGGTCCTTTCCAGCTTGACTTGGGCAGAACACACCAGCTCCCTGTGGTGTATGATGGGAGGGGCTGGTTCCACATGGGTACAATGTAAAAATTCAGACCATTAAACCCTAGTGCCACCTGCAGAAGTGGTGAGGGGTCCTAGGGCAGCTGTAATGGGGAGGCAGACACAGATGTGGAAGAAGCAGGCAGGGGTGTACACGGGGAAGCCAGGCACAGGTTCAGTCCTTAGAAGACCTTGTCCTGCACAAAGCCCTTGGTGTTCCTAGCTATGAAGCCTCCCTCTTTGTAAACAAGAAACTGAAGACCACAGGCACTGGGACCAGGCTGACTCCTGGCTTTCACCTGGGCTAGCCTCATACTCCCTATGAAGTAGAAAGGCCTAGCTCCCAGGGCTGAAGAATGTTCCCCACCAGCCTGGTAGCCTGTATTCTGTGTTGCCCCTTGAGCCTCAAGCTCTTTAGCAGGCCATATGGACCAGACAGTTGCCTGAGTGAGATGCCTAAGGAACAAAGGGGTACCCTTGAGCCATGCTTGGCAATCTGCATTGGTGGAGTGGGATTGGCGGGGAGGTGCTGGGTAGCCTCTGGTCAGCATGAGCACCACCTGCACAAACATACAGCAGGGCCAGTGGGTGTTGGAAGGTGTCAGGCCTGCTGCACTTTGAGCTGGAAAGTCACTAAGTCGCCATCCTTGCATCATTTCTAAGACCCTAAAGCTTGACCCAGGTCCAGGACCAAGCGTCTGTCCTCTTTAGGTACTGCTGGAGGCCTTCTGGTCTAGTAGGCCCTCTTAAGGAAAAAAGGACTAGTGTCCTCCCCACCAGGGTCTAGATAGGGTCCAGACTTATAAAGCCTGTGCGCTGAGCAGGGACAGGGGCTGTAGGCAGGAGCACAACACATACTAGCACATGCAGAAACATGGACATGAGCACATGTGAACACAGCATGCTCCAAGGCACATCCACAGAGATTATGTATGCACACAGAAGCACGAATTTGCAGCTCGCAAATACATGAAAGCACAAACAGCCATTCCACATGTAAGCACAGCAGACAGCTGCAGACACAGCTACATGCAGGAAGACTTGCATGCAGACGCTTACTATGGGCACACACATCATGTAGACATACCTGCACACTTGCTCATGCCCAGAGACTACCACATGGGCACACATGAATATACCCACGTGGTACTCCCCTCCTCTTCCCTCAGGCTTGTCTAACCTAGGTCAGCTTTCCCACTCCCACAGGGACAGGGTAAGCATGAGCACACACAAGAATGACTGAAGGCTGACGGGATGTGTGAGGACACACAAAGACACAGAAGAGGACACACCAGCTTTCCCAAGGGACGTGGCAGGCAGAAGCACTGGGTACATATTTGCTTAGTCTTCTACTCAAGAAAATTACAGTGCTTGCCTGTGGAATTCCCCCTACTCCAGCCTGGGCCTAACAGACACACCAGGCCAGTCCTCCCTGGTTGGCTCCAAGAGGTCCCAGCTGGAGACAGCCTACATACCCCTGCAGGGACCACTTTGAGTACTGAACTTACAGATCAGAAAAGGTCAGGGAGACTAAGAGACCCTGTCTGCCGGTAGGGCATCTGGCTTCCAGTGAGTAGGACAGCTCTACCTAGACACCCCTTTCCTGGCTGGCTCAAGCCTTGCTAGGGACTGGTGTGTGTGTGTGTGTGTGTGTGTGTGTAAGTATGTGTCTGTCTGTCTATGTCTCTGTATGTAAGGTTTCTATGTGTGAGTACATCTGTGTATCTCTGTGTGTGTGTATGTGTATGTGAGTATCTGTGTGTGAGTACGTCTCTGTGTGTGTGTCTGTGTGAGATATCTGTGTGTATCTCTGTGTGTGTATGTGTGTGTATAGGGTATCTGTGTGAGAGCACGTCTCTGTCTGTGTGTATCTGTGTGTGTGTGTGTAAGTATATGCCTGTCTGTCTGTCTCTGTATGTAGGGTTTCTGTATGTGAGTACGTCTGTGTCTGTGTATGTGTGTGTAGGATATCTGTGTGTGACTATGTCTCTCTGTGTGTCTGTGTGGGGTATCTGTGTGTGTGTGTGTGTGTGTGTGTGTGTAGGGTATCTGTGTGAGAGTACATCCTTCTCTCTGTATATCTGTGTGTGTTTCTGTCTGTTTGTATGTCTGTGTGTCTCTGTGGGAGCCCTGGGGCTCCAAGAACTCTAGTCTGAGATGGCCTCTGAGCAACAACAGTAACTCAGGCAAGAACACAAACCATCACTAAGTGCCCCACCCAGGTGGAGGTCCAGAGCCCCGCCTAGGCCAGCAGAGACACCACCCAGTAAGGGGGTGACTTCAGGGACAGAATATCTGCCAAAGCTAAATGTGGAATGGAAAATTTTTACTCAAGACATTTTCTTTTAATCAAGTTCTTCCTTACATTATCTGTGAGCATCATTAGCCTGTGGGGCATCCAGGAACCATGGCAGCAACCACTCACCCTGGACATCCCAGGACTTGGAGGAGGCAGCTGCCCCCACCTGTCCAATCCCTAGACATTTGGACACACAGAGCAACTGGCTCAGAAAAGCAGCAGCTCCCATCACAAGCGGGACATCCTGGCAGAAGAGTTCACAGTTTTCACACCTAGGCCTCCTTCCCATGATGCTCCACTCATTACTAGATCTCCCAAGGCTGCCGGAGGCCCAGAGCTGGACTGCCTGCTGTCCCAGACCAGGCTTCTAACTATGCAGAGGGCTCAGGCCCACCTGAGAACCAGCTCTACCTACCCAGGTGCCCAAATGGCCTAATAGCTCTAGGATTGGCTGCCTGACAGCCATCTCCACCCTCGGGCATGCATTATCCATGTCCTTTTGTAAAGTGGATCTGGGGGCAACCTGGCCTGGAGGAAGCCTTTGGACCCACCCCAGCACCAAACCCAGCTTGGCACTATACCACAGAGAGAGACACACCCCAGCAGGCTTCCGGGAAAGGGGCTCAGAATTTACCTTACTCTCGCACCCTACCTCCAGAGAACCAAGCCATGTCTCACACCCTGCCTGCCCCTAGCAGCTTCTACAAAGAGCCTGCACGGTGGCTGGGCCTACCCTCTGGGTGAGCTGGTTTGGGAGGGGTGTCCCTGATACTTCGGTCCTCAGGCTCCCCTTCTTAGCTGACCCACTTCTCCTTGGCATGTAAGTAAATTGTGCCCTGAAAGGAGCAGTTCACACTCAGTTGTACAAAGAGGAGACATGGGGGATACTCACCTCCAGGAAAAGTCCCAGGACCCTGTACAGGCCCCAAGGGTAGGTTGGGGAACTACTCCCTTTTCTTGGTGTCTGGGGTGTTGGTGGGCTTGGGCAGAAACAGGGCAGGAGGAAAGCCCTGAGAGGATACCAATCCTGTTCTGAAAAAGATACCTAACCCAGTATGGCTACCAGACTGGCCTGGACCCTGGCATAGCCAACATCAGCACAGCTGCCTAGCAGAGTCCTTTCTGAGAAGAGGGCCACCTTGAGTCCCCCCAGCAGAGCCAGCCATGCCCACACCTCAAGGACTCACACAGGGGCAGATGAGGATGTACAAAGACTGTGTGGGGCCCAAGTCATACCATTTTCCTAACTGCAAGGCCAGCCTAAGTCAGAGTAGGCTACCCACAGGTTGAGGTGCTGTCCCATAAAAAGAATCCCACACCTCAAGAGCACCAACAAGTATGGGCCCAGAACTCCAGCTTCAAGAACAGCAGCAGAAGCATCACCCAGGAGAATGGGAGCAAAGAGAGAGAATAAAGCTTGGGGGTGGGTCAGGTTCCCAGACACCACCAAAGACGGCCCCTCGGAAGCCACAGAAGAGACCAGGGGGCAGAGGATTTTAACTTCTCTTAAAACTTTCATTCCCACATTTCATGACTTAATTCTAAAGTTCTGTTACAAGACACTGACCTGTACCTGAGACACCCCACTGAGACAGAACCCCACTCTGACCTCTGAAAGACTGAATTTTCCAAGATGTGTTTTCTCTAGCCCTAGTTCCCCAAGCCCACCTACCACCACCCCTTCGTGTCCCACAGTCCCCGACATCTGAGTGACAAGAACACACAGACTCTCTG
The DNA here is from genome assembly GCF_014885135.2 of Alexandromys fortis. NCBI lineage: Eukaryota > Metazoa > Chordata > Mammalia > Rodentia > Cricetidae > Alexandromys > Alexandromys fortis. The sequence continues at coordinate 806,405 of NW_026068092.1, read as the reverse complement.
GAGCCAGAAATAAGCCCGTCCACACAGGCCTTTTTTAAACTTGCTCTTTGCAGCCGGTGGCACCCACCCAACCCCAGCCTCCAGGTAAGGACTCTCCTCCCCCAGCAGGCACAGAATTCAGACTCCCACAAATGCTGCTCAAGTGGAAAGGGTGGCTCGGGTCCACTCCAGGCTCACATCGGGGCTGTCCAACCTGGAAACAAATGGCTATTCCCCTGTGTCAGGGCTTTGGAATTGTAGAAAGAAACGAGTGGTCAGGGATCTTCAAGATTACCACTAAGACCCCATGACCTGTGAACCAGCCTGTGTCAAGAAATTGAGGCTGGAACCACCGGGTGCCAGGCTAGCAAGAGTGCTCCCTCCCCACAACTGGTGGCCTGGCCTCCGCGGTCTTTTCGTTCCTCATGCCTAGAAGTGTAGGTATCGGAGCCTGGGTGAAGCCTGGACTGGAACCTCTAACAGTATTGTACTCAAAGAGGGCAAAAGGCCCTCGCCAGGCCGGGAGTGACCAGCCGCGACTGTGGAGCAGGCCACACCTACGCGGGAATCGCAGGAATAACTTGGCTTTGCATGCTGGCTGCGACAAGGGGGCTCATAGCTCCCATTCTGCCTGCGAGGAGGGCTGGTGACACTGGGTGACACGCGTCCCCCTCCAAAGCACCGCGGGAAAGGAAGGGCTGCAGCCACACCCAGGGCCTGCTAGAACGCACAGAGGGGCCAGGCATTCACCTGTCCGCGCTCCCGGGACGCAACCCCTTGGCCTCGCCGCCCCCTGCTGATACGCCCAGCCCGCCGCCGTCCCGGAGGGGCACGTGCACCCACTCGCTCTCCCCGCCCCGCGCTGCCCCCAGGCTCTGGACCCGGCGCAGACTCACGTGAATACGAAGAAGAGAGTGCTGGAGCCAACCAACAGCGCAGCGGCCGTGGCCACCGGGATGTACTTGGCGGGTTTGAGGCGCGTCCCGGGGCTGCGGGGCATCCTGGGCGCCGCGCCGCCGCATCCCTCCCCGGGGCCGGGCGGGCGGGACCGGCCGGGTCGGGCCGGGGTCGGGCGCGCGGGCTGGACGGCGGCGCAGGATCCGCGGCAGCGGCAGCGGAGGAAATCCCACCCCACGGGCGGCGGCGGCGCGCTGATGTCAGCGCGCCCCTTAAGGTGGACTCGGCGGCGGGGCCGCGGCGGGGGCGGGCCGAGGGCGGAGCGCCGGCCGCCGACTCCTCTTGCGGACCAGCCCGCCGCTCCACGCACGCGCTGCCTCCTAATGTACTTGCAGGACCGTGGGACGTCTGGCTTTTTTGCTTGTAGCCGCAGGCCCTAGCCCGAGACCCCTCTTGGGCCTATGTGCTCCCCAAGCACAGTCCCGGGGCAGGCTGAAGGTCCCCTGGCAGTCACTAGGGAGCTGGGGAAGATTGCTGTGACAGGGGGCATCGTGGTTATCAAAAACTTTACCAAACTCGCAGCCCTCCAAACCCTACAGTTGGGCCACCGAGTTCCTCTGCGTCCTAACTCAGGCCGCAAGCTTGGCTGAGGGCATGTGTAAATAGGAGACGGAGAAATGTCTTTAGAAGGCTGGTGCCCTAAAGGAAGCGCCCTGCACTGCCCAGTTCTTCAACAGAGGGTGCGCATGCTCTCCACCCGCGGGAAATCCCACCTGCCAGCACCAGGGCGGTGCTGCTTAAGGTGGACCGACCTTCCAAGGATGCTGCAGTTGTGGCAGGCAGGCTAGACGTCTGCATTAGCTTCCCCTGGCAGATTGGCCTTAGTGTGTTTTGTGTAGGAACTGGCCAAACTCCACTGCCTGCTCTGGTCTCTCCAACACAAGGGAGCAGCGTCTACTCTGAATCCTATTCAGGGCCAGGGCAGGATGCTGGCTGGTGATTCTCCAGTATGAAAGCACTCCTCTGTCTCCCACCCCTCCCTTAGCCGCTGCTATTTGCTTCTGTACAGCCAGAACCCAGAGTTCCAGAGGCTACCCCATCCCTGCCATAGCCCTGGGGCTCATTGGCCTGGAGGCCCACAGCTCAGAGCTGGATCCCTTAATGTAGAAACATTTCATCAGCATAAACAGTGATGTGTTTCTCTCAAACTTCTGTTGGTTATTTGATGCCAGAAGACACCGGGGTCATCAAGAATTCCTCCAGCATTGATAAAATACAATTAAGGAGCCTCAGGGCACACTGGCAAGCAGAGTGCACACCCTCCCTCTCTTCTGCTCTCAGGTACTATTCTTCTGGCCCTCTGCACTAGGCACACAAGTCAGTTAAATTCACCCCACCTATAGCTTGGACTTTGCTCTTGTCCTTCTGCAACCCATAACACAGAAAGCTCAGGACCTCCATGGTTCTCTCTCAGGAGACTCCCCAACTCAGCCCCGACCCCTGCAGAGTTCCTCTGGGTTGGGGTTCTACTCAGATGTTGTATGTAGGGTACCACTGCCACAGCATGTAGAAAAACAGCAAATACTGCTCATGGAAGAGACTGCTTGCCTATTGAGATCCTTTTGGTTAATGTACATTCCCAGACAAAGGTGTCTTGTGTGGCAGACCCAGCTGCTGAGGCCAGAACCCAGTGTGATGATGGCACCTTTCTTCCTGAATAGGGCTGGCAGGAAACGTGGGCACTGTGAGGCCCAGGCAGATCTCCTTTACCAGAGTAGCCATAAAAACCCACAGCTGGTGCAGGGGGAAAGGAAATGAAACAAAAGTGGAAGGTGGTAGTCAGCCCATTGCAGGGCCTGAGATGGAGGTAAAGGCAGCACAGATGGGGCTCTGCCTTCCCATGCTTTCAGCTATCCAGAGACAAAAATTATTGAATAGAAAATTCCAGAAGTAACTCACATTTGTGTACTGTTAGCTGGGTGTGGTGACTCTTGTAATAGCAGCCCTTGGAAGACCGAGGCAGGAAGTCTGGCCAGCCTTGGCTCTACATGGTGAAACCCATCTCAAAAACCAAACAAGCTGGGTGTGATGGTTCACGCCTTTAATCCCAGGACTGGGAAGACAGAGGTAGATGAATCTCAAATCTGAGGCCAGCCTAGTCTACAGAGTAAGTTCCAGGCTAGCCAAGTTATGTAACAACAAACAAAATTTTAGAGAAGGGCAGCTTGCTGGTTCCGGCCGCCCGGCTAGCTTAGACCTGAAATAATCACACAGAAACTGTATTATTTAAATCACTGCTTGGCCCATTAGCTCTAGCATCTTATTGGCTAACACTTACATATGAATTTAACCTATTTCTATTCATCTGTGTATCACCACATGGCAGTGGCTTTCCAGCAAAGTTTCGCATGTCTGACTCTGGCAGAGGGTCCATGGCTTCTTGCTGACTCCGCCCTTCTTTTTCCTAGCATTCAGCCTAGCTTTCTCTGCCTACCTAAGTTCTACCTTGCTATAGGTCCAAAGCAGTTTCTTTATTCATTACTGGTAATCATAGCACACAGAGAGGATTCCCACATCACCTCCCCTTTTCTGTTTAAATAAAAAAGAAAGTTTTAACTTTAACATAGTAAAATTACATATAACAAAACAGGTGTCAAACAAGAATTACAGTTACAATATTTATATCTACTTTATCTTTTATCATAACTAAAGAAAACTATAACTATCTATCTATTCTTCAACTCCATCAGAGACTCCAGAAGGATATAATATTACATAAGTAAACAGGAAGTGCATTGCAAGAAGCTTCCAAAATTTTAGAATTGACAGAGACATCTTGCTGCCTGGACAGTCACCAAAAGTTCTTCTGTACCATTGGGGCATCCATCTTCAGCCCACAGGCCCATAGTATCCAGCAGACTTTTTCATGAAGCAGGAAATTTCAAAGACAGTTCCACCTATACTGGCAGTTTGTCAGTCACTTTTTTCTGTGTCCTGCAGAATGTCTGGCAGGCTTTCATGAAGCAGAAACCCTGAAGGATCATCTCACCTTTAGACAAGTTCAGCAGTCATTTCTTTGTGGGTCCTGCATATCCAGTTCAACAGTCCAGGCAGGAGCAGTTTCTTGTCCAAATAGCTAGCAAACTCCATAAGGAGCCTTTTCGATGTCCATCTTCCTCTTGAAGTAGCTTGTGCTGCCAGGAGCAGATGTGTCTCATTATCATGAAAAGTCCTAAGTTATTAAAACATTTTAAATGCCATATTCTGAAGGTCTCTGAAAGATTTGAAGAATACCTATCTAACTGAAATATATCTCTATACATCTAGAAAATCTGACTACAAGCTTGACTATTATAGATGAGTATCTATTAACTTATATTTCTTAATTATACATTACATGTTTAAATGAGCTACCCAAACACAATACCTTAATCAAGATCAGAAATACATATACATATAACAAAATTGACCCTAAATTTGTATCAATAAACCAAGATCCATACCAATGCAAATTATTCATATCTATATCATATCCCCCTTTAAATGTAAACAAACACTTATAGACAATATTTGGGAATATGGGCGTAGTTTTCTCCATACTGCTTCCTGCTGATTGTTGGCCGTAGTAATTTTTGGGGGGTGTTTATGGCAACTTTCAGGGGAGGGTCTTGTTCCATCAAACCACACCAGTCTGAAAGCAATCCACAGGTTCTCATCCTCTGTGGAAACAAGAAAAGAACCTCTTTTCCAAAGCAACATATCATTAGACCCAAATTTGGAAGTCATGATACCTTTATAATGTATATGCTGGTTTTGCTTAACAGCCCATACAATGAAATGTCTCTCTGTACTTAGCTCATTCACAGTCAAAAAATTCAAAGATAAGACAATATACATAATACAGACTCTCTGTGAATTTTCCATCTTTACGTGGCTTATTTTTCTTTACTCCTTTTAATCTATTACTATCTGTACTCTAAACTATACCTTTTTTGAAGCATTAACTTTATTTTATGACTCTCTATACTTTTTCTTTTCTCTTTCAAGCCTAAGTACCTTTATCCAACACGATGACTCATCTGAGTTTGTCTTTATTGCATATCTGTACTTCTTTACTGTCCAGGAGTGCTTTTTAAAATGCTAAGCGCTTCTTAAAACCTAAGCTGCGCCAATACTATGGTATATATTGCACTTCTTGCTTGTCTGCCCAGTCTAAAACTTAAGTTGCATTATTACTGTGGTATACACAGTACTTCCTGTTTGTCCCACCCAGTCCAGCGTGGCATAGCTACTCAAACATCTGAGAGACACACATACCGCCCCACTTTTAGACACACAGCTGGCCCATGTTGCCATCAAGCAAGCTGTGCCCCATCCAAATGCTCCGTCTCCAGAAAGAGCCAGAGGTCATGCTGGCAACACATCCCAGAAAGCTGGCATTTCAAAACGGCACTGCTTTTCTGCTATCACTGAGTCAGGAAAACCTCTCTTAACGGAGCTGCTGCATGCAGCCAGCAAACAGCAAGAAGCTGTGTTAAACTCTGTTGTTTTTTTTTTTTTTTTTTTTTGTGTGTGTGTGTGTGTCTAGAATTCCTTTTCAAACTCTCAGGTTTTACATGGATTTAGTCTACCATGTTGGTGTGCCAATCTGTTGGAGGAGGCCACTTGTTCTTCCCAGATGCACGACTAGCTAGCTTAGACCTGAAATAATCACACAGAAACTGTATTGTTTAAATCACTGCTTGGCTCATTAGCTCTAGCTTCTTATTGGCTAACTCTTACATCTGAATTTAACTCATTTCTATTAATTTGTGTATCGCCACGTGTCAGTGGCTTCCTGGCAGTTTCGGCATGTCTGACTCTGGAGGAAGGTCCATGGCTTCTTCCTGACTCCATCCTTCTTTTTCCCAGCATTTAGCCTAACTTTCCCTGCCTACCTAAGTTCTACTTTGCTATAGGTCCAAAGCAGTTTCTTTATTCATTAAAGGTAATCACAGCACACAGAGAGGACTCCCACATCAACAAAAGGGTCAGGATGTAGCTCAGTTGGTAGAATGCCTGCCTAACAAAACCCAACATCATATAAACAGAACATATGTACCTAGTTTCAGCATTAGGAGATAGACACAGGATTCAAGGTTATCCTCTACTACACACACCTTCAGGCCAACCTGGGCTGAATGAGTCTCAAGTGAACCAACCAACCAACTTAACTGCACTTCTCTGTTTTGAATGTGAATTCCCTAGGCTTACCTAGTTTCTATTGTAGCCTTCTTGTGTTTCTACAGTAGTGATTGCCAGAGACCTGGTAAAGCAAAAGGCCAAAGTGTTCTACATAGGTAAGAACTTGTGCTGAGCATGCCTTTAATACCAGCACTGGGGGGAAAGGGGGGGGGGCAGAGACAGGTGGATCTCTGAGTTCAAGGCCAGCCTGGTCTATAGAGCTAGTTCCAGGAGAGCTAGAAACACTGTCTCAAAAAACAAAGAATCTGTGTTGAGGTTGCTAAGACCTACAGTAAGCTATTTAGACTATATTTAACCTTTTTGCAGTTTATCTGATTTCATCTCCCACTATGCCTAACTTATAAACAGGGCTTGGCATCCCCTAAGTTTGCAGTGTCTATTGGGGGTCCTGGAATGTCCCCTATGGATAAGAGGGTGCTACTGTATGCTTGTGATTTTTGTTTTGTAGACAGGATTTCTCTGTTTAACAGTCCAAGCTGTCCTGGAACTCTTTGTAGACCAGGCTGGCCTCGACACACAACAGAGATGCACCTGCCTCTGAAGTGCTGGGCTTAAAGGAATATGCCACTACTATCCAGCTACCTGTGTGTCTCTTATAGTTCTAACTCCTGATAAGACCCCACTGCCTCTGCCTCCCATTGCGTCAGGACACAAACGCCAGCCAGACTGGGTAGCTTCAACAATTCACTCATATCCTCCAGTCCATTGTCAATAGGGCAGACTTGGATCAATGCATGTTCCTTTCAGCTACACCTCAAAGTGTGAACAAGCCATTTCCTTAAGTACACCAGAATACAGCTTGAGCACAGACAGCAGTGTCCCCTAACCACTTTGGAGGGGCTTTTCTGTATTTGCAGCATGGAACTCTTTTGGGTTTGACTAGAGACTTATGTTATGTATGGAGGCCACCAGTCATCCTCCTCCACTGCCAGAGATACATGGGAAAAATGCCAAACTCTGGGAATGGGAAGAAACTTTCTACTTGGTGAGCATTCTCCCACCCCAAAGGCCCATTTGCTTGTTTCAACTCAAGATAAAGGTTACTTTCCACTATGTCAAAAATCAATGTCCCAGTCCAGGGCTTCCCTTGAGGAAGATCACGCAGCCCTTTTATGAAGTACATTGAAGACCGCATGTGGTCAGTGTCACAAATTCCAGTTCATCAGGCCCCACCATGTGTGCAGATCTCTTCCTCGAATGGAGAAAGCCAAGAGACAGCCAGTAGTCTTTAGTTGGCTTTTAAAGATCAGCTGGGGGGATGAAAAGGTTCTTTTGCAGCAGGTGGGGTAGTATGAACATAAAGTATAATATGCCTATATGGAAAACCTTGAATGCTACCTTTTAAGTTTTTAAAAAAGAAAAGCTGTATTTGTAAACACACCATGTCTGACAAGGTCAGACATAACAGGGTCAATGACAATACACAAATTGACAGGTGGAGACCCATCCTCTTCAAGCGCTTCTGGTATATGTTAGGGGTAATCAGCAAGAGTGAGACCAGCTCCTCTTCTTATGGGAGCAGGCCCCCCATGGCTCCTGTCCTGTCATAGGTAGGGCTGGTGCAGCTCCTGAGGCCAGCCCATAATACAGCATATCAGTGCTCTCATTCATATATATGTATACACACACACACACACACACACACACACTTGCATGCACTACCTGGGAGAGGCAGTGTGTCTGACTCCTTGGAGCTTAATTGTAAGCAGCCTGGTATGGGCATTTAGAACTGAATTCAGATCCTCTACAAGAGCCATTTCCCCAGCCCCACACATGGTAAGTTTTAGACACAAACCCTTACGAGTGTTATTTGAAGATGTGTTGAAGCATCTAATGGTTTCCAACAGGAGGGTTAAAGGGCTAGTCACAGCTACACCGTGACACAGCACTAGAATGGCTATCCATCTCCAGGGTGGCCTTTCTCTCCACTGAGCTCAGTGCTACCTTATTAACCATAGCCAACCCAAACCAGTTTTTCTTAATAGCCACATCCGTTTGTTTACCTACTGCCTCCCTTCACCAGGTTACTCTAGTGGTCTTCCTTCATGTCCCTCCAACACACACACACACACACAAAATCTACAAAGGGCACAAAGTAATAAATAGTTCCAGCTGCAAGACAACAGCCACACTTTGGCCCCGAATGCCAGCCTCAGCCCCATTGGGCTCTTCAGCTGCCATCACACTCACCTAGTGGCTTCTAGGAACAGCATGGACAAACCAGGCCATAGTGTTCATTGCTCCCTAAAGAGCAATAGCAGACACACCATTTGATTCTCCTAAGAAACCAGCTTCACAGACCTGCAATGCACACTCAGGTACACAGGTGACCAAGGAGGGTTCCAGGCACAGCTCCCCTTCCCCCACATAGCCTTGCCAGTTGGTCCAGGTTTTCAAAGGTATTTTTATTCACTATTTTTGATGACTATAAATAAGTGTTTCCACTATGGAAAAGAAAGTTAGCACAGTACATTTTCATGACTGGGGAATGGATTTCTGAAGTCATGTTCAATGGTGTCAAAACTTAAGGAGAAAAGAATTAAAAAAAAAAAACAAAAGAAAACAAAAAAACCCCTGAAGGTTGGAATTCAGTTCTTTATAAAGTCCCTTGTAAAAACAAAACAGAATAAAAACAAACCTTAAAGGGCAGGGAAATTTTTTTAAAAGAAAAAGGAAGGAAAAGGACAGACAGATTCATTGCTTCTCCTCAGATTTCTCTTCAGCCTCATCTCTGGCCTCCCTCACAGAAAGGGCTTCCAGCTTCTCAGCCACCTTTTCAGCATTATCATTTTTGCCTGGTCCTGCAAAAACAGGCAAACGCAGTAAGACACCAAACAGAGAAATCTGGTTGTGAGATTGTACTACTCTCGGCACTCAACCAGTGCAAGCCCAACCTGTTCCCTAAGCATCACCCACCACTCTCCCCAGATGGGCACAAGAGGCCCCAACAAGCTGCTGGTTACCACCAAGCGATCTATGGTCACTTACTAACACAGGTCTCATCTGCCCCAGAGGAACAGGACACACAATTCTTAGAGAAAGAAAGGAGTATCTGAAAAGCCCTTTCGCCCCTGGTAGGTTTCCAAGAGCTGTAACTCAGCTCTGTACCTGAAGTGAGCAAGAATGCTATGAGGCCAACCTGCAGTCAAAGCCTCCAAGGAATCACCATGTCCCCAGGTAGCTGTATGACCCCCAACAGGCAGAGGCAGCCACAGCACCCTGGAATGTTTCTTTGGCAGACAGAAAAAGCACCAGACTGGAGCTGCAGTCAGGTGCAGAGTGAATCTGCAAAGAAGTTCCAGCACCCACCCTCATCACCCCAGGGCACCACATCACCTTTCTTTTCTCTCTCTTCAATCTCTTTCCTGCATTCTTCAAACTTTGTCTTGAACTTTTGTGCATCTGCAGAAAGAGAAGAACTGAAGGAGTTCTCAGAGTACACTGGCGACATCCTTAAGTTCTCAAGAGCCAACTCATAGTCCCCAATGGCTATTTCTCTCATTCTTTTTAAAGACAGGCTCTTGCTACGTAGCCCTGACTGTCCTGGAAGACAGAGATCTGCCTGCCTCTGCCTCCCAGGTGCTGGGATTAAAGGTGAGCACCACCAAATCCAGCCCCAATGGCAGCTTCTGACTACCTAACACCTGCAGTGACTGGTTACTGAGTCTCTCCTGAGGCCAGTGACTGTCCTCAGTTATTTATCAACAGACGACCAAGGGCCAAGGCCCTTCCTGCTATAGGCTCTACTCCTGTTGGAAGGGCTACCAGAGATATACTATACTCCCAGAACAAGGGAAGGCTCACTTTCACAGGAGCACCAGCCACTAGGGCACTGGCCATGGTACCTGCTGACTCTCTACGATCCTAGGGCATAGCACATGGGGGACTAGAAAAATTCCCCATGGAAGAAAGATCAGCCAGGGCTTGCAGATCTCTGCAATCTTGGCTGGAACAGGTGCCTAAGCATCCATAGGGGACACCAATGTCCCAGTCTTAAGGAACCAGAAACCCAGCAGAAGCAGCAGCAGGAGGAAACTCTAGGGTGTGTCTCTGTTCCACACACGGGATGGGAATCAACTGGATGCAACAACTGTTTATACAGACCCCCTAGGATTTCACACAGCAGGCGACCCACAGTTGGGCAGGTTCTCCTTACTCTCAGCATTTAGGAAGCGGATGGCAAGCAGTTCAGGCTTGGGGCACTCATCTGCAAAGTCGGCGTGAGTATTCCAGACCCAGGCACGGTCGCTGCCAGCATTGGGCTTCAGCTCCATCATTGGTGTGACTAGAAGACAGAAGCCTGTGAGAACAGCAGGACCCTTGGCCAAACCACTCAGCCCTCACTCAGAGCAACCTGCTCATCAAGTGAGGGAGGGACCTACTTCAACCAACATGGAATTTGATCCAAGTTGTTGTACCTAATTACCCTCCTAGCCAAGCAACCACCATACTGGGGGGTTCAACTGTGCCCACTTACAGATTATCCCAGCTGGATTTGACTGTTTATTTCCCTAAGGGTGAAGAGAGTCAAAGATCCTCACCCTTGTAACCACTGGTTGTATGCAACTCTGTCCTAATTCCATGTGCCCTCCTCCAGGAGGGGCTAGAGTATTAGGTTGGGAAAGACTCGGGCAGAGGGACTCCACCTTTAGAGAAGCCATCATCCCTGCTAAGTCAAGGCTTTCCAAGTATAGCCTGATGGGGTGAGGAGTACTCAACACCCCTGTAAGTAACACCTCACCTCTGACCTTAGGAAAGGCCAATAAATTCATTGTTTCCCCAGAGGAAACTCTGGTGGCAGCACACCTTCATTTGTCATTGGGACCCTGGCATAAGTGCAGACATTGCTTATGTCTGCCCCTGGGAAGGAATTTTACCATAGGTCCACACAACTCTAAGCCCTATACAAACCATATCTGCTTAAAACCAAGATAATCCTTATGTGGGAACAAGCCCAGGAGCCTGAAGCACAGGTTCTGTCTGCTGATGTTTTAAGGATAGCCACTCAGGCTCAAACCTTCCTAAGGGCTTTGCCCAACATATGGCTACAAACACATGCCCACACCAGCATGAACCTGGCTGACTTAAAGATGGGAACACAGAGGTGAAGAAGCCTGAAAGCAGGAGCATCATACGATGCCACTACTCAACCCTCTATAGTCCAGGAAGGTCTGAGGGGTAAGAACACAAGTAGTAAACACTGGAATCTCAGGACAATGTTAGTATGTCATGAAGACAAGCCATGGCTCATAACAAGCATGTTTATTCTGAATCCCTCAGGTCCTACTGAACCAAGGAGAACTAAGGGGGAAGGTTATAGCACCAACAGATAGTTGCCAGCCTCTGATCCCTGTACCCTGACAGCATTTCGAGGATTCTAGAGCCCATGAACCAATCTGACTACTCCTACACGACCGCCAAAGCTGGAGCTCAGGGAGCTGGGCCATCAAAGCCCATGGTGGTCTCAGAAACTCTGCACAGCACCCACACTCCACTTGATGCCTGTAGTGGTCTGAATGAGAATGGACGAGAAACTCATGTTTGCATGCTTGGTTCCCAGTTGAAGAACTGTTATGGAAGGATTAGGAGGTGTGGCCCTGTTAGAGGAAGGGGGGGGCTCTCAAGTTTCAAAAGCTAATGAACTCAGTCGCTCAGTGTGTGTCTCTCTGTCTCTGCCCCCCATCCCCCATGGACTAACCCTCTGAAAATGCAATCAAGTCCCAATTAAATGTCTTCTTTTAGAAGAGTTGTTTGATCATGGTGTCTCTTCACAGCAATAGAACAGTAATATGCCCAACCTTGACTCACAACAGCCAAGGGCCTGTGAGATACGCAAGATAAGGACAAGGAGTTCCATCCAGGTGGAGAGGCTTACAGAGACCACTCTGGAACCTAGCTAGGCTTTGAGAGCAGCCCTCCGCCCCGCAAAGGAGTGCCCCAAACTGGGACTGAGGGGAGACTGAGGCAACTGTGAGGGAGAGAGGAAGGGAGGATCAAGGTCTTTCTCATGTCTCTGCCTCAGCAAAACCCACCTTTTAAAGCCCTAACTGCACCCTTACCTATAGTCAGCCAAAGTACCCAAGACAAAAGGTCCCGATCAGCTAGAAGGTAGAGATTCGGGGTCTGTAAAGCTGTGCCAGTAGAAGCACTTCCCAAAAGTCTTAGTTCCACCCCAGAACCCACAAGGTGAAAGGAGAGAACCAGTTCCTACAAGTTGTCCTTCAACTGTCACAGCCATGGCACAGGTGCACACAAATTAAAGAAAACAATGCATTTAGATAAAAGCACTAGCTAGACAAGCCCAGAGATCCGAGCTCGACTCCAGAACACACATAAAGGCGTCAAGGAAGAGTAGATTCCACAAAGCTGTTCTTTGTCTTCCATATGCAAACTCACCTGGAGGATATTTTTAAGTTTAGAAAATAGAGATTTTTGCACTAGATCTATCAGGATCAAAAGCACCCCAAAATGATCTAAAGAACCTCCAAGACAAACAGGGAAGGGATGGCTTGTTGAGACCTCATTCTAGATCCACAGGGCCACATCTGGCCAAGAGCCCTCCTCCTTCACCTTCTTCCTAGCACTGTTCCCTTCCGGTATCATCCCAGGTAACAGCTGGGAGTAGAGCATGATCAGAAAGTGAAAACAAAGCTTTGGCACCAGACCCCCACAACTTGCCCAGATAACATACAAACACGTACCCACTGCATCACCATCCAACTCTATCCTGGAGTTCTACATCTGCTCTAGACCTATCTTGCCCACAGCCTGCATTCTGTAAGCTTCACCGTCAAAGTTCAGAGGCCTGTTTGAAAGATACTTTAAGCATCACAAATATATCCCTCTCTCCCCTGGTAACCAGCTCCTAGAGTTCCAGGGTGTAGACCTGAAAGACCACCTACTATAGTGGTTGGCGCATATCTTCAGAGTCTTGTCCCTCCTCATTAGAAGGCGGATGGTCCCTTTCTCCTTATGCTTCAGGAGCTTGACATCACCAGTGCCTCGCTCCTTCCATTCTGGGAGGTCATTCTCTGAAGCAAACCGGAATAGCTTTGCCCGCCTATAAGAAAAGCCAGTAAAGAAACACTTAAGACAGGGAGGGAATTCACATCTGGACCAACTGCCCCAAAAGAAAATGTGTTCTCTGGGCGCAAAACATAACGGTACTGCTGGACACTGGGTCCTCACCAAATTTTTCTAAGGTCTTTGGGTGCCAAGATACTAGTCAAACACCGCCCAGGAGAGCACAACAGCCCAACAAATTCCACATTGCTTTTACTTTACAGCCAGAAAGCTATTCATAGCAGAAGCATTTTCCTCAGGAGAGGTATCTAAGGGTACACATGGCCCAGGGCGGGTAGAAGCGCCAGCGAGCTGGATGGTCCAGCCACACTACATGAGCACCCTTTACACAAAGCCTTAGGGATATCATCCTCCACAGGCCCAGCACCAGCTTCCTGTCAGGAGGAACCTGTTGCAGACACCAGGGTTCAGGCACCTAGCGCCAGCAACGAGTCCAGTTCTTTTGTCCCTCAAGCCGGGCCAACACCCTTCCTCTGCAACCCTCACCTGCCTCTCCTCTGCTAAAGTCTCTGCTCTCCTCCAAACTCGGTCTCAAGGGATACGTCTTCACCCACTTCTTAAGAGAAAGCCCTGATGTAGGGCACAAGAGGCTGGTCTCCAGAGCTACACCAAGGACACTGCCCAGGAAAGCAGTCCTGTCAGCACTACATGGACGAAATCAAATGCTACCTAACTCAAAGGGATGCCACCCTTGCCCAGGGCTATAGCACAGAGCTCTGACCCACCACCTTCTGGGTACAAAGGTATATTATGGGCTCTCCTTGAGCAGCCCCCGCCCCCAACTTCAGAGCGGATGTACCTTAATCTGACATTTTAGGTATACTTGAAGGGGGAAGGGGAAATGCCAGAGACAGTAACACAACCTTTGCTACAATGTACCTGAACCCCAGTGTCCAGGAATTCTGAGCACAGGAAACAACAAGCCAATCTCTGCTGTGATGTAAAACCAGATACAAGATATCTTGTGCTCAGCTGCTGTCTTGGCCTGAGAGTACAGGCTTGTAATCCTAGATATTAAGGAAGCTAAAGTAGGTAAATGGTAAATTCAAGACCAGGTGTATAAAATTGGAGCAGGGAGGGGGCAAGAGATACATCTCAGTACAGTACATGCCTAGCATGTGTTCAATCACCAGGCCAGTAAACAAGACAACAGCAAATCCAAAGTTTACTCAAGTATTGCTACAGTTCCTCACTGAAGGTTCTAAGAGAGAAACGTGGTAATTTCAAAAAAGCATTTTTGATAGCTAAGACATTTCCACTGGCATTCTGTGTTAAGACACAGCACCAGGAATGCATAGGTTGTAGCTCAATTTGTCTGCTGTGGTTTGAATGTGTCCTTACAGTTTAGGCATTAACTCAATTTCCAAATTCACATTAATAATATTTGAAGCACCCTTTAGAAGTAAAGATGATCAGATGAAATCACGAGGACTGAGGACAGGGGCCAAACAATGGCACTAGCGGGTATGTAAAAGACGGAACGTAGCAAGTTCCATGATACATGGCCGCATTAAGATGTGACTGAGGCCCATACCAAAATGCTAGCACTATGCTCTCAGATCTCAGACTTCCTAACCTGCAAAACCATGAGCTGGAGGCTGGAGAGATGGCTCAGCAGTTAAGAGCACTGGCTGTTCTTCCAGAGGACCACATGGCAACTCAAAACTGTCTGTAACTCTAGTCCCCAGGGATCCGCTGCTTTCTTCTGGCCTCCTTGGGCACCAGGCTGCACATTGATTGTGTAGAGACATCCATGTAGGCAAAACACCCATACACATATAAAATTAGAAAAAAAAAAAAAAACAAACAAGAGCTAAACCAACCTGTTCTTTAAGGATACCCAGTTAAGGCAACAGAAAACAAGGCAGAAAGAAAGAAAAGGAAAGAAAGAAGTTAAGATTCCTGCTCAAGAAAAGGAAGCTCCCACCCCCAAGAAAGGGCCTCACAATGTGGCCCTGGCTGTCCTGGAACTTACTCTGTAGACCAGACAGGCCTAAAAAACCCACAGAAATCTACCTGCTTTCTATCTCCCGAGTGCTGGAATTAAAGGTGCATGCTACAGCAGCCTGCTGGGATGACACCCAGGTGACAAAACTATGTTGGGGACATCCTTCACATCACTGGCCCCAAGGAAGCAGGAAAAGGTTTGGCAGAATGGTTGAATTTTCAATGTAAGACTAGTCACCATACAACTCCAGGTCCTTTCTTAAAACAGCCTTTATCAGACTGGGGCCAAGCCATGAAATTCACAGGGATCATAATGTGCCCTGCCAACCTAGAATTCTTCTGCAAAGTTCCAGACAAAAATCACAGAGAGGCTTATATCCAAGCACAGGAGAAATAATCCCCAGCACAGTCCTAGCTGGCTGGCTCCTCCAGAAAGCACAGAGAAGAGCATAGTCCCACTGTGATTGTGGAGTTTTATAAGTTTTTTTTATTGGAATGTCCCAGACCTGCTTATTATTGAGCCGTTTCTCTCTCGCTGTCTCAGTCAGCCCATCTAAAGATACTTCCACAGGGACACCTCAGAGGACTTACATCTTGAAAAGTTCCTCTTCATCTTCCTCCAGGGTTTTGATTTCTTGCTCAGGAAGAGAAACTATTGGCTCGAACTGAGGGTCATGGTTGGATTCATCTGCATTCTCTGTGGAGGTATCATGGTCCTCATGACTGTCCTGTGCAGAGAGGGGAGAAGTAACGCTGCTGGCTGGTGAACCTGGCCCACAGTGGGCATCACCAATCAAAAACGGCCCTGAAAAATGAAGACAGGCCTCCCCTACATTGGAAATTAAGTCTCCAGTCTTTCACATCACCAGTTTGCATTTACACCAGCATCACAAAAACCACAAGACAGCATGCAGCAAGACAATGGATTTCATCACCCCCAGCCCTCGCAGCACATTCAGACATCAGTTACACACATACACACACACACACACACACACACACACACACACACACCAGAGTAGCTTGGAGAAAGTCCCTCCTCTGTAAAATGAAATTATACCCGACACGTAAATAACATGAAAAACTCAAAAGGAAGAGCAACCTTAGCGGTTTTTACTGCGGATTCTCCTGGCACTTGTTAGTTTACTACGAAGATAAATTGCTATGGGATGATTAGCATTTACATGAACTCACAGTTCACCGAGCCATTTTTCACAAGCTTGGAAATTTAAGCTGAAAGAAGCTAAGAAAAGTCTGACAAGTAAGCTTGAAGATTCTGACCCAACTTGAAGGATTACAAGGGCATGCAGTTGTTTAAATCTGACAAGATCACGTGCTTTGATAATACAGGGGGGGAAAAAACCCAGATTCACACTACCTAACTCCACAGGATAAAGAAATAGAAGGCCTTCGGTTTCACAGCACTGCGGCTCCGCTGCGGCCGACACGCGAGCCACCAACAAAGCCGCCCCCGCCCTGAGTCCACTCGTCTTATATCTGTACCCCGCGCTGGAACGCGAGCTTCCGCCACCGAAGGCGGCGGCGGTTCCAGGCGTAATGACCGAATGAATGAAGGGATCTGCGGGCAACTAGAAGAAGGGCTTCCCGATGCTAGTGGAAACATCACAAGGGCCCCAAGACGAAGGAAATCCGCAACTGCCAGGTTCCCAGGTAAAGCCGGGAGCCCGATGTGGAGATGGCTGCTCTTCCGCGCACCACAAGGTCATGCGCCGCCCCGCAGCCCCCGAGACCCGAGTCTTCGCCAGCAACTCCCACTCCCGGGACCCAAAGTCCTCGAGCCCCCCAGACCCGGGCGCCTCGACAGGCCCCGAACCCGCAGGCCAGCGAGGGTTGGCGGCAGAGGCGCGGGCCGCCCACGTGGCCGCCCATAGCGGCCCTTGCCTCCCGGCCTGCCCGGCCCCACCCGGGCCTCGCCGTACCTTGGTGGCCGCCATGGGGGCGCGGCGACGGCGGCTCGACTGGCTCAGGCGTCGCTGGCTCGGCGGCCTCCGGGCGGCTGGTCGCAGCTTCTTTTCCTCCGCGTCTGGCGCCGGCGTCTCCCGCCCGTCCGCTCTTCCCTCCGCCCCCCGACCCGAACCCTGACCCCTGACCCCAGCGGCGGGAAACGCGCCGTGATTCAAAACCACTGCAGCTTTATTGGCTCTGACGGCGGACATTCATTGTCCGGCCCGCCCCGCGCTTCCCGCCAAAACGCTCGCGGCGCATGCCCGGCCTCGCCTTAGCCTGGGGAGCGCGCTATCCCGGCGACCCACGCGCGCACTTCCGTCTGCAAACCCTGAGTGCCCCTGACGTCAGTGTGAGCGGCTGGTGGAAGGATCAGTCAGGACTCGGCGCGTGGCGGTGACATCATCGGAAGCTGAGCCCTTAAAGAAACCAGGCTCGCTTAGTGTGCACTGGCCGACGGGAGAGGCAGGCGAGGCAGTGTGGCTCTCGCTGGCTACTGGGGAGCGAGTGGTGCATCCCCAGTCCTCAGTGCCGGCTCTGAGCACCCGAGTTTTGAGTCCCTCTACTGCATAAGGCGAAGCCGCAGCATTTCCTCACGGCATCGCACCTAATTTCTGAGCACTTCGTGTGTAAGAGACCAAGGTGGTGGCCCTCGTGAGCACCCTGGTCCGGGCGACAGACGAACCGGGCGATGAGTGAGAAGCTGGACACGGAAGTAAAGCGAAGGGAGAGACGTGCAGCTGATGTGGATGGGTGGGATTGGGTAGCAGTCATTACTGTTGGATCAGAGATAGGATGGGAGAGAACTGGGTCTCAAGAGTAGAGAGGAGCGGGTCTGGGCAGAGCTGGGTTAGTGTGAGCTTATGGAGATCTGGCAGTGGTTTAGGGAGTTAGCCCGAGGCCGTAGTCATCGTAGGTACAACTTTAGCCTGGCCCGTCTGTCCCCACACAGGTTCAAGAGCACATGGAGGACTGCGGCCCAGAGGCCAGTGCAGAACACAGCCCTGGAGTCCCAGAAAGTAAAGAAGAGAAAGAGGGGCCTGCACCAGCTGCAGAGTCTGGAACTCAACCTGGGCTCTACAGCTACATAAGGGATGACCTGTTCACCTCAGAGATCTTTAAATTGGAGCTGCAAAATGTGCCTCGCCATGCCAGCTTTAGCGACGTCCGGCGCTTTTTGGGCCGTTTTGGCCTACAGTCCCACAAAATCAAACTCTTCGGACAACCACCATGTGCCTTTGTAACATTTCGCAGCGCTGCTGAACGAGACAAGGCCTTACGAGTGCTGCACGGTGCTCTCTGGAAAGGACGCCCACTCAGCGTGCGCCTGGCTCGACCCAAGGCTGACCCTATGGCTAGGAAGAGGCGGCAGGAAGGTGATAGTGAGCCTTCAGCAACGCAGATTGCCGATGTGGTGACCCCTCTTTGGAGAGTGCCCTACTCTGAGCAGTTGGAGCAGAAGCGGCTGGAATGTGAACGGGTGCTACAGAAACTGGCCAAGTGAGTGTGGCACTGACATCCTAACCAGGAGTGAGCTTTTGCTCTTGACCTGTTCCACCAGCCCTGTACTCTATTCAGAACACATACAGGGCATATAAGTTAGCGGTTCTCAACCTGGGAGGGGGGGGGGTCGGTCGTCTAAGACCATTGGAAAACATATTTACGATTCATAACAGCAAACTTAGTTATGAAGTAGCACCGAAATAAATTTATGGCTAGGGGTCACCACAACATGAGAAACTATTAAACGGTCGCTGCATTAGGAAGGTTGAGAACCTCTGGTCTAAGTGGTGAGGGAGCTGGTTAGTAATGCCCCTATGGTACCAGTGCAATAGTGAGGTCCCAGTGTAGATGGGGAACACTCTTAAGTCCAACCATGATATACTTCATCCTACAGGGAAATTGGGAATACTAACCGCGCCCTGCTACCCTGGCTGCTCACACAGAGACAACAGCACAATAAGGCTTGTTGCCCATTGGAGGGAGTCAAGCCATCACCCCAGCAGGTCAGGCTGACTATGAAATCCCATTCTGTGTGGGGAGGGGGGAGGTTGGCCTCTCCTGGTTTTTGTCATGCAGTGCTGGGGTTAAACCCAGGGCTTCACACATTACACATATACTTTAAGGCTGGGCCAGCCCATCATCCTGTTTTCTAAGAACTTTCCTTATCCTCCTTGCCACTTTTCATTTTTTTTCCCCTGGAGTTCAATAAGACAGCAGTAAAGTAAAACCTTGTTTTGCCTGCCCGCCCCATCAAGGTGTCTTGTTCACTGTGGTGTTTCTTCCGGTGCTGGGCAAGCAAGGTTGAGATATGGCTGCCTTTGCCACCTTCTCTCCTGCAGACTGAATATCGTAATAAGTGTGAGTTTCTGGTCGGAGTTGGGGTAGATGGCGAAGACAACACGGTTGGCTGCCGGCTTAGCAAGTACAAGGGCGGAACATGTGCTGTGGCAGCCCCCTTTGACACCTTGCACATTCCAGAGGCCACTAAGCAGGTGGTGAAGGCCTTCCAGGAATTCATTCGGTGGGGACCTGGCCTGGGGTTGAGCTCCTGAGAAGTCCCCAATCCAGGGAGCAGAGGGTGTGGTCCTTGCCCTGGCAGTTGTAGGGGTAGGGTGCTGGGACAGGCACACACCAGGTACTCAGGGACACTTGTGGCTTCCTCAGGTCCACCCCATACTCGGCATACGACCCTGAGACATATGCGGGCCACTGGAAGCAGCTGACTGTTCGTACCAGCCGCAGAGGCCAGGCCATGGCCATTGCCTACTTCCACCCCCAGGTCTCAGGCAGAGGTCTTGTTGGGGGAGGTCTTGTTGGGTTTTTCTTAGTCTAATGGGCTTTTCGTATCCTCCACTGCAGAAACTGAGCTCGGAGGAAATGGCAGGGCTGAAGGCCTCACTTGTGTACTACTTCATGGAAGGGCCAGGCAAGGCCAGTGGGGTGACCTGCCTCTACTTTGTGGAGGAAGGACAGAGGTGAGAAGCCCAGGATGGGACAGGAAGGGTATCCAGATATCCAGTAACACTGACAGATATCCTGCTTCTCATGTAGGAAGACTCCCAGCCAGGAAGGCCTGCCCCTGGAGCATATGGCTGGTGACCAGTGCATCCAGGAAGACCTGCTGGGGCTGACCTTCCGCATTTCCCCTCAAGCATTCTTCCAGGTAGCATCTCCTTTATGACCACAAATATACAGGGAAGCTGGCTGTGATAGCAGGTGTGGTATAAAGGGGAAAATGGAAAAGAGATTTAGTTCTAAAGAACATCCATGTAATGGGGACTCTAAGGGATAATCTGTCACTTGATTTCTTTGTGGTTGACCCAATGTTGCATGTGACCTTATCATTTCCTGCCAAACCCAGAACAGAATACCATGGTAGCAATCTCCTTAGCTGCAGAGCCACTCTCACTGTTATGGAAAACCCTACTATGGAGGTGTGTGGGGGGGGGGGGTCGTCCCAAAGTCTCTAGCGTAATATATGCAGTCATTCTCAGTTGATCAGGGGAGTCAGGAAAAAAGCTCCCCATTAATGGGGATGTCTGTTTTAAGAATTTTTTTTAAGCCTGGAGAGTGTATGAGATCACTAATGTGACCCAAGTAGTGTGGGGTGCTAGCCTACACTGGAGTACACTATGGCTAACTAACCTCCAGGTAAACACACCTGCAGCTGAAGTGCTCTACACAGTCATCCAGGAATGGGCTCAGCTGGATGGGGGCAGTACCGTGCTGGATGTGTGCTGTGGCACTGGCACCATAGGCCTGGCTCTGGCCCCGGTAAGTCTTCTAGCCCTAGAACATCTCCCCGCTGTTGATCATGAGTGTGAAGGCTACTATCAAACCCCAGAGGTAGCCCAGCTGTGCTGTCTCTTCCTTTCCTGAGCAACCAGGGCAGTGGGTCTATCTCTTTATTCCAGAAGGTAAAGAGAGTCATCGGGATTGAGCTGTGCCAGGAGGCTGTGGAGGATGCCCGTGTGAACGCTCTCACCAATGGTGAGAACTTTTCTATCACATAGCAAGCAGGTGGTCTGCCACAGCAAGACTTTCTGCTGGACACTTTAATCGGGTCTACAATCTGATTAGGGTTTTGAGGGCCTTCTACAAAGTGGGGCACTGAGGGATCTGTAGACTTCTGGTTGGAGACAGAAAATCTTTGGGAGAAGGGGGAACTGTATGCTTTCCATCCAAGCCTGTTAGGTCCAGAGATCATTGACAACTATGTCACTATCCCTAGAGTTGAGCAACGTTGAGTTCCACTGCGGCAGGGCTGAAGATCTTGTGCCAGGCTTGGTGAGCAGATTGTCTTCCCAGCGACTTGTAGCTGTCCTAGACCCACCACGGGCTGGACTACGTGAGTGGCTTCCAATTGGGGAGAAGAAAAAAAAAAAAAGCTATGTTGGGTAGTCCACCATTAGGAGACACTAGCCCCCTATGCTTTGTTAGATTCCAAGGTGATTCTGGCCATTCGTAGAGCTGAGAATATCAAGCGACTCCTGTATGTTTCCTGCAATCCCCGGGCAGCCATGGGCAACTTTGTGGAGTAAGTATTTATTCGGGTGGGGGATGAGGACACACCTATCTGCCACCTACAGAAACCTCTGGGGCTAATATTGGTATCTGCTTCCCACCACAGCCTCTGCAGGGCCCCATCTAACAGAGTAAAAGGCATTCCATTCCACCCAGTCAAGGCTGTGGCCGTGGACCTGTTCCCACAAACTCCACACTGTGAGATGCTTATACTGTTTGAGAGGATGGACCAATACCCTAAAAGCACAGGAGCCTTGGGGCATCAAGACTCTGAAACCCCAAGAAATACTACTGATACCACCTCACAGGAAACGGAGACTTCCCTCTCATCCTAGGTTCTGGGAACTGCAGAAGTAGACAAAAGCTGGGAACTCGGCATGAGGCCTACCTAGCTGTTATTATGAACACTGTATCCTGTAGTGGGGCAGCCAGAATCTAGAATAAATACTGCTGATTTACTGATGGTTTTGTGAAAGACAGAGCCTTGACTCATTCCTACTTGCCACAAGCTTCACTGTGCTTAAAGGAATGCCAGGGCTCTCTTCAATTTAGTCACCGATAGAGCAGGTTTTAGGGCCAAACACCAAATATTCCAGGTGAGTGAGCACTGAGAATGGCCCCTGCAGGTAGTGACTGCTGAACACCCCTCTATGCAGAGTTTACATGAGGTTAACTTGTGTACGCCATGGCACTTCCTAGCCGGTTGAAGATCCACAGTCATCCAATACTCATCAGAAGAAAGAAACCAGCCATTCTTGTGTGGACAGTTTTATGTGTTCAGACCATCAGGGTATACCCTACAGCCATGGCCAGCGTCTGCACAGGCTCCCAGCATTGTAGCATGGCTGCTGTACCTTAAAAATTAATCTGCCAGGCTGGAGAGATGGCTCAGTGGTTAAGAGCATTGCCTGCTCTTCCAAAGGTCCTGAGTTCAATTCCCAGCAACCACATGGTGGCTCACAACCATCTGTAATGAGGTCTGGTGCCCTCTTCTGGCCTGCAGGCATATACACAGACAGAATATTATATACATAATAAATAAGTAAATATTTAAAAAAAAATTCACCTGCCTGTAAGAGACAGGGGGAGGGCACTGGAGACCTGGAGTGTTATGGCAGCACCTGTTGTTGACATTGCCTGGGCAAATGGGACTATAGAGAGATCACCATGCCCATGTGCTCAAGGCTTTCTCCATAGCAAATCTGTTTTAAGGGCGATGGTCAGTCAAAAGGCTGATCACAACTATGAATGAGAGGCAAGAAAGAAGAAATCAGGTGTTCAGCTCTAGCAACTTGATTTGGAGGATTCTTTTTGCTTAGATTAACACAGAAGTTAACTGCTGCCCACAGGTAATGAGGGGAGAAATATTGGGATAGCTGTTATCCCATCTTTGTGACAACACACACCATCCATATATCTTCAGGTACAGGGCTCTCAATATACATCTCCATGACTAGCCAGAGAGCATGGGTAGACAAAACTAAAACTGACATCAGGCCTGGCTGCACAGAGCAGTCACTCCTAAATACAGAGAAGTCAAAACTACTTATGTGCAGTGCCAGCTCTTGGTCAGTGATGGGCTACACTGACAGCCCTGTTTCCTTTACACAAGTCTATCTGTTGAAATGCACGACTCTAAACCAGTCTTCTATTTTCATTGTAAGTTTCCAAATTCTCAAACAGAGGCTTTAAAAAAAATTGATCAACAGATGGACTTGATTGTGCAAAAATCTATGTAAAAAATTTGCTAGAGTTTATCGAAGGTGGGAGAGGTTGGGTATCCAGAAGACAGCTTTTAGGGCATTAAGACATCATCAGAAAAAGTAGACTGCAACCCAAGAGCCAACCAGATTAACACTCAGATTCTTGACAGTTCAGTATCTTCACTGTGCAACCTCTGTGTTCTGGTGCTAAAATTCTGTTTTATTTTAAGCCAAAATAGCCTGAAACCACCCTTTCTGTTACAACTTTTTCAGAGGAAAATGGGAAACACACAAAGCAGTTAATACTACAGTACAGGATACCTGTACCTTCTGACCAGGTCTCAGTGGGTCCACCAGAAGGAACTATGAGCAGAAGGACTACCTGGCATCATAGGCCAGCCAAAGCTATAAAACCTGGTCATCTCATCTATCAACCAAGTATCAGTTCTTGTCAGTGCATATAGTGTACTAAAATTCATGGAAACCTTCATAAAAACAGTCTGCAGCAGATACGTACAAGCAGGATCTACAGCTGGCTATCAGCTTCCACTTGTGCAGTTACTTATAGCTGATCCTTAAATATATCAAGTCACATTGAGAGCAGCTTCCAGAAGAACTGCTTCTTTGAACGTGTGCTGTAGGGTCACAGCTGTCCCTGCATGTCAGAGCAAAGCCCAGACATTGCCACAGGAAGGGAACTTAGGTTGGAGGCCTGGTGCTGCAGTGATGTGTTGCTGATGGTCTCCTGGGAAGCACTGTTGGCCCATGCCGCCTACCTCATACATCCACTGTGCACAAGGGCTCACCACCAGGCTGGGCAGATGCTACAATTGACATCTTGGGCTTCTTCCGAGTCTCCTCCTGGAAGAATATAAGTCAGTGATACTAGAGGCACACCCAGCAAAGAGATTCACAAGAGTGAAAAGGGTGGAAGCCCCTGAATTCCGAGAGCACAAATGCTTGTGATACCTGGCTAGGAGGGAAGGTACAGGGAGCGGGCTGGGTTGGACCAGGCCAGGAGGGTCTCCTCAGAATGCCAGGGTAGACTCCCATGTGCTGCAGTTTCCCTGGCAATCTAGAGACACCCAGAACGGAAGAATTTGCAACAAGCTGGGATCCACCCCTCCAAGATGAGTGTCATCCTAGCCTTGCTTGCCTGGAAGCCCAGTCAATTTTCCCTACAAATAAGGACTGTGTGTCTTTAGTCTGTTGTCTTGATCCCCACAACTAATCTACCCAAAAGAGTCAAGCTAGCAAGTACTGCTTACTCTAGCAGACAAGGCCTACCCCTACCCGAGAGCAGTAGAAAGGCAACTGGCAATTGACACTGGGTACTAAGAGTGTGTTCATACCTGGGTCAATGTCACCAGATCTGGAATGGCTCTTAACTCAGAAGGCCTAGGGGTGTGAGTAACTATAAAATACTTTCCAAGGCCAGGAAACAATCAGTAAGAAAGCCCAATTGGGACAGAACACCTATGGCAGTTTTAGGAAGCTTTACCAAGACCACCAGGTTCTCCCTAGGCTTAACTGTTCTATGATCTTTGAGTTATCAAGTACAAGGCCAGTGCACAATTCTTGCCCTCCAATTGGATCCTTAGGCACTGTGTTTTTAAGGAAAGCACCATCCATGCATGCTAGAACTTAAAGATCAACCTCATCTGGAAGGACGAGTAGTAAGCATTTCCAGAGTTAGGGATCAGAAATGGGCTCCTAAGATCTAGGTACAAGGAAGGAGCTGACCCAGCAATCCTGGTAACTATGGTATGGGCAGAAACAGTACAGGGGACTGTGGGGGTAGATGTTGAGTTTAGGGGGTAGGTGGCAGGTGGCCTGGGGGAGAGGAGAGAAAAGGAGATAATCACCCGCTCTGCAGCCAGCCTCTTCATTTCCTCTTGCAGCTTGCTCAGGATGTGAAGGTTGGGCCTGTTCTTCTTGGCATACTGCTGTAGCTCTATCACACTCTTGTCAGAGGTCTCCTAGGGACCCAAAGCTTGCTCTCAGAACTGCCAAGCAGCAGTGTGCTCATGACCACCCAAAACAGGAGCGTAAGGGCCTGGTGGGGAAGTGCACACCATTGGCCCACCTGTGACGAGGCCTTGGCTGCTGACAGATACAAGCTATAAGCACAGCCCTGAGCTCCCAGGCCTCTCCCAGAAACTGTCCCTTTCTCCATGATCACACCTCTGTTTACTGGCTAAGTACAAAAGTCAAGCACTCACTATGCTAGAAACCCTCAGAGAGTGGCTGAAGTCAACTGAGACATAACACAGCCAAACAGCCTGCCCAGCCATTCTCTCTGGTCCCTTCTTGCCTTAGAGTCCATAGCCAAGGATGCTCAGTGTCTTGGCATGCCAAGAGGTCCTGTGCCAGACAGGGGCCATTCACCCTCCAGGTGAAGAAAGCCCCTGCCTATGGTTGCAGTAATGTTCTCTATCTGTTTCAGCCCAGGACTATGTACGGCAAACACTGCACCTACATTTCAACTCATAGGAAATGCTTCCATTCAGGCTAGGGATGCAGCTCAGTGAAAGCAGTCTTCACTTAGCTTGCACAAAGTCCCAGTATGAGCCAACAGCAGGGAGGGAAAGGAATCAGTAAAAAGAGAAGGAGCCTTATATTGTTTATATTCTCCATGTGGCTCCTGGACCCCTGCCTTGCCCGTCTAGAGCAAGGACAGGAGCAGGCCTCAGTTTTAGAGAACCTGGGGGATGCCGCACAGCTCCAGACAACTGGCTCAAGGGTTCACAGCATAGTCTTCAGGGTCACCACCTATACTCATCTAAATGATGGGATCCTGATGATCTAGGTAGTTTCTACATATATTAAGGGAAAATGTTACAAAATGCTAGTGATCTAGGTCAGTACTGGAGCATTTGTTTAACACGTACAAGGCTCTGGGTTCCATCCCTAGCACCCCAAAAAGGAAATAGCCAGCCGCGTGGTGGTGGCGCACACCTTTAATTCCAGCACTTGGGAGGCAGAAGTAGGCGGATCTCAGTAAGTCTGAGGCCAGCCTAGTCTATGAGAGCTAGTTCCAGAATAGGCGCCAAAGCTACAGAGAAACCTTGTCTCAAAAAAAAAAAAAAAAAAAAAACAAAAAAAAAAACCCAACAAAAACAAAAACTACAACAACAACAAAAAACACCCAAAAAAAGAAATTGCCAACACCCACTTCCCAGTACTTCCCTGAACCCATTAGGTTTCAAGACTGGTTTAAATTCTGAGAACTAGATAAAAGCTACAGAAACAAAATAGGCAGTATTTATATTCTGTAAGCCACTGAGATTTTCAACTAAACAAGTATATACCGTGTGGGAACTGCTAAAGGACAGCTCCCAAGCCTTCACACAACTCAGCACCAGGTAGTGTTCATTGCCTGCACCTACTAATGGTATGTTGCAGCCCTGGTGCTCTAGGCATGGCTTGTACTTAAATGCTTGGCAGGTTCAAGAGTAAGATGTAGCTTGGGTGTCCCTACCCTCAGCCTGTACAATCACTGGCACAACAAAGGAGAGATAAAAGCAGTGCTAGGCCTGACCTTGACAGCACACTTAGAAATGAGCTCCAAAGCAAGAAACAGGGAAGCAGAGCAGCTGCCGATGTCCTGACAGTCTGGTTACCTGCTTCACCATTTTGCTGCTCTCACGGCCATACATGCGCAGTAAGGACCCCCAATTCTTGACATGTGGGTGCAGCAGCTGAAGGATTTTTTGAGAGGCTAATTGTTTCCCAACTCGTTTATTCTTACCTGTGAGAGGAAAAAAGCAAAGGTGGAGAGGAGTCACAAATATCCAAACAGAAGAACCTTTCCTTGGTATCTAGGGAGCCATGCAGGGAATTCCACAGGAGGGTAGACAGTGCTTTCCCACTGTGCTAGACACCATGACTCACAGTCCTGAGACCTGGACCCAGGTACCACTCTGCCGAGCAGCTTTCAGGAGATCCAGACGAGGACAAGTGGAAAAGCTATTAGCCAAGACAATGAAGGTTCCTTCTCTCCAGTGTCCCACTCCACCCCACTTTCCTGCAACACACAGACCAGCAGCAGCAAGGATTCCTATAATGTCTATGACTCCTGAGGGTAGGTGCCTTGGTGGAGCCTCCATATGAAGGATGCCCTGAGCCAGGAGAGCTCTTTAGGCTGAAAGATCATTGGACTGCTCACTCTCTCAACGTTCTCAGCAGCCTACCCCTGTGGGGACTAGAGTTTGTAGTGTGCAGCATCGGTAACTGGGAACATCCAGGTCTAGATGTGGGTCTGTAATTTCCCAGGGTCCTCTAGGGATCATCCCCTAATATATATAAAACTAAGTTTTCCTTATAGTGATTACTTAGTGTCTTACTTTATGGTAAACACACCTTTTTTTTTTGGGGGGGGGTTGTTTCAAGATAGGGCTTCTCTGTGTAACAGCTCTGGCCGGTCCTGGAACTTGCTTTGTAGACCAGACTGGCCTTGAACTCACTAAGATCTGCCTGCTTCTGCCTCTTGAGTGCTAGGAATAAAGGCATGTGCCACCATGCCTGGCCTTTTTTTTTTTTTTTTAAAAGAACACGGTCTTACTATGTTGTTCAAGCTAATTCTGAACTCATATCCTCATGATTGATTCTCCTGCCCAGCCTCCTCCTAAGCTGGAACTACTGGCTTTATGTTGGCCTTTACTAAGTACCTATGTCAATGTGAAAGCAGAGTAAGGTGGTGCCTAGAAACCAGAATACAGGAGTACAGATGGATAGATAGCCATCAGAAGGCACCTCAGCCTGCTCCTCAGAAAGCCAATCCCTCATCCAGAGACTGGCTGGTTAGAGGTAAGAGAAGCAACAGTGGAACAGAAGGAAGAATGCAGGCAGGGTCACCACAACTCTAGCTTCAGATGAAGGTGGCCCACACAAAGTCGGGGCTTACTTGGGATGACTGCCAAAGCAGTAGTAGATTAGGTAGGCCACACCCCCTCATGTCAGAAACTGCTGGCCATACCCCAGCAGTCCTCTGAAAACATGCCAGGCTATTAGGGAAGCAGGGGAGGAGACAGGTCCTTACACCACCCGCGCACTGTGTGTTTGCCGCACGCCATGACATATTCGCTCTTCTGGTTTTTCCCAGGAACCACTTCAAACTTGATGGATGTGTCACCCATTCCATGGTTTCTTTCAGGAGAAAACAAAGATGACAAGGAAACATCAGTGGATGGTACTTGTACATGGTGACTTCTAAGGAGGGCTACCAAATGACAAAGTCCATTAGCAACTCTTCAGAGAAAACCCGAACACCTCCCTAGATGACTAAGGAAGATTACCCTCACTCTTCAGTTACCCAGCACTGGCCTATCAGTCAGAGCCAAGGGGCTCATGTATATCCAGGCAAACAGATAATGCCTTGGGACAAAATCCAAGTAAAAATTTGAGATGCCCAGAGGAGCTGTCATGACTTGATTTTTGAGGAAGCTGCTGTCTACTCTACCTTTTAAGGCACTCATGGAGGATCTGATACGGAGACAACAGCCCGGCCTTGCTGGTCAGTTCGTAGACTCGTGAATCCTCAATGCTGATGTGGTTAAAATACTAAAACAAAAGCACATACTTGTGAATCCCGAGCAAGCCCAGACTTCTTAAGAGTCGTGCCACACTGTGTGCTTCCCTCACATGCAGAACATCCTGTCACCTCACTAGATCATGTCATACCTGATATCCCTTTTAGTTGGTAGAACTGTTTGGGAGAGATTAGGACAAGGTGTGTCACTATGGGTGGGCTTTAAGGTTTCAAAAGCCCATACCATTCCTAGTTAGATTTACCACCCAATCCCACCTCCTCGTGGATGAGACGTGAGCTCTCAACTACTGCTTGAGCACTATGCCTGCCTGCCTGCCTGCCAGCCACCATGCCTCTCACCAAGATGGTCATAAACAAACCCTCTGAAACTGTAAACCCCAATAAACCCTTCTATAAGTTGCCTCAGTCATAGCGTTTTGTCAGAGTAATAGAAAAGTAAAACACATGAGGAGAGAAATTTTGCACAGCAAGACTCAGGTAGGCTAGGGGTGGGAGAAGCAGCTATAAAATGCATGGGACAAAGGATAGAGGCTCAGAAATTAGTAACTAACAGAACCTCCCCTGACTTGATCTCAGACTGACCCTAAACAGGAGATGCCAGATAGCTCAGCTCACTCCATAGCACAGACCATCACTGTACATCTCTGGGACAGACTGCAGAAACAAAATACAGTCATGCAAGGATAAATCTACCTGCTGATGATGAATCATATACACAAGAGTAGTCCCATAGGATTTTATTACCTAGCAACATTAGAGTCACCCTAGTTCGTATAGGGACCCTTTATAGAGTTTACAAAAGTAACACATATCTGTACCGCAAACTGGGTGACTTTAAGCAATAATAGTGGGTTCTCTCACAATTCTAAAGGTGAGAAGTAAAATTCAGGGTAACCAGCAAAGCTGTACTCCCTCTGCAGAGACTACATGGGAAAATCCTTTTCAGGTCCTATGGCTTACGGCAGCGCCAAGACAATCTTTACTAGATCTCTTTTTTTCTCACCTCTGGAAAACCAGTCACAATTTTTCAACCACAAATCAATTAAATTATACCTGTAGCATCATAGTCTCCAAAGTAAGGCCACATTCTTAGGTACCAGAGATTAGTCCTTCCTTTTCAGAAACATATAATACAACCCAGACCAGAATCCCCAGGGACTTAGAACAAAGCTTAACTTTTCAGTTGACAAGCAAATAGGAACAAAGAGCTTAAAACAAACATTAAACAATAGACTCCACCAGCCAGAGGATCTCTGCTGGGAGCCGAAGGTCTCTCACTAGCCTGCTAGGTAGCCCCAGAGCCCAGACCTTGGATGACATGAAAAAGCTACATCAAGTCCTCTCTAGAATGACACTTGAACGGCTCTCCTATGTCTGCACTGCTCAGGTAACAACAGTGTGGAGGAATTTAGTAGATGAAGAGCCCAGCCAAGACTGGTAAGCATGAATTCCAACTGTCGTGGCTTCGTTATTGTCTTCAAACAGGCATCATAAGATGTCTCTGCCTTCAAACATATATAAGCCATTCACCCTTACCAGGAGTTAGGCCCTGGAACTAACCACAAGGACCTGATTACCAACATCAGCCTATCTGAGCTTGCTCTAACCAGCAGTTGACACCTGGACATCAGGGCTGAACAGGGAGACAGTGAATTATCTCCAACCCCAATCTCTTCCCTGAAAAACCCTGACTAGCATACCCATTGAAGAACACACACTCAGAAACACAAAGATGTCTGTGTTTGGTGCAAGACTCTAAACATAAAGCCCACAGCAAACATCTCTGTGGAGTGTTTCTTCAGTGTAATGAAATGGCAAAGTTACCTACAGATAATCACTGCTATTTCTGGGAGACTCAACTGCTCAGTGCCCATAGATGACAAAGAAGCACAAGCTACTCCAGCCCATGAAAATCTACACTCTAGATACTGAGGAACAGCATCTTGATAATCAGACTTACACAACAGCCTTCAGCAACATCCACTCAAGACAACCAAATGTGTGATTATAAACCATGCCACTTAGAAAACTTCAGGTCTAAATGACCTCACCACTGGCAATGATGACCACTCCACATTTAAGGAAGAAATAATACCAGCTGTATCTACACAAACTCAAGGATGATACTTCACAGCTTAGTTTATGATGCTACCAGTACCATATTAAAACATCAGAAGAAAGTAAGAAACCATGAGATGAAGCTTACACAATAGCAACTGTCAAAAACACAGATGGAAAATTCGGAGAATATCAGCTAGTATTCATGGTGGTGTATGTCTACATGCCCAACACTTATTAAGATAAGGCAGGAGAATCCTTAGTTCCTTGCCAGACTGGGCTATGTACCAAGACCCTGTCACCAAAGTGGCAAGATATAGTCAATACACAAACAGTAAGTTGTATTTACATGCCAGCAATGATCTAAAACTAAACGTTTACCCACTACGTAGGACAATCTAAGAATCATAAAATGTGAGCAGAATCAGTATGATAAAAACTTGCAATTACTAACAATGGCAAAGGCTAAGAGAGGTACTACTAGTATGATCAGCTAATCTAAATGAACTTAGTAGACACGTTACAAAAAAATAGATAATACTCAAGAATACAGATAATTCTTTACAATTACTATCTGGGAAAGATATTACTATAAGTTAAACTATAAACTGTGTCTTCTGCCCCAAAATTTACAAGTTGAAGTCCTAACCCTTATTACCTTAGAACGTAACTACATGGGTAAAAGGGGCCCTACATTAGGACACAGTACTATCCCCAGGACTAATTCCTTATAAACAGAAGAATTTAAGAAAGAAACATACTTTCAAGGAAAAACATAAACATGAAGATAGCCATTCCAGAACCCAGAAGGCCTCTGCTCAGTGTCTATAAGAAACTTACAGGCTTGACACTATTTTGGACTTCTGATCGACAGAACTAAGGCAACTAAATTTCTGTGGTTTAATCTGCCAGCCTTTGATTTCTGTTATAATAACATTAGTAAACAAATAGTAACAGCAATGATTAACCTTGTTTGTGGTGCTCTATGTATATGGTATGGTATGTTGTGTGGTCCACTTCCATAATTGCCAAAAGTTTTAATTGTCTACTTCTCAACAAAAAGACATACAAATTAAGTATAGATAGTCCTATATGGGGGAAAGCAGAAAACAACTATTCCTGAAGGAAGTGGACTTATCAAACACTTCAAATTACTCAAAATAAAAACACAAACTTGGTCCGTTGGAGATAGCTCAGTGGGTAAAATACTAGCCATGCAAGCATGAAGACCTAAATTTGAACCTCACAATTCTTATTAAAAACAAACAAAAAAACAAACAAACAAAAAAACTAGGCACTGTGGCATATGCCTGCAATCTAAGCACTAGGGAGAAGAAGACAAACAAGTCTCTAGGGTTTACTGGCTGGCTATCCTAATCTAATTGGTAAATTCTAGACCAGGCGAGAGAGCCTATCTCAAATAACAAGATGATTAGTACCTGAGGAATGACATTCAAGGATGACCTATGATCTACACATACAGACATACAAAAACACACAGTACAAAATTAAAGAAATCATGCCTAGAGACTGGAGAAATAGCTTAGCAATTAAGAGCACTGACTGTTCTTATGTAGGGGACCCAAATGCAGCTCCCAGAAACCATGTTGGGCAGCTCATAACTGCCTGTAACTAAAGCTCCAAGGAGATCTAACACCCTCCTCTGGCCTCTGTGGTCACAGGCACAGGCACACACACACAGAGTACACACTCAAACACATATGCATAATATAATGAAAATTGGGAATGAAAGGAGAGCGCTTAGCAATTAAGAGGGCAGTAGCAAAGGACATCCCTAGCATATGCAAAGCCATGTGTTCAATCCCTGGCATCACAAAATAAACCTAATCAATCAGTCAGTGAGATAACTGTAACATGGATTACTAAATAGAAAAAAAAGGGAACGAAAGTCATTCTGCTACCATCTCCTTCCTAGGTTCCTTTGAGGCAAATATGGCAATGATCAATGGTCAATAATAAAGGGGATGGTTTTAAAAACCTCAGTGGGTAACAGTACTTACTGGAAGTCTAACAGCCTGAGTTCATTCCTTGGGATCCATATGGTGTCCTTAGAACTCTACACATGTGCAGTTGCACACACAAACCCACATAATAAATGAACAAACAAACAAATAAATAAATAAGGGGCTGCAGAGATGATTCAGCAGTTAAGAGTGCTTACAGCTCTTCCAGAAGACCCGAATTTATTTCCCAGCAATCATGTTGGGCAGCTGAGAGCTGTGTGAGTCCAGCTCCAGGGGATTTGATGCTCTCTTCTGGCCTCCCTGGGCACCTGCCCTCACATGGCAAACATGCATACAAATAAAATCCATCTTAAAAAAAAATGCAAGGTAGTGATAATGCATGCCTTTAAATCCCAACACTCAGGAGGTAGACGAAGCTCTGTGGGTTCGAGGCCACCTTAGTCTACAGAGTGAGGTACAGGACAGCCAGAGCTGTTATACAGAGAAACCCTGTCTTGAAAAAAACAAAAGAAAAAGCAAAACAAAACAACAAAAATACAACTTAAAGTAACTTAAATAAAAGATTGTAACAATGTGGTGTTGTTCTTTATTTGAAATGAGATCAGTTAAGGATTACGATGCTGGTGAAAAAAATCTCCAAGCTGCCCATAAATCATTTTTCATTTCTAAGATCTGACTCTCTATTGTTATAAATTAGCCAGCACAGGTGTTTTAGTGACAAAGAACGCCTCACTGAGAAAAGGTACCAAGCCACATGGCTAAACAAAGAGAAGAATTAAATGTTGATTTAAGTTGTAAGATTTAGTTAGTAATAAGCCTGAATAATACGCCAAACAGTTTGTAATTAACATAAACCTCTGTGTGTTTCTTTGGGACTAAATGGCTGTGGGCAACCAAACATTTGGCAAGAATTTCCACATAAACCCTGGGAAAGCTCTAAAAAATAAAAATAAAGGCGGGGCGGGGAGGAGAGCGCTCTAGAATGACAAGAACAGAGTCAAGCATAGCTTCTTGGTAACTTGTCTTTTTTCCAGTAGACTCTGTTTGCTGGTGGCAAGCAGAGACAGGGCTCCTTTAAGAGAATCTTCCTGACTCAACATTAGCAGCAAGAGCCTCGCAATTGTTTTTTTTTTTAAATATTTATTTATTATGTATACAATATTCTTTCTGAATGCATATATGCTTGCAGGCCAGAAGAGGGCACCAGACCTCATTACAGATGGTTGTAAGCCACCATGTGGTTGCTGGGAATTGAATTCAGGACCTTTGGAAGAACAGACAATGCTCTTAACCGCTGAGCCATCTCTCCAGCCCCCTCGCAATTGTTTTAAGAGGCTCTACCAACAAAAACTTAAATGGTGATTATAAGCAGCTGGCATCAGGCTTCTTGGTGGTAGCATGAACCTTGAAACTCCAGTGTTGTGGCAGTAAACATGGCTCCTGCCAGTACCTCCACCGTGAAGCTAGACTCTTAAAAAGCTAAGGAATGGGGTGGAGCCAGCTGCCAAAGCCACAGCTTTAACCCCAGCTATATCACTTAGCAGATTAAAGACTGCCAGAAAAAGATAAAGATATAAAGATAAATTCATTTAAAAATATACGTAGGCTTGGGAGAGAAAAGAAAAAGAATAAAGTCCTTAAAAAAAAATGGTTGGGTGTGGTGGCACATGCCTGTAATTCCAGCACTTGGGAGGCAGAGACTGGCAGACTCTGCCAGCCTGATCCACAGAGTGAGCTCCCAGAGAGACACAGAGAAACCCTGTCTCAAAAAAAGTAAAAATAGTTTTTTTTTTAAAGGCACATGATGGAAAATACATGTATGTAATTGTGCTGTCTTTGAATTCTTTGACTACTGAAGAAGCAACAGCTGCTAAAAGACATTTGATTATAAACGTTATTAGATTAATCCAACTTTTATATTTTAAAAATGCCTTGATTACAAAAGATAAGTTACTTTGGAGAAGAGGTTTTGCTTTTGTTTCCACAGAAAATAAAAAGTTGTGGATTCATTCTGGATTAAGAAAAATAAAGTGTGATCAAGGAAGA